>NC_034613.1:84993807-85027669 GCF_900095145.1 Mus pahari
AAAGAACTCACATGATATGCACTCACTGATAAGTGGATATTAGTCCAGAAACTTAGAATACCCAAGATACAATTTGCAAAACACATGAAATTCAAGAAGAAGGAAAACCAACGTGTGGATACTTCGTTCCTCCTTAGAATGAGGAACAAAAATACCAATGGAGGGTATAGACTAAATTATAATGTGTATTTCCAGAGATAAGACGACTTCTATCTGCTGAAGGCTCGCCCTAAGGTCTTACAAAGGAATGGCATGTGAGCAGAGATTTAAAGGCCGTGTCCACATTTCCCAGGCATGGAAATGAAGAAAACATTCCCAGAGAGAGAAATAATAAAACTTAATTTAGAGAGGCAGTAAAGAGTCTAGCAGGTTGAAAAAGGGTGTATCAAATGAACAGGGGCACGTTTCCTACAGTCTCTGAAGAAAACACCAGCAGGAAGCAAGCATTTCCAAATGTACAAACTGTCATGAAGCTATAGCCATTTTCTTCTCTCACAAACAGCTTTTCAGTCAGCATCAGGAATGCACACCCCCCCCCAAACATGGAGAATTACAGCTTCCAGCTGCTACCTTTCCTTCAGTTACAAACTCACCCCAGAGACCAATGTTGTTCTAATTTTATACACCTTCATTACATGCAAGGTTTGAGCTAAGAAGGGAGAAAATTGGTGGACCTATTTCTGTATCATCTCCAAAACAAATAAAAGAGGGGGGGGCTGCCTACATGGTTCTGTATGCAAAAGTTCTTGGATGGAAGCCTGATGACCAGAGTTTGATTTCCAGAATCCATATAGTGTAAGGAGAGATCCAACGAGTTCACTTTTTACCTATACCCCACAACATACACATACACATACACATAAATAGACGTAATAAAAATAAAGTAGAAAAGAAAAGTAGTATTTGGTGTAAATCTATCACTTGCCATGTACTTAGATAATATTTCATACTGTAAAAATCTCTATGAAATAAAAATTATTTCTATTTACTAGATTTCTAAAGCTATTCTGCACACAGAATTAAAATGGAATAAAATATAAAAGTAGAATTTGGTGTAACCCTACCATGTAACCATCACTATACTTAGATAGGATATTATTTCATATGCTAAAACAGCTTTATGGAATAAAGATTACTTCTTTTGGTTTATTTCTAAAACTATTCTGCTCAGAGAATTAAAATGATTTCCCAAGGTCTAATGGCAAGAAAGTAACAAACTGATTTTGAATCCTATACTGACTCAATTCATCCTACCAGATTTTCCTAAGATTTTCTTCAAAAAAAAAAAAAAAAAGGTCAAGGGATAAGGTCACAGGTTCACTGTTAAAACATTTACTTAGCATGTGCAAGGCCTTGGTTTGATCCCCAGTGCCAGCAAAAATAAAACAAATTAGCACACACACAACCACACACATACTCAATTACTTCCTCCTTTTCTATTCATTTAGATGTGCTAGCACACATCCAATACATGCAACTCTGAGAACTTAGCAAGACAATATTTGTAAGGCAAACTACTATACTGGAGAAACAACTAGGCTCCTGATATCACAATATATACAACATACATCAGAGACATAGATCCAAAATTACGTTACAGTGTAATTTCCTCTATATCCATAAGCAAGTCATTTGCTCACTCAACGCTGGGTGCTCGAAAAGCAAAATAGAAAGCCTGAAACTAGACGATGATAAAACCACCATGTTTTTACATTTTAACATTTCTAAAATCATGATCCGTCATACTATCATGCACATCACACTGCACATCATACCTTGATATTTGTTATCTAGTAGTTGTATATGTAACTATGGCACAATATATTACTGGACACTTAACTCATGGAAAATTCCATTATAAATGTGATAGAAAGATTGCTATTTCTTGCTACCACCCTCAAAAACAGATGTTTGTATTAGAGGGAAAATGAGTAGCTACTCCAAGACCACAGAGCTAGTAACTGGTTGATACACAATTCAACATTAGACAATCTAATTTAAAAAAAAAAAAAAAAAAAGAGTTCAAAGAAGCTGGAGAGACAACGTGATGTTGAAGAGCATTGGTTGCATTGAAGAGAACCTGAAGTTCCTTTCCCAGTGCTCACATGGTGGCTCATAACCATCTATAATTCCAGTTCCAAGGAACCTGATACCCTCTTCTGGCTCCTCAAATACCAGGCACACACAAGGTGCACAGACATTCATGCAGGCAACATCAATACACATAAAGGATAAATATTTTACAGTGTTTAAAAGACAGTAATGAACTATATGTGACATAAGAAGTATAAGCAGGGGGGAGGAAGCGACCAGCAAGCTAAGTCTGGGGTTAAATTGGAGAGGGCGGTGGGGGAGGAGCAAGAAGATGGCTAACTGAGCAGTAGGAAGCACCAGAGAGAAATCCATAACTTTGCATGCTTACTTTTAAACTTACAAAATAAAAACATGGAAGTTTCTGGTTTTAAACTGTAGTCAGGGTAACAGTAATAAAAGGACAGAGAAGACAGTTCCCATCCCCCACAGAAACATCAAAATAAAGCAGAAACAGTTTTAAACAGACATTATCAGAGCTCTGGAATGTAGGCAAAGGTTCACAATGACCAACTGAAGGCTGATTTTTTTTTTCAAGGCAACCTCAATGTAGGAGCGTTGTGTGTCATTTTTACATGTTTTGGGCCTCTGACCTTTGGCCTACTGAAAGTGGCATTTTGATGTTTTAAAGTTGTTCATTCTGTATCCTATCATAGGCTCTGGGCTCTAGTTCCACAGGAAACAAAACAGACTTTATTTGCAAACTCCTGTGACTTTCTTTTCAAACCAATTTGGGAGGGCTTCATGAAGGACTGAAGCCAGACACTTGTGGTAATTTTTCCTAATACTGAACTCAGGCTAGAAAATCTAGTATTTCAAAACTAGACTGCCAGAGTGTAATGACATACCTTTCCATCCCAGCTTATTCATGAGGGATAGCAAACTTGAACAGTAAGATACTGTCCATCAAAAGAAAGAAAGACGGAAGGACTAGAGAGATGACTCAGTGAGCAAACACTTGCCTAGTCCAACCAGAGATTAAATTGAACAGAGAGAAGAGGAGCTTGGGCTTCAGGGTGTGCAATAGAGGGGAGTCCATCTGCAAAGCCTAGTAACAGTTTGTTGCTGTCAGTGAGGAGGAGGAGGTGGTGATCGTGGTGGTGTCTTTGTAATCTCCTGGCATTAATGAAAAGAGAATATGTCAAACTGTTACTGAACACACCAATACCTGTGACCACACAGGATAAAGAGTAAACTCTTTGCACATACACTTTGTAAGGAAAAAAAAAATCACTACACCAGACCACTCTTCGAACATCGGTAATAAAAAGGATGAATGGCTAACCCTAAAATGAAAGCACAACTGATTTCCAAAATGATCACAATATTCCAATGTTCAGTTTCCAACAACAAAAATCACAAGTTACACTTTCCACCTGGGATTCCCAGTGGCCATACTTGACCTGGACTCAAGTCAACCTCTTGCTCAGCCATTACCAAAGAAGCTTCCTCCTGCAGTAGATGGGAAACAAGAGACCCACAACTGGACAATGTGCAGAAAGTGAGAGACCTCAGAACACCCAGCCCTGAATTGGATGTCTTCCTGAAACTCCTCAGGGCTCAGGAACTGTTCAGAAGAGGAAGCAAAAGACTGTAAGAGCCAGAGGGATTCGATGACACCAAAGAAACCATGTCTTTACAGACACAAGTGAACAGAAACACATATGAACTCAGAGACTGTGGCAGCATGCACAGGTTCAAGCCAGGCAGGGTCACAGTGCCAAGAAGAGACACAGACACCAGCCCCCATCTCCAACCAAGAAGCTATCTGTAATTATCTACACTTGCTGGGTAGACAAACTACACTTAATGACAAACCCCATGCCCAACAGCAGATGGCTAACAAAGAGTAAAGTCAAAGATATTTTGAAGGTTTTTATTTTATTTTTATTTTTGTCTCATATTGTTTTGTTTGGGCTATTTTTACGTTTTTACCTTACTGATCTCTTTGCTTGTAAAATGTGGTTTCCGATTCTGTGGTTTTAATGGTTGTGTTAGTCAAGGTTCTTTAGATGAACAGAATTTACAGGGGAAAATATATACAGGATTAGAATGGCTTACAGACTGCAGTCTAGCAAGTCCAACAATGGCTGTATACAAACAGAAGGTTCAAGAATGAAGTAGTTGTTCAGTCCACAAGGCTGGATGTCTCAGTAGACCCTGGAATCCTAAAGTTGTAAGCTCTAGTGCCAGTGAAGAAATGGATATGCTAGCAAGGAGAGGGCAAGCAGGAAAAGGAAAAAAGCTTCCTTCTTCCATGTCCTTTATCTAGGCTGCCAACAGAAAGTGTGGCCCAGATTGGAAGTGTGCCTTCCCACCTCAAAAGATGTGGATTAAAGGTAGA
Organism: Mus pahari; assembly: GCF_900095145.1. Taxonomy (NCBI): domain Eukaryota; kingdom Metazoa; phylum Chordata; class Mammalia; order Rodentia; family Muridae; genus Mus; species Mus pahari. Next base: position 84,998,243 of record NC_034613.1, read on the forward strand.
TTATTTAATTAAGAAAAATTATTTCATTAAGAAAATCCCTCAGAGGTGAACCCAGCCACTTAGGTTTTAGTTAATTCCAGAGGTAGTCAAGTTGACAAGCATAGGCACTACAAGGGGTGTGTGTGTGTGTGTGCATGTGTACATATGTGTGTGTATGTGTGTGTGCATGTGTATGTGTGTGCATGTGTGTGTATGTGTGTATGCATGTGTGTGTATGTGTATGTGTGTGTGCATGTGTATGTGTGTATATGTGTGTATGTGTGTGTATATATGTATGTATATATGTGTGTGTATGTGTGAATTTCTCATGCCTCTTTCTTCTTTATCCCATTTTTACTGAAATATATTATTTCATTTTTATTGCTTGTTCTTTTTTGTTTTGTTCTTCTTTGTCTTTTTTATTTGCTTGTTTTCTTAAAAGTGAGAAAGAAGGCATGGAGTTGAACAGATGAGAAGGTGGGGGGATCTGGAAGGAGATCAGAATATACTGTACAAAAATAACTATTTTTAAAAAATTAATGGCTTCCACTTTGCTCACCCTGGGATGATTAGGGCTTTAAGACATAAACACTGCTACGGCTCTGGTAAATACTATCAAGTAGAAATATAATTTAAGCTGTCTTCTGAAGACAGCAGAAAGGTTGTGTTTGCCTTGTAAAAGGATCAGAGAACACCTCCGTAAAGAGTATGATCTTGAATTTACCATACATGCATGTTATGGTATGTATAAATTTTCCTTTAGAATATCCTGGATCTATAATGATCTACATTTTAATAAAATTAATGGCAAAAATTACAAGTCACACAAAGAAACAAATATGGTCAAATCAAAGGAATAAATTGACAACAAAGAAAAACAACCTGGGGAAAATCCATTTACAACACTTAGGAAACAAAATTGTCAAAATGACTGTCTCAAATACATAAAAAGAGCTAGTGAAAAACACACAGAACTAAAGGAAATCATGAGAATGATGTATGAACAATATATATATCATATGAGATATCATATATATCATATATGATGTATATATTTATGATATATATGATAAAGAATGGCTAGATTGCATATAATGGAACTTTCAGAAAACAAATGAATAAAAAAGATTATTTGAAGATATAATGGTCTAATAATAATGTTTCCCAAATTAATTTTCAAGAAAATTAATCTATGCCTTTAATCCCATCACTCTGGAGGCAGATACAGACAAATTTCTGAGTTCGAGGCCAGCCTGGTCTACAGAGTGAGTTCCAAGACAGCCAGGTAACACAGAGAAACCCTGTCTCAAAAAAGTCAAAGAAGTTGAGGAAGAGGTTGTGGAGAGAATGAAAAGGAAGAAGAGGAGGGGAGAAAGAAAGAAAGAAAGAAAGAAAGAGAGAGAGAGAGAGAGAGAGAGAGAGAGAGAAAGGAAGAAAGAGGGGAGGAGGAGGAATCTATACAACCAAGCAACACACCAAACACCAAACCCTAATGGGATAAATTCAATTAGATAGAAGCTGAAACCTACAATAAATGGACTGTCAAAATCCAAATAGGACTGGAGTGATAGATTAGCAATTAAGAAAGCATACTGTTCTTCCAGAGAACACAAATTCACTTCCCAGCAAAACTGCCTATAACTCCAGCTCTGGGGGATCTAACTCCCTCTTTTGGCCTCCATGAGTGCTGGCCCTTGCATGCACACTTGCACATCACCTACATGTACAAGCAGACACCAACACACATGCACACACGCATGTACATGCACACACTTAAATCCTTTCCTTAAGCCAAAGACAGTTTGCAAAGCAGCAAAAGTAATTCATCTCATCAAAGGATTCTTCATCAAGACTAACAGTGATTTTTCCCATCAGAATCCATGGGTTCCAGAAGAGAGCAAAATGACATAAAATGCTAAAAGAAAACTTAAGTTAAACTCTCCCCCATGTATTCTATCCAGCCATGTTAATATAACCCTCTAATGTTAACAGTCAGGGGGTAGAGGATTCAGTATTATATATTCTGGGCCAACCAGGGTTATATAGTAAGTCTCTGTCAAACAAAAGGAAAGGAAAGGCCAGCTCTACTGGTATATGTCTCTAAACCCAGCATTCAATAGGCACAAGCATATGGTTCTCTGCAAGTCTGAGGTCAGTCTGGTCTACATAGTGAATTCTAGGCTAGTCAGAGCTATCCAGTGAGGCCCCAGCTCTTGTGACAGAAATAACAGAACAGAGAGGCTATAAGAGGAGAACTAGGAGGAGGGCTTTAAATGGGAAAAAGAGAGGAAGGACAATACAGAGGGAGAGGAAGGGAAGAGGGATAAGTAACACTAAGTATATTTGAAAAACTATAGGGAATCTTAACATTTTATATTTCCCTAAATATAGTGTGCCAAATGGGGTGATAATGCTCCCATAAGAGCCATAGACCCTCTAACAAAAATGCCAGGCATGAAAAACCACTTTTCAAGTTTTTAGTCAGAAGAGTCCAAGAAACTCTCAACTTAATATGAGCTAGTGCCATTGCCCTTCCAGAATTTGAAGGTAAGTCTGTTATGGAAGACACCATGCTCTTCAGACAAAGGACTCTGAGGAAACAGGATCTGACCTGAAAGCTTCCTCCATGACGTCTAGCTTTCATAGTGCCAGAAGGTGCTTTGCAAGCTGTCAAGGGAAGGGAGCAATTAACAGTCCTACCTAGTTGTAAAGTCTGTGAACCACAATGACCTGAATGGCAAGATATCCCTAAAGGTGTAATAGTGGCCCTTATACGTTGGCACTTGAACAATAGGCTCACTTGAACAAAAGGAAAATCAAACCTAGCCAACTTATCCATGACTAGTGAGGTCATAGATCTTAGAGGAGAACCTAAATCATTGCCATTTTGCTAAACCAGTAAATGTCCAGCTGCATTCTATATACTTATTCACACAGATAAGTGTGGCTCTCATCCCTCAAAGAAACTGCTTTATCAACAGATGGAGACAATTTCAGAAAGCTACACAACTGGTCAAAATGCAGAGAACTGACTGTGGGTGCCCAGACCCAATTTATAGATCTACAGCACATCTACACCTAAAGCTCTGGGAACATCATGGATGAGGAGGTGGAAAGATTCTACAAACCAGAAGACCTAGACATCAGCAATGAGACTATGTCCTCTATATAGACCAGGAAAGTTTTACCCATGAAATCTCAACAATATGGCTGTCTAAAAAAGACCTGAATGATGACAATACCAAGTTGACATATAAATATGGGTGGGGGAAATCTCATGGGGCAACAACCATACATGAACAGATATATGCAATCTATGGTACGGTCAGCCCTAAAGACACTAAATGGGCTAAGAATGTTGTATTTATATATTTATGTATACATGTATGTGCATATATATGTATATATACATCTATACACACATGTAAATACATACATACAATGATTTAAAAAACGATAACATGAATTTGAGGGGGGAACACTGGGGCAGGGCATGGGAGAACTTGGAAGAGAGAGGAAAAATTGGTGTAAATAGAGTAAGCAGAATGTGAAAATGTTTAACTTTAATAAAGAAATCTAGCACAATAAAAGTGTAAGAAGAGAGAAGAAAAAAAAGGGGAAGAGAGGAGGAGAAAGGAGACAGAGCAATGATAGAGCACTTGCCTAGCATGGGTAAAGACCCAAGGTGCAACCCCCTTTTAGGTAGACATAAATGTTTAGCAACCTACCTTAATAAGGGTTCAACATCTTCTCTAACCCACCACCCAGCAGAGATAGTGGAAGAGAAAAGTTATTAGGATATGGGGGAAGCGGACCTGTTCAACAATAGTTCTTTGGGAGCTAGCTCAATCTTCTTGGGCAGCAGTTCTGTCCTGTAGCAAACACCAAATACAATTCAGCAGCTGCAGATCGGTTTCTGGGCAGGCAGACACCAGGCATGAACTGGCAATTACAGTCCAGTCCTTTCAGCAAGCAGACACCAGGCAGCCATATTTCAATCCTGAAGAAACCACCAGGCTCACCAACTGGCCTGAGGCGAGGCCACAGAAGCAGCAAGCTGCCATAGGAACCTCACAAGCAGTTCTTTAGGAGAGTTTCTCTCAATGGAAGCTTTACCACAAGTTGAGCTCAACAGCACTATGCAGAGCAAACCAATACATGTCTGTCTTTAGCCAAGAATAGCAAAGCAGAGCAAACCAAAGCTCAGTGCTTTGATCACCAAGCGTCCTTTCACAGGTTTGCGATAGCAAAACATCCTATCACCTGTGTCTGCTTCAGGGAAACATTCTTTCACATGTTTGCTTTAGCAAGACATCCTTTCACCTGTGTGCCCCAGCAAACCATCATTTGGCATAACTATCCAAAGAACTAGAAGTTTCCACTTCATCAAGTATTTTTGAAAAAGGAAAGGCAGAACATAGTAGTATACACCTTTACTCCCAACATTCAGGAGGCACACACAGGGTTTATGTGTGTTTAACATCAATTTGGCATACATAGTTTTGAGATAGACAGGACTACAAAAGGGGGCAGGAGAAGGAAGAAAAAGAAATGAAAAAAATGAAATGGCATTTTACATACTACTGCAACATGGACAGATCTGGAAAATATTGTTTTAATTTTATTAGATATGTAGGATAAACAATCACACAGACAGGTGTATATACTCTGAAAGGAAAGGGGAAGGGGAATTATTTAATGGTTTATAGTTTCCATTGGGGATAATAAAAACATTTCAGAAACATTAGTGATGATTTTATAGTCTAGATGCCAATAATGTGAGTAGCGTCCTTACACACGGAGAAAATCCCAAATTTATATCTTATACATTTAACCTTAAAATTTCAGAGATGCTCAATCTCTTTACAGTCAGTTCTATCAACCACCATGCACAGCATCACAGCATCCTCAAGCTCCACCTGATAGCTTATATATAGCATTATATATTCCTGCCCTACTGCCCTCATTCTTGTTCTCAGATCAAATAAAAAAAAAGGATGACAGAAATTTCTAATCTGTAGCATGTTGAAGTCAGGTGTCATTATTTTCTTGGAGGTTTGCATGTAAACTCCACGGTGTTTATTTCCCCAATCCTATGCAATAAAATGCTTTGGTTTTGTTGTGCCTCTTAACTGAAGGATCTTTTCAGTTTCAGGGACAGTTTCCAGTAATACCAGTCCACATAGGTAAAAACATTTCACTTGTTACACAAAGAGTTTTGCTCAAACTGCTTATGACTTCCAGTTAACAGCACGTCCTTACAGTGTATTATGAACACGTGGACACAAAAGAGTTATTCAGGTAAGTTGGCAAAACACTGAACAAAGAGAAAGGAAAAACAACATTGCGGCTGCCCAGTTCTTGCTCTGAGGAAGCAAGAAGAGATTCCAGGGAGCCGACTTCACATTAAGTGCCAGAAAGCATGGTGAGGATCAAAAAAGTGGCTGTGGCATCCAGCTTTTGAAATTGCTCCCAGGCAAGACCTACCACAGACACAGTCAGCTTCCGGACAAGGCTCTTCAGCCTTTTCACCCTGCTCAGAAGTAAGTATTAGAAAGCTTCCCAACAGGGGTGTTCAGCACATTGCCAGGCTGCTGTCGGGAAAGCAGTAGCATTCACAACAAACACATCTTAGCCTGACTTCCTTAGGAGAACAAAGGGTAGATGCTTCAAACACCAATCATAGCTATGAAAGGGCATTTTTAAGGGCAAGTGCCAGGCTAATCACTTTACACACGGTGGCAGTCAATAAAAGGGGGCTTGCCACCCAGTTTCTCCAAAGTCACGGTCTTGAACTCTTGCTTTGTCCAATGACATTTGACTTCCTTTTCAAGTTTGCTTTGGACAACACATTCTTGCCTTGTATTGAATTCTCCCTGGTCTCAGTCGCCCTAACTAGAAACTGCTATCTCTTGCTGTTGATAAGTAGACTCCAAGTGTCAGGATCTGACCCCAGCACTGGCCTATATGCCCCCAAAGACTTTGGAAGGGGTGAAAAAGGACAACATAGTATCTCTTACCAAGCTTTATAAATTACAAAGTTAAACCTCAAACTTTGAAACTGTAAAACGCAATAGCTGCTAAGAGCTAGGTGTTTACATCTACAGTTGGGAATTCTCACTCCAACCTTAAGATGCAAATAAACCATCATTTCATTTTGATTTTGATTTTGAGACAGGGTTTTCATCTATAGCTCAAATTCTTGGGCTTCTTTTGACTCAGCATTTTGAGGAGCTGAGACCACAGGTATCCTGCGGTATACTGCTCAGTCTGGCATATCCCCATTTTAGCGAAGATAAAAGTGAGGCCAATGAAGGTTTAAGTGACTTCTAAGATTTCAAAGGTAAATGCCTCAGACTCCAAACAAACAAACAAAAATCTCCCATTTAAATTTCAGTGCTTCCAAAGTAGTCAACTCAACAGAAACAGCAAATTTAAATTAAAAATCTAAAGCTATAAAATTCTAGATATAAGTTGGAGCTTCCTTGGCATGTGTGAGGTCCTGAAACTGAACCTGAGCATGAAAACTTAGAGATAGTATCAATCATGGTGACCTGCAGTGGGTGAAGTGTCCTTAGACACAACTTCAGAAACACAGTCTACTAATGGAAAAGGAAACAAACTGAGTCCCTCAAAGCTGAAAATCTGGAGCTAAAGAGATGGTTCCATGGTTAAGAGCATGCCATGGGCTGCTCGTACTGTGGACCCAGGTTTGGTTCCTAGCACCAATATGGTGGCTTACAACTGTCTGTTAACTCCATTTCCAAGAACTCTGGCTTCCTTTTTTGACCTCCAAGGGCACCATATGTGGTGCATATACATACATGCAGGCAAAGCACTCATACGAATAGAATAAAACAAAAACTAACAATTGTTCTCTGTGAAATATCCCATTGAAAGGATGTTTTTAAAGATAAGCTGTTCGGAAATACTGGCAAATCATAGTCCGACAAGAGATCCATATTCAGAGTTACATAAAGCGTTCACTAAACTCTAAAGTAGTAAAACAACTCAACTATATAATAGGCAAAATACTTTATCAAATATACAGACAGAAACTACCCAAACGCAACAAACGAAGGCATTTCATATGCTACTAACTAGCATGGCTGAAATAATATACAGTGCCTATGTCAAGTACACTAGCAGAGACACAGAAAAATTATAACTCTTTTACATCACTAATGGGAACATAAAACTATTACACTTTGGACAAAGGTTTGGTAGTTTCTTGTTAAATTAAACACATGTGCATTAACTGAGAATCCAGAGGCAACCAACTTATCAACATAGTCCCAAGATGACAGCAGCTGCATTAGTAATTACCAAAAAAAAAAAAAGAAGAAGCTTTAATCAATCCAAATATCCTTCAACTGGGGAATGGGTAAACAAACTGGCACAAACACATGCAGGACTATTATTAAGCAATAAAAAGGAATGAACTCTTGACATATTTATATGGGTCATAAGGGAATTATGTTGAGTGGGAAAAAATTATCTCAAAAGGTCACATATTGCATGATTGCATTTATAGAACATTTTAGAGAAGCCAAAATTAGAAAACATCTCAGCGACTGCCAAAAGCAAAAGCCTGCAAAAAAAAATTGAATAAAAACACCAGGATTCATCCATACAGGGTTAATGGAAGGCACTGATGTTTTTAGCTTTAGTACCCACACTGTGAGTTATCAAGAGCCATGCAACAGAATCGTAGAAGACATACTAACATGATGCATGACTAAAATACCAAGCTAAGTCATCAGGAAAATATTTTAAACCAAGAAACAAAAGATCCCCGAAGGCAGGAGACAGCCACTTTTCTTCCTCTCAGTGGGGAGGAGAGAGTTAAAGGGAAGGGGAAGGAGGAATAATAATAGGTAGTGAGGGGGGAAGACAACATATAGCACGCTTTCTTTAATATGCAAAACATATTTGTCTATATGTATGTGTATGTCGTGAAAAGCAAAAATGGGAGGGGGAGGAGTTCCAAGGGAAGGACAATGGGAGGAAATCAGGAGCCCAGTTCAACAATGTGTGTAAGAAAATGTCAGTGAACCCAATTTTTTTTACCCTAACTAAAAATTAAGGAATATTTACGAACAAGTTATAATAGAATGAAGAGCAACAACAACAAAAAAAAAAAAAAAAAAAGAAAACCACATATAGGTCTCTCCACAAAGGTAAATTATAAACAGTATTTTCCCAAAGCTTATATAGACTCCACAAAGTTCACTTTCATTTATTGGGATAGGCAAAATATCACAGCATTTGCACTACCCTGGAGGAGGGTGAGCGTCATCTTGCTAAGTATGGGTTTTATGTTAAAAATGATATTACATGGGACGAGGGGTGAATGGGAGAAAAAAGCGGATTACCTCTCATTTCAGACCATGTACAACATGCCTAGGTTCACTCAAAACACATGCTGGCACAATCAAAAGGAAAGTCAACAGGCAGTGCTGGAGGAGAATCCTCTAAGGGAAACTCAATGTGAAAAACAAGGCAAATAACTGGGAAAAAAAACAAGCTGTCCTAAAGAGAGCAAATCCCCAGGGATCCTTCCGGGGAGGGAGGGAGGGAGGGAGAGAGAGAGACCCCAACTTGTTCTCTCAAGCTTTTTCTCATCCTTGGGAGATCTAATCACACTTGCTAATCTCAGGCAAAGGCCCCATGACACAGGGTTCTCTGTTTACTCCTTTCCCTCAGCCTTGTTGGTGACAAAGCTGAGCACTCAGCTTTCAGCAGGGTCTAAGTTCAGAATGATTTCCCTAGGGACAAACCTGCCAGGCACCACCCACCCACTCAGACCAACCCTAACTGGGAAGAGAGGCAGAATGTCTCTGGCAATCTGTAACTATTGGGAAGAGTTACAATTGAAAATTTAAAAAGCAGGTGATTTACTTTACTCCTAGTGAACATTCAGGGGTAGTTGGGGAAAAAAATGGGTTGCAAAGATTTTATTGCATTTCAGCTTACTGTAACATCACCCTCTCTGTCAGTGATTCTCAATATTCCTAATGCTATGACCATTTAATACAGTTACTCATGTTGTGCTGACTTCCAACCATAACATTATTCCATTATACTTCATAACTGTAATTTTACTACAATTACGAATCATAAAGTAAATATCTGATATGCAGGATACCTGATATGGGACCCCTGGGTCATTCAAATCTCAGAGGGGTTGCAACCCACAAGTTGAGAACCATTGCTCTAGATCCTTAAGTAATTTAATATTCTTTTTTTTAAAAAAATGAAGGCCTATAATACGGGTACTCTGTTGACTAAAGCCATAGGGTTATTATGAGTTAAAAAACAGCCTCGGTTACATAGTAAGTTGGTCTAAGTTCAGACATTGTTTGAAAAAGTTTTAAATAAAATTTAGCACAGCCTTAAAAAGTGCACCGTTTTCTCCACACTGTCACAGAGTAAGTATATGTAGTGAATGTCCCGAATTAATAAAATTAAGAGTATTCAGTTTGCAAGGGTCGAGAATAGGTACAAGGGGATAAGAAGGTGAGTGGGATTGGGGTGCATGATGTAAAATTCACAATGAACCAATACAAAGTTTTGTTTTTTTTAAGGACATATTCTATTCAACCGCATATGGAAGCTTGTCTAAGATAAATCATGTGCTGGGACATTAAACAACCTTAACAAAAGCAGAAGAACTGAAATAATTCCATGTATCCTAGCCTACCGATACTTAATAAAACTTAAAATCAACAAAAAAGAAGTATATTATTCTTTACTTAAATTCCAAGTTCTACCATTTGCCCATCTTTATGCCTAGCCAAGACCTTCCCCTTAGTAAAGATCACAGAAACCTTAACTACTCTGTTGGACTTCAACATTTCTATGGGCCCCTCAAAATATACTGCGATAAAAGACACCAAGGTTAAACTCAAGAGCGTGCTCTTTCAAGCTGTGTAATTCTGTGTGGGCCCCTGTACATACTCCATTTCTATCTATGAAATTTGAGAGGTTCAAACTAGATCAGAAGTTCTCAAACTCAATGTATTACTGATCCTAGACAATGTATAGACAACAACTGGTATTGACTATAGTGTAGATAAAAACATCTAGGAACACAGGATAAATAGCGATTTTCAGAACAATCACAAGAAGGACAAGATCATATCACTTTTGCTCTGCCAGGGGGGAAAAACTGAATAAAATAATTAAGATCTTATTAAGCCCTACAACTTTTTGTCATAGGCTAATAAAACAAAAACAGTTATCCTTTGTCTTATTAAGTCTAAACAGTGAGAGCTAGAGGTGTGACTCAGTGGTAGAGGATATATTAAGTTCTAGATTTTAAAATGAATACACATCATTAAATACAGGCACAGTGGGGGGCTGGTGAGATGGCTCAGTGGGTAAGAGCACCCGACTGCTCTTCCGAAGGTCCGGAGTTCAAATCCCAGCAACCACATGGTGGCTCATAACCATCCGTAACAAGATCTGACGCCCTCTTCTGGAGTGTCTGAAGACAGCTACAGTGTACTTACATATAATAAATAAATAAATCTTAAAAAAAATACAGGCACAGTGGGACATACTTGCAGTTCCAGCACTTAGGAAGTGGAAGCAGAGACAGAAGAAATGAGTTCAAAAATAGCTCCAAACAAAGGGGAAGACCTTGGGGGAGGGGCAGAAAGAGAGATGATTTTCAATTTGCACCATAAATGAAGAGAAGATAATAAAGAAAAAGAAAGGAATTATGCACTTCACTCCCTAAAATGTCTGATTAAGAAAATCACTTAGCCAGGTATGGTGGCACAGGGCTTTAGTCTCAGCACTTCCAAGGCAGAGGCAGGTGGATCTCTAAGTTTGGGGCCTGCCTGGTCTACAGAGCGAGTTCCAGGACAGCCAGCCAAGGCTACACAGAGAAGCCCTGTCTCAAAAGAGAGAGGAGGGGAGGGAGGGAAGGGGAGGAGAGGGGAGGGGAGGGGAGGAAGAAAAGAAAAGAAGAAAAGAAAAAAGAAGAAAGAAGGAAGAAAAGAAAGAGAAAAATCTCTTGGAAAACTTTGCATATTTAGACTAAAATCTGATCTGGCAGGGAACCTTACTATTTAAGAATTCTCTCTCTCTCTCTCTCTCTCTCTCTCTCTCTCTCTCTCTCTCACACACACACACACACACACACACACTCAGAGAAAGAGAATTTTTACAACTGCAACCAGATGTTCCTTAACAACTATTCATTTAAAAATCCACAGACAGTAAATTCCACTAGATTCTGTTGATCACATCTGAAATCCAAGTAAAACTGAGTTGGGAGTGCATAAGAAGTGTAATACTGTCCCCTCGGCAGACACCACTAAAAGAACATGTGTGGTTATTCATCGGCTTCATCCCAGGAGTCAAGAGGGTGGAGTGGAGAAAGGCTTGCTTATTAATTTCATTTACTATTTTTAATGCCTGCTCTGACATTCTCTGTACAAATCGTAGTATGAATTCTGTTTTAAGAGATTAGAAACAATCAAGTCTCTGTTTCTACAACTTGTAAACTTGAAGGTAAATCAGTTAAAATAAAGACCCTACTTCTAGGAGTTAACTACAAAATGCAGAGCAGCAGCAATGAACTCACTGGCATGACCATGTAGAGAGAGCACCAATGTCTATGACAACGGCCAGCATCTGCATCAAGGCTTAAAGAGAATGGCGTTAAGGAAAATCGGGTTTACTGATGGTTTTGGGCACAAATAATGATAACACTATCCAAAACCATTGCTAACCAAAGCCAATGTTAACCCCTTCCTGAAATTGAGAGACTACAGTGAATAAACCAATTCCCTTTAAGGATGTGTTTCAAAGGCCAGTCATTTTATGGCAGGAAAAAAAAAAGGCCTCTGTGGCCAGCCCCACCTTGGCAGTAGTCTCCCAGAATATAGCCTGAAGTTTCAGAAATATAAAAATCCTGAATCTGCACTAGTGATGGTTGCCAGTGGCCTCGCTAGGCTGGTATCCAAACTCTAGGGCCTAAGATTTCAAAAGAAGGCCAAACCCAAAATTGCACAATCTGCCTCATTGTTTATCAGTGTTTTATTTCTAATAATCTTTTGCTACCAGCGAATTCTCATACATGCCAGGGGTATTGACTCTGACAAGGCCATTATTTTCCCTACCACCCACCAGCTGACTTCTTCCAGCTAAACTTTCTACAACTGTTACTGACTTTCATGAAACTCCCAAACCCTTGTTTAAATCCACTAGTATGAGGTGGGTAAATATAATTAAGCATACTATATACACAGAAGAAAATGTCACTGTCAAGCAAATTGCCTTATGTAGTTAACATATGTTAATAAAGAAGTAAAGATATTTCATAAACTCAGTAAGAAAGAAGAGAAAAGCTCTTGATTCTGTCTAGTACTTCAAATAAACTGACTATACTGGGAGTGTGATGCAGAGAGCTTCCCAGATGAGAACAAATTCACTGAACATGGATAAGCAAAGTTTCCGGACTTGAAAAATACATGAAGGGGCTGGGGATATGGTAGAGTGCTTAACTAAGTTGAACAACGGCCTGAGTTGGCTCCACAGCACCGCATAAATCAGGAGTAAGAGCCCAGGCCTATACAATCCCAGCTCCTGGAGGTGGTAGTAAGAGAATCGAGAGCTCAAGTTCATCCACAGATACAGAGCTAGTCTGAGGTCAGCCAAGGCTGCAGAGTAGGTACAAACCTGTCCAGGGCTATATAGTGAGCCACTATTCAAAAGAGAAAACAAATACTTTGGAATTAGGGATTAGATGTGGAGCTCATTGATCCAGTATTTATCTAGCATAACCAAGGCCCTAGCACCACAAAGAGAAAATAATAATGGTAAATTTTAACATTTAAAATGCTTACAGACAATGAGGATATGACATGATGACTCTTCACTGTCAATACAGTAGATTTAGAATCATCTAGGAAAAACTATCTGGATATGTCTGTGAGGGTGTTTCCAGAGAGGTTTCACTAAAGCATAACTGCCCATCCTGAATTCGGAGACTATTTTCTGGGCTGGACTTTATAAAACGAGAGAAAGTGAGATGAGCCCCTAGCATCCATCTCTGTCCCCTGACTATGGATGCAATGTGCCCAGGTTCCTGCTGCTCCTATGATCACAGCCGAGAATTGCTCTTGTCAATATACCTTCTCCACCATGATGGATTTTACCCTCAAATTGTGAGCCAGAACAAACTCTTCCTGGATTGGTGTCTTGAGTGTTTTGTGACAGCAACAAGAAAGCCAACTAATACGAAGGGGTCAAGTGCATTTTCAAGAGGGAGGTAAAGAGAATACATTTACTGTTTGACCAGATTTACCCTTAGGAAAATAATCTAGGCATCAAAGGCACAACACTGCATAAGAACCAGGCACACTGTCATACAGTGTGTTCTGTCTAAGGCAAGAAGATCGTTAGCCCTGCCTGGGAAAAAAAGAAAAACAAAGAGTGCAATGAAGTGCTAAAGAAACAAGACAGGGGCCACGTGATTTAGAAAGCTACTACAAATTCATTTGGGAGAATTTTAAAACACCATAGATTGCTGGCCCCACCCTAGAACTATTGAATCTAAGTATCTCAGGATGGAAATCATGAATTCATTGTTTACAAGTGATTTACTCTGAAAACAACACAAGTTCATAGGAACAATTCAAAGGCTGTATTCAAATAGTCCTTCCCCACTTTGCTGCACCAACAGCTACCACCACCCATACTGTAACCTTGTCTCCAGTCTCATTGCTCCAAAGAGGCCAAGGGATGAGTATTCACTACATCATTTTCAAATCCCACAGGTAATGACAATTATCTGAGAAAGCAATGGAGAGACGTGAGAAGGTGAAAGAAGAGGTGGCTCTGTGGTTACCACTGACTGCTCTTGCAGAGGACCTGTGTTAGAATCCCAGTACACACATGGTAGCTCACAACCATCTGTGACTCCAATTTTAGAAGATCGGATGCCCTCTTATGACCTCTGAGAGCACCAGGCATGTATATGGTGCAGACATAAATGCAGGCAAAACACTTGTTCACATAAAATAAAGAAATCGTTGGGGAAAAAAACGCATGGGTTTCTCAATAGTGAACATTTGGAAGTTTTGGTCCTTAAGGTTAGGAATAGGACCAGAATGTTCACTCCCTTCTGCCCTTTCCACATTTGGAATTCTAGACAGAGCAATAAAGGAACTTGAAAATCACCTCTGTATACAAGTAATGATCTTTTATCAAAAGAGACCTCTAAAGGTTCTCTACTAGAAAATATCACACCTAATAAACTCAGCAAAACTGCAAGACACAAAATCTACATGTAAAAATCAGTTACAATTCTCTGTCTCAGTGACAAGCAATCCAAAAATGTTAGTTGGAGCCACAACCACTTTGAAAAGCTCCCCCATTTTGTTTGAAGCATGACAATTTCCAAACTACAGCAATATGAGTCCCAGAACTAGAGTAACTTATTTTTTTTAGAGCTGAAGACACTACTTAGTAGTTAAGAATCCCCACTGCTCTTTCTGGGTAGCGGGTTATGTAGGGTCCCATCAGCTATGTGGCATCTCACAATCATCTGTAACTCCATTAAGGGGATTGGAATCCCTCTTTTGGGCTTCCAAGACTCCAGTCAAGCACAAAGTGCACAGACATGCAAATATTCATACATATAAAATAAAAGTAAACTAATAGTGACATAACTTGGGTTGTTCCATATTCTTGTCCTACCTGCCCTCCTAGCTAATTCAAAGACGGCCTGATTCCAAACACACACACAGGCTACTACTCATCAATCACGTGGCATAGAACCACCCTGCTTTCTCTGAAACCTGTAAGGGACTCTCTCTCTCACACATGAGCACCATGCTGCTCTCTGCCAGTCTGCGGCATTAATAACTCTTCTAATAAATCTCCTACCCAAGAGAACAATCATCCTCAATGTCCACATTGAATTCCAAACCTGAAATCTTTTAATAATAAAGAAAATAATTTCACTTAGTACAGCCTTAAACAAAAAACAAGTAAATTTAAAGTAGGATATAAAAATGCATTTAAGAGAAAGCACACAATACTGCTTTAAGAAATTAAAGACATGGCACACTTTGAGAAACTAAAGATTAGAAGTAATACTGTAGGAGGACAACACCCAACACAATCTAGATTCAATACAAGCCCTGAGTGCTTTTCTCAGAAATAGGAAAAGTTCTAAACTTTACATGTAATCTCAAGAGACACTAACTAAACAAAACAACCTTGGGAAAAAAAAGAACAAAATTGGAGGAATCACACTTCTGGTTTCAAAACTTACTAAAAGACTATGCTAATCAGAACAATGTGGTGCTGGCATAAAGACAGACACATAAACAAATGGAACAAACCACAGAGTATGGCTAATTAATTCTCGACAAATAGCCCAAGACCATCTAATGGGGGAAAGGCAATCTTCCCAAAATGTGGTACTGGAAAAAACTGGCCATCAATGTGCCAAGGAATGAAAATGAAGCCTTACCATATGCAAAAATAATAATAACAATTCAGATGGTTCAAGGGAGCTGGCAGTACAGCTCATGGGTAGAGAGCATTTGCCTAGCATGTGTGAAACTCTGCCTATGATCCTCAGCGCTGCTGAAAGAAAGATGATCAAAGACATAAGAGCTAAATTTGTAAATGTTCGGAGGGGAGACGACAGAGGTGTCACATGTGCCCAGCAGATTGTTGTAGTGGGGCTATTTGACTTCATATGTGGCATGACTATCATGCCAGTATGGACCAGAGTTACTGTGGTGACCTACAAAATTCACTGGCTCACAGTCATGGCAATGAGACAAGCAGAAGAATATTGTTGAAAGCTAGGTCCCTGGTAAGAGAATTGTCACTTTCTCCTAGGAGAGCATGCTGAGGAACCAGACTGTCACCTGAGAAGCTAGTCACCACTCCCTGCTGGCCCCAGATTCAGTGGTCCTGGAGAGAATATAAAGGTGGCTATAAATTCCTTCAAGTTACTCTGGTTCTTGTAAATAACCCCTTACACATGCCCCTAGGAATAACCTGAATAAATTCATTGGTTCTCCAAGCTGGATTTGGGTGAAATCTTTCTTTGATCTGTTGGTGCCCTCTTGGCCTGGAGCAAACAATGACATCTTTACAAATCTTCATGAAAAGCATCAAACAGCCCAGGCACTGAATGAAGCAAGGTAAAAGCACAGGGGGGAAAGTAGCCACTCACTTAGGAGCCTCATTGAAGCCCAGCACCAGCTGAGAAGCAAGAATTCCAACACAGAGACAGGCCAGGGAAAGGTCAGTTAGTAGAGCAATCTCCATCATGTAAGAAGCCGTGGGTTTGACCATCACCACTGTATAAACTGGGTAAGCTGATGGCAAGGAGTCAGATTTACTGGACTGGAGGTCCCTAAAACTTAAGGAAACACCCCAGGCTGGTGGTGACTGTGCTGGGCTCAATCTTCTACTGCACCACCAATGACAAAGCATTCTACCACCGACTTACACTCTTATGAACATGTATCATCCCTGTTGATGATAGATGCCCAATTATGCTTTCCCCAGCCCGAGTAAAGTCATCAGCTCTGACTATTTTCCAAGATGTCTCTCAATGTTCATTTCCAAAGTAGTCAACATTAGTCACTGTGATAGCATTGCTACATTTGAATAGTATAAAAAACACTTTCAGAGCTGTGAGTGGCGCTCGGTGACAGACTTCTTGCCTAGCATGCACCAGGCCTTGGATTTGGTCCCCGGAAGTACACACATATATGAACAAATACATTTAATGGAAAGTACTTAGAAATTAAATGATAAGATATCTGAGAATTGCTTCAAATTAATCCAAACCCAAGAGGGAAGGAACAGGGCAACAGCTATCAATAAAACAAGATAGCCATAAAGTAATTCACTGTTGACACTGGATATGGGTACACACAGGTTAATTTTCATCTTCTCTCCAGTTTTTAGCATATTCAAAATTTTCAACTGTAACTACAGAGGAGTGGGACTTATGGTGGAAAACCATGAAGCTGGAACAAGTGCTTTCCTGAAGAAGGCCATGGCATGAGGAGTCATGGAGTGCTCACTGAGTGCTTCCATTTGGAGTACTTCATCTACATGAACAAAAGGGGAGAAATAGCAGGGAACTACTATTTTCTCAGATAAAAGTAAGCAGGTTTTGAAAAGCAGCAGGAGACAAGTGGGCAAGAGAAAAATTGCAGTAATTGCAAAAGACACAGTGCTGATGGGAACCCTCGCAGATGTGGCCGTCTACTGCGTGTGAGATGTCAGGGCAAAAGGCAGGAAGGAAGTAGGGAGGGACAGCAGAGGGGAAGACAAATGAACAGGCTGTCTTTGAAGTTTCATGTCTGGCTAGCAATACCAGAAACCAAAATAAGGAAGTCAGTGGGATGTGAGGAAAATGCTGAGCTGGGTTTTTACTCAAAGCAAAGAAAAGGAAATGACTAAATGCCAGAGTGGATGTAATAATTAAAGCCCAAGTGTAAATTAATCCCGTCACCTCTCTTATGTGGACAGGCTTTGTGGCTTTTCTCATTGAACAGCCCAGGAAGACTCATGGGTGGTACTACATATCACACAGCCCATGCTAATCAAATCAAAACAACAAACTAGAAATAAGTCTGGCATGATGTCCAGAGGCATGCTGACAAAGTTGCAAATGAATCCATTCATTTTCATAATGAAAAGGGGCGAGACAGATCCCACACGTGACCAGGAGGACTTTCTGAAACTGATAATTGACCACCTAATGCCATATACACTTTTCCTCTGTGATAAAGCAACCAAAACAGCTAATCATAAATTATAGAATGCCTAGTAAAGAATTGTAATTGTACAGGAGCATCAGAAGCAGCCTGTCGAGAAAGAAAGGCGGTGGCCCACAGGATTGAAATTTTCCAAAGCCTCCACCAAATGATTGACAGGGAGATGAGAAGACGATGGAAAAAAAAAATAAAAGCTAAAGACACCGTGAGCATGGCTGTGCGCTCTGGAGGAAAAAAAAAAAAAAAACCTAGTTCCAAAGGTTTCAAGTCCGCACACTTCAGCAAACCACTCTATAATTAGAGGCATCCGTCCTCTGCAGGTTTGCTTTGAAAGTCTTCAGACTACAAGCCTCAGAATCCAGATACAGACCCCAAGAGGGGCACAGAATCATCCCTAAAGCAGAGAGGCACAGTGAAACACCCTTAAATAGGGCTCCAGATGGACCACCACAGTGATAGTGTTCATCTAGCCTGCAGAAGGCCCTGAGTTCCATCCCCAGGATTGAGGTAAAAACACTTACCTGGCCATGCATAGCGGTAACAGGAGGCAGAGACAGGAGGATTTCTAGAAAATTCAAGATAGCATGGGCTATCTAGTAAGACACTATCTGAAAAAATAAAATAAAATAAAATAAAATAAAATAAAATAAAATAAAATAAAATAAAATCAGGGAAACCAAACTCCCAGTAAGAAACATTCTTAGGGAACTACAGTGCTTATTACAGCTGAATGTGACAGCCAGGAGCCTTTTTAAAATTGCTACTCTTCCCTCCAGATCAGCAATGTTTTACACATGTAAGTATGTTTTTTTTTTCAAAGGTGTTGATGTTGAAATGATAATCCATTTCCAATCTGCAAAAATCTAGGCGGGGTCAGGGGGAGCATCTTATTTAGTAACCGAATCAAGAGAAACTATATCTTTCAACTTAAAACAAATAAATAAACTGAGCTGGGTGAGGCTGCAGTACGCCTGTCATCTCAGTACCCAGAATGTAGGCAGGAGCTCCATTAGATTAAGACCAGCTTGGGCTTACATTAGTAAGGCCTTATGGCAGATCTAAATAAATAAATACTTTTTATATAAAGATTTCCCTATCACAGATGTACTGCTGTGGACACTCACAGAACAGTGCCAACTGGCTCTTTCTTGAGTGCCTGGTATGTGACCCTGAGCTCAGCAAAACAAGTCAAAGGAGCAATGATTAGTCCCAACAGAGGCAGCATTCTAAAGTGTAAGGCTCTAGGTACTTGGTGGGCCAGGAAGTTTCTGATCAAATGGGGCAGCTGCATACCACCAAGGTTCATGGAAAATGCCTATCTTCCCCAGAACTTCACTTTTCAGCAGTTTCCTTGAGCAGAGCATCGCACAGGAGGCACACATGACAAAGCCCAGTTGGCACCATTCCGTGAGTTCCCACAGTTGTTTGTCTGGGATGGAGAAGACTGGTATCATTAAGCTTTTGTACAGATAAAGAAGCCAAATTATTATTGGCTTCTTACTTATTATACACTTACTTATTATACAAGTAACAAATCAGCGATTTTTTTTTTTAAAAAAAAATGCCCTGAGGTGTCAAGATGGTGCAGCGATTATGGAAAAGAGTACCATCTTTACTTAAAAATTTTAAATACAACTATTAAGTAATCCACTTCATGTTATGTAGGCAATGGAATTTGAACCTAAACTTCAGAGGCGTGTTTGCATATCAATGTTCATTGTAGCATGAATCCAATCACAATCACTAAAGATAGAAACAACCCAAATGTCCATTGATGAATGAGCCAATAAGCAAAGGACAAATGCAGCCTTTAAATTGAATGAAATTTTGCCATGCACTATAACATGAGTGAACTTTGAAGACCTTATGCTAAGCAGCATGAGCCAGTCACATAAGGACAAATATTGTATCCTACTCACATAAAGTAAATAAAAGAGCCAAAACAATATAAATGAAAAGTAGAAAGAAGCTTAAAAAGGTCTGGGAGGACACGAGAGAATTAATATTAGGAGGGAAAACATTTCATTCCTGCAAAATGGAAACGGTGTGGGGACTAAGTATACATAACCCTGCTGAACTGTACACTTGAAAAACGGTCAAGGTACAAAACTTAGAGTTGTTTTTACCATCATTAAAAAACGTACTGGTGGTTAGAGAGAGAGCTCAGAGGTGATGACTGTGTGCTGTTCTTGTAGAGGACCTCAGTTAAATTTAAAGCATCCACACAGAGTGGCTCACAACCTCCGGTAACTCCAGTTCTAGAGAATGAACTTTTCTGTCCTCCACAAGCATCCGCACAAATGCACACAGACACACACAGGCACAATTAAAAATAAATTAAAATGAATTAATTGATGCAAACATGACCATATAGCTGATGCACACTATTTACACTGAAATGCCAAAATGTAACATTATGCAGCACTTGTTTATCCATCATCTAGCCCATTATCCCATATGAAATGTTTTTCTCTTGTGTTCGTCATCAGTGTCCCTTCAGTTAGTCACTTGACATTTTTCACTTAAATTAATTCATATGGTAAAATGGAGATAAGAGGTGATGATGTCTATATGCCCTAGCTGCTTCCAGAACTGTCCCAGAATACAAGGATGAATGATGGTACCCATATGGAAGACCTGGAGAAAACAAAAGCTTTAGAGCAGCAGTTTTCAACCTGAGGGTTGTGACCCCTTTGGGGGTTACATACCAGATATTTACATTATATTTCATAACTAGCAAAATTACAGGAATAAAGGAGGAACAAAATTAATTTTATGGTTAAGAGTTGTTAGGTATTCATGCCACTCAAATGGCAGGGAAGGCTTTCCCTGCGGTGGGTCCCCTTTGTAAACTTTGCCAGCTTTGTAAACTGTATATACTTTATAAACTCTGTACCTGCTCAAGGCAGGAAAGTGGCCAGGCCCCCGCCTGAGGAGCTCCAGCAGCCATGCCCATCCCCTAGACNGNCCTGTCATAACTGTCACAAAGGTCATTTCCAGCCCCTCAACAGGACCCTTCCCAGATTATGCTAACTTTAGGTGAAACAGTCTGAACAAAAGCAACCAATCCCTGAATAGGAAAACCCACCAATCCCTGAATAGGAAAGCCCACCAATCCTTGAGCTTCCCCAAGCTCAGGACTTGAAATCCCACCACTCCTCACCTTAGAAAGCTTCACCCTAGAAAGCTCCACCCCCAAGAACCCCTATATAAGCACTATGCTTTGTCCAACTCCCTGCTGTCTGCTCCCTCCCAGGAGCATTGGCAGCCACTCCTCGATTCGTCCTTCATCTCCCTGAACTCTCTAATCTCTTTTATGAGATTTTCTGGCTGGTGTGACTCATCAGAAGAAGACAGAAAGCAATGAAGAGAAGAAGGGAAGAAGTGAAGAGAAGGAGTGGGGCTAAGGCCCCTGGGACCTGAAACGCCTCTGCTGAGGAGGCTTCCTCTCAGAGCTATGTGGTTCCTGGGCTCCCATGTATCAGGATGGCCTTCCCTTGGGACACTGTCTCACCTCAGAACTGTGTGGTTCCTGGGCTTCTGAGCCCAGGATACCATCCCAACCTAGCAGAAAGGCCAGAGTCAATACAACATGAACTGTATTAAAGGGACACAGCATTTGAAAAATTGAGAATCACTGCTTTAGAGTCAAAAGGCCTACTGTAGGTTTAAATCCGTTGACTTTTACTTACATCAATATATTGCTCATTGATCCTGTCATAACCCTCAGTGTTTCCATCTATAATGGGAACAAAAATACTTAATCTCACTGTATATATGATGAAACAAAACGATAGGAAAGACCTGTAGAATTTAAAGATTTCAAAGGCTGGTGATGCTGTTCTCTGGTACAGTGCTCGCCTAGAATATACTAGGCCCTGGGTTAAAGCTCCAGCACTGGAAATAAGATATACACATAGTCATAAAAATGTCATGCTTGGTGGCATAACAGAAAAGGTCAGAATCAGGTATTAATCTCGAAATGACACTACAAATTTGGCAAAACAGCACCTTGTCTATGACCTCTTACACATAAATTACGCATAAGAGTATAAAACTACCTAATGGCAAAACAGTAACAATCCTTTGGCATTACACTAGTTAATGAAGTAATACCCTCCTTTGCTCAGGATTATCAGATAATTTATGCTAATTTCCAGTTTAAATGAATGTTATGCCTTTAAACACTGAAAATTTTATAATTCAACTGTTCAAGTATTAAGTAGATAACTTATATTTAAGAATTTTCTGGGGCAGGAGAGATGGCTCAGTGGTTAGGAGCACTGACTACCCTTCCAGAACTCCTGAGCTCAATTCCCAGCAACCACATGGTGGCTCACAACCATCTGTAATGGGATCTGATGCCTTCTTCTGACATGCAGGTATATATGCAGTTAGAATACTCATACATAAAATATATCTTTGAAAAGAATGTTCTGCCTGCCTTCTTAGATTGTTGAAGATGACTCAGTCCCATTACTGTGACTCCATCAAACACGTCAGACTATCATGTACATGAGGAATGTTCAGATGCATAGTACTCTTGAGCCCTACATAAAATGGCTTTGCAGATCTTAAATCAGCTTTTATCTCCAGATATTTACAGGTTCCTTTCTTGTTTCAGATCATTCTTGATTGTCACTTCCTTATCAAAATTTTGTTTCTAGCTTTCTTCTTCAAGTCTAGTTTCTACTTCTAAAGCTTTGTTGTTTTCCAGAGAAAATTTTTCTCAGTAAATAACCCATACTAGCGTCAAACTCATTATTGAAGTGGAAATTGATCTTCAAATGTGTTCACAATGTCTCATGCATTCAGACTGGCCTCAGAATTACTAGTGAAGGATGACCTTGAACTCCATCTGTCACCATCCAAAAAGTGCCACCACGCCCGACTTATCAAAAGAACTTAAGAATTTTCTATTTTATTTTATTTACTATCTCATTAGATTCCCAGGGAGATTTGTTGTTTCTGAGACAGAATGTTGCTGTGAAACTCAGAATGGCCTGAAACTCACAATCTCAATGACTCTCTTCTCTCAGCCTCTTTTTGTCCTAAGTGCTATGATTACCATACAAGGTAAGTGGAAACAAATTCATTTCTTTTAGCAAGTATAAGCCAACAAAATTTGAAGAAATATGTTTGTGAAGTTTCCAAGAACTGCTTTAAAAGATAAATTTAGGAGCCTTGGGAGAAAACAGCTCAGTGAATAAAGTGCCTACTACCTGAAAGGTCCAGTTCTCAGGAAAGAAGCCTGGTGTGGCTGCAGGGACACAGGTTCAATACCTGCACCTAAAAGTAGATGGAGAGGCACGATGACACATGCCTATAATCTTAGCATTGAGAAAACTGAGACAAGCGAGCCCTGGAACTTGCTGGCCAGCAGTCTAGCTCAATCAGTAAACTTCAAGTTCAGTGAGAGACCTTGTTTCAAAACAGAAGGTGGGGAGCTATTATGGAAGATCTCTGATATCAGCCAGAGAACAGATACACAAATATACACACCACACATATAAAATTTAACAAGCCAAAGCAATAATGAAAATTAAGAAATGTCATAATTTCATGAAGTCAATATAGGGAACTCTTTACTCCATGTTGTTTCCATTAGAATTATAAACAGGTAAAAAGATAGCATTAGAAAAGTTAATATGAGGTCAGGACACAGAAAATGAAAACATTTAGTATTTAGTGGTAACTCTGGAAATTAATATCACTCAGAAATTATTTTTTTTTAAATTTATTTATTATATGCATTTATTATATTATAAGTACATTGTATGTGTCTTTGGACACTCCAGAGGAGAGTATCAGATCTCATTTTGGATGGTTGTGAGCCACCATGTGGTTGCTGGGATTTGAACTCAGAACCTCTGGAAGAGCAGTCAGTGCTCTTAACCGCTGAGCCATCTCTCAAGCCCCCAGAAATTATTTCTTAATGCCACTGTCCAATACAGAATGTCTGGCTGAATGGATCTTCAGTCTCAATCAAAGTCACATACCCAGTGGTTTTATGAGTTAATTTGCATGCAAATTATGAATTGTAAAGAAAATGTTAAAATTATGTATCAAGTTCTTCAAAAAATGTAGAATGGAATTACTATATGATACAGCAATTGTACTTCTGGGGTATGCCATAGTACATTTGTACTGCTATACCAAACACAACAAACAGGATAGTTTATCTTAAAAGTTTGGCCAAGCATATTAGCACATGCTTGCAGCCTAATCATTCAGAAGGTAGAGGCAAGAGGTAGGTTCAAAGCCAGCCTTGACTACATAGCAAGTCTCTGATCTAAAGAAAAAAAGACATCTCTCCAGACACTGGATAAGTGTAGTGGTTTACACCTAGAGTCCTAACACTTGGAAGTCTAAGACAAGCAGTTTGGACTACACTGTCTGGACTACACAATGAATTCTAAGCCAGCCTATGTGAAAAGTAAGACTTTGTCAAAAAAAAAAAAAAAGGAAAGGAAAGGAAAGGAAAGGAAAGGAAAGGAAAGGAAAGGAAAGGAAAGGAAAGGAAAGGAAAGGAAAGGAAAGGAAAATAGATTCTAGACTTTGGGAAGTCAAATAAAAGCAAGAAAGAAAACTAGAATACTGGGTGTCTGGTGGAAGGGCGTGTCTGGCTCTACTTTCAAGATAGCATCTTCAAGCCTGCATCCTCCAGAGGAACAGAATATGATGTCCTCATGATGCAGAAAACACAAGGTAAAAGGGCCATCAAGAATCTCGAAATCCCAGCACTCAGGAGGCAGAGGCAGGTGGATTTCTGAGTTCGAGGCCAGCCTGGTCTACAAAGTGAGTTCCAGGACAGCCAGGGCTATACAGAGAAACCCTGTCTCGAAAAACCAAAATAATAATAATAATAATAATAATAATAATAATAATAATAATCTGGAGACCTGAATGCCTCCCCAAATGCCATACCTCTCAGTACTGGTGCTTGAGAAATTAAGTGTCCACTATATGAATTTTAAGGGACACATTCAGACCACAGCAGGAAAAACACCCAAAATAAATGACAGACATATTTGTACATCCATGTTCTCACAGCAAGATTATTTTTCAATAGCAAAAAGGTAGAATACATGAATGAATAAATACATTTTGGTATATGCACAC
Source organism: Mus pahari (assembly GCF_900095145.1). Taxonomy (NCBI): domain Eukaryota; kingdom Metazoa; phylum Chordata; class Mammalia; order Rodentia; family Muridae; genus Mus; species Mus pahari. Next base: position 85,023,118 of record NC_034613.1, read on the forward strand.
AATTTAGCCTTCAAAGGGAATAAAAATTGAACACAGGTTATAATATCATATATACAGAAGGGAAAATACTGTAGAGTTCCACTTATATGAAATACTTAGAGTAGTCAAAATCTTAGTGACAGAAAACAGAATAGCGGCTGTCAGATCCCAAGAACAGAGGGCAATCGGAATCAATTGTTTCATGAGCTTTAACTTTACAAGATGAAAAGAGTTCTGGACAATTGGTCATGTTGATAACTGCAAAGCACTGTGAATGGATTTAACCATTCATGTGAAAAAGTTCTGACAGTGCTGGGGTATACATAGGTCCGTAGCATGCACTAGATGACTTTCAGACCCATCATTGAGTAGGGGAGAAAAAAAATGATTAGGACAATACCTTTTATGTTGTATGTATTTTGCCACACTTTAAAATTTCGGCTTAGCATAGAAGCCCATGCTTACAATTCCAGCACTCTAAAGACAGGAAGATCAACAAACTGATGGCAGCCTAAGCTACACAGTGAACCCCCATCTCAAAAACAAACAAGCAAACAAACAGAGTTGGGCTTCATGGAACACACTTACAACCCAGAACATGAGAGACGGAGCCACAAGGATCAGGAGTTCAAGGAGGTTCATGGCTATAAAGTGAGTTCCGGACTAGCCTGGGCTAAGATGAGACTCTGATTCATTAAACAACTATTTATCAGACACTATTTAACATAGCCTCTTCCCTGTCCATGTCAGGATTGAGAGTGAAAAAGACTGTTTCATAAACTTTGAAGAATTTAACATGGTTCAAACAAAGGCAAACGAGGGTCCCATCTGAACTATGTACTTGAGGCCTGAAAGGAGAGAATGCAGAAATTTAGTACAGACTTTCATTTGGAAGTGTTTCTTTTACTGTCCAATATTAACCTTTTGGATGATTTCTGATACTAGACTAGGAATGAGTATTCCTGGTTCAGTTACACCTTGGTCACTGCAGCTAGCCACTAGAAAGGGCTGTTGCTGCAATAATTCTAAGTCAAACAAGAAGCGAAGGGAAAGACAAGTGAGTGAAATAGTCTTCAGCCATAGTGAAGTTCTTCCTCTCTAGCTTGTGTAGGTCTAGTGCATAGAAGATCATATGTATGAATCTCTTTGGGATTCTATAACAACTAAGGCATAGTAAAAAGGTTAAAAACATAGCCAGCTTTCTAGAGACAGTTTCAGTCTATTCTTTGAGAGGGGTTCTCTGAGTGTTTACTAGCTCAGCCCTATGGCTTTATCAGGAAAAAGCAACTGCAAGATAATCAATATCATGCCCTTGGAGAGTGTACATAGATTCAAGGACTCCATTCTAGGGAAGGTTTCATCCCCTGTACACCCACAGCACACACTAATACGAATATTTAGTTCCTCCTAGCCAACCCTGTCTGTTTGGAAAACCCACACCACATCTGTCTATCCTTCCCTGCCCACACCCAGGCACTTTGGTTCAACTTCAGCTCTGCTGCAGTAGGCAAATTTTTTTATGTGACTTCTTTCCTTCCTTTTCGTCTTGTTCATCTATTCCTGGGTTTACTAGAATTTTTTTTCCTAACAACCACAACAAAAATACTGCAAATGGATTGTTACTATTTCTTTCATTAACTAAACAATCCAAGGTAAAACAGTGTACTGTGAATTACTACATGTCATTCCTATTGCACTTTTAAAGCCAATCTCCCTATTTAAGAGGAAGCAGGCCATCAGCTGATAAGGGGGAAGGAAATCCCTCTTATGAAGTGACCGGAACAAAAGCCTAGACAAGGAAGGATGGTGGGTAAGATGCAAAGCAGACAACCCAATCCTGTTATGAACATGGCCACTGTCTCTGTGAATCCTTTCAAAAGACACTTAACTATTTGGGAGCCTCAATCCGTAGCCTAGAAAAAGAAGGTTCTCTAATGCATTCAAACTAAATAAAGAATGCTGAGGACCAGAAATGTGTTAGGAACTTTGTCAGCACCCAAAGATTGTCCCCTTCCTTACTATCACACTGAAGATATACTACAAAGGTGGGAAGGGGACGTGTCTCAGGGAAGAGGACACCCCAATACCTTGTGTGAGAATGTGGCTGCTCAGATGTGGTGACCTAGAAGGGCTCTCTCATCAGTTCCTACTTTACTGTCCCTCAATTTCCCATAGGGCCCTATGGCAGGATGATATTTACACTCATGTTCCTTTGCTTGTCACTTCCCAAAAGGTATTCTGGAATTTTCAAAGAAAAATGCGCATATAACTCCAGCCAAGTTACCTATACTACCCATTTAAGTTTATCACATAAATACTGCCATAACTATATGTATAAGTACCTAAATAGTTTATTAAGAATTTTTAACTTTTTTTTTTTTTTTTTTTTGTTTTTCGAGACAGGGTTTCTCTGTATATCCTTGGCTGTCCTGGAACTCACTTTGTAGACCAGGCTGGCCTCGAACTCAGAAATCTGCCTGCCTCTGCCTCCCAAGTGCTGGGATTAAAGGTGTGCACCACCACGCCTGGCTTTATTTTTAACTCTGATGATAAAGATCAACACTTGCTTAGCATGTGTACAGCTCTGGATTCAGTCCCCAGCACTGAAGACATGCATGGTGTCGGGGGAGGGTATTATTTTCAACTACATTGTCTTATGCATATATTCAGTGACTGAAGTTGGCACTACAGTCTCCGTAAAGTTGAGAAAATTGAGTCTTTAAGATAGTGATAGAGAATAGGTAAGTATTCCCGTGGATAAAGTGCTTACCATGCAAACATGAAAACCTGACTTTGCATCCCCAGTATCCATGCAAAGCCTCGGCATAGTGGTGCACATCTTTAACCACAGTGCTGGGGGCGGGGAGAGGAAGTTAGCCTAGCCAAATATGTGAGGCTGCATCCTCAGCCTCAGCCAGGTCCAGGCCCACCTGGCAAGTCTTAGACTCTGTCTCAAGACAGCAAAACAAAGGTCAACTCCAAACAGAAGATTTCCAGGTTCAAGGAAAAACACTGTCTCAAAAAACAAGATAGGAAACAACTGAGGGAAACTCCTTCCATTCCATAAGCACATTCACACATACACACACACACACACACACACACACACACACACACACACACATGCACACACACACGAACACGGCTGGCCAAATATCAACAAGTCCACAGCCCACGTCCACAGGACTCCAAAGGAAATCTTAATTTCTGCAAGGCCATTATGTTAACCCATGTGACTCCTTGGTGATAAGGTTAATTTCCTTACATAGCAAATATGCTGAAATTGAAGATTAGAAACTCAAGTTCAGCCAATACTGTGTCTATACTAGTTCCATCCTGAATGTCCTATAAGTCCATGAGATTACAAAAATAGAAGGCTGATTTAAAACCTTGAGTTTTAAAAGTTAGAAATTTCCGCCAGGTGCTGGTGGCGCACTCCTTTAATCCCAGCACTCGGGAGGCAGAGGCAGGCAGATTTAAAACCTTGAGTTTTAAAAGTTAGAAATTTCCGCCAGGTGCTGGTGGCGCACTCCTTTAATCCCAGCACTCGGGAGGCAGAGGCAGGCAGATTTCTGAGTTCGGGGCCAGCCTGGTCTACAAAGTGAGTTCTAGGACAGCCAGGGCTATACAGAGAAACCCTGTCTCAAAAAAAGCCAAAAAAAAAAGTTAGAAATTTCCAACTAGTTCCTGGTGCTCTTCAAATCCAGAAATTACTTAAGGGAAATAATCCCCAAGGCCACAATCTAACTGTACATCTTTTCCAGCTCTCAAGCAGGGGAAAGGCTTGAGGCCAGGACCTCTCTGAACCTCTTCTTTATATTCTCTCTGACCTGCTTACAAAGGAGAACCTGTGATTACTCTCTCAAGCTAAGCTCACTCCATTTTGGTAAAGTTATCAGAAATTACATAAGTTGCCACACACCTCAAGGAAAAAAATCCTAATCAAATCATCCCAAAATAATGCCACTGAAATAAAAAAACCATACAATCAAACACAAGGAATATATAGGAACTGAACAAAATGAAAGGTTATCCACACCATTCCTTTTCTTTAGGCTTCAGTGAAATATTATCTGGCCAGTTGCAAACAGCCTGCCCGGGCAGTGTGCCCTGTAGTGACTTCTGTGGTTCCTGTCCCATCTCCTTCATTGCTTAGTATATTACATCATTGTTGACTATAAAGGGAGCTGCTCTCTGGCCCTTTTAATGAACAAGAAATTCACAAACTTATCAAAGAGAGAAATGAGCCCCTGTTACCTTATGACAAAGAGAGAGTGCAACATCGAAACCTTGTCTTTTTCTAAGACCAGAGCTGCAGATTGCTTCTATATCACCTTAATTGAACAATTCATCTCAGAGTTCAGAGTTCCAAAGCAATAGATACACACAAAAGGACCTTCATAAATGATCCAAAATACCCAAAGATGAAACATAAGAGGCAAGAGGACTGAAAATTTGAGATGAGCCTAGACAACACAACTAAAACATGTCCAAACTGAAAGGAAGGAGAAGAAAAATGAAGAAGAGAATGATAAGGAAGGAAGGAAGGAAGGAAGGAAGGAAGGAAGGAAGG
>NC_034613.1:85028498-85052892 GCF_900095145.1 Mus pahari
TCGAAGAATGATACAAGACTACAGAGTTTCCCTCCACCAATTATCTTCAAAGAGAAACTTTACAGAGCATTTCAAAGCTAATGACAGCGATGCTATATTTCTCTCTCTCTCTCTCTCTCTCTCTCTCTCTCTCTCTCTCTCTCTTTCGGCCAGGAGAATAAGAGAATTTTTCATTAACATTTTTTCTAGATTTTTGTATTGTTTGGGGACAGAGTCTTGCTACATAGTGCTGGTTGGACTGGAACTTACTATGTAACCCAGCCTGGCCTCCAGCTTGCAGCAATCCTCTAGCCTCTCTGGTACACCACACCTAGCTTTTAAACACCAGGATATTAATAAAATTGCATGCAATGGATTCAGGCATAAAAGACAAAGCACTATCATTTGTGAGAAAATTAATAGAACTGGTGGACAGTATACTGTATGAAATAAATCATGAACAGGAAAATGAATACAGCAAGTTCTTGTTTATCTGTGAAAGCTAAAAAGTTTACATCAAACTGAAGGAGGCAGAATACTAAATACTAGAGACTGAAGGGGGATGAGGGGAAGGAAAATGGAGGGAAATCAAATGATGGTCACCAAAATATAGACAAGGGCAATAAGTGCTGTTCTACAGTACATTAGGGTGACTAAAGTTCACAATGTAATTAGATATGTTATAAAGAACTCGAAGAAAGTACTTAGTGTCTACAAATATCAGACATTGTAAGACAATGAAACCGTTATTTGATCAGTGTATGTTGTATCTATGGAGTGAACTATCAAACTGTAGCCCATAAATAGAGTTACTACATGTTCATTAAAAAGAAAAAGTGAGCATTATGTTATTAACTCTTGCTTGGCTCATAAACACAGATACATGTCATGAGAAACCAGTGTGACGCAACTGATCAGAAAAGTTTCCAGAACAGTCAGAGGCTACTGGAGGTCCACACTTTACCAAGAAGAGTTAACTCCTTGAAGGACACACACACACACACACACACACACACACACACACACACACTTCGAAATTCTCCCTGGAAAGACAACCAAGCAAGCAAGTGCTGCCTTGCCCAGTGGGCAACTGAATGCTTTAATCAGCCAGATCTTGCTGGACTTGTTAGACCTGACCCAAAAGCAATAATTGCCTCAGAAATGGTGCCAGGCATAGGCTAGCTAGCACAAAGCTGCCTACTGCAATGGAAATCTCTATAATGGGGTGCTGCTATAAAACCATGCCAATTATCCCCCTACTGCCAAGGAAGCAGGAACTGATCCGAAGGCATATGGGTAAGAGGGAAGCAAAGGAATAGTCCTAAATCCCTCTCTCTTTGCAGCTACTTGTGATCTCTTTGAATGGATGCTGCCTGTCATGTGACAGTGACGGATCTGAAAGACTTGATTGAAATCACTGTTTGAAGTGGAGCAGATAAATTGTCGGTTGGCTAAGAGAGCAAATGAAAAACCAAGGCACAGGTAAGGCAAGGTACCTGAAAGGGGCTCCTAGGGTCTTGCAGCAAGGGGAAGTTTAGGACCCTGATAGGGGTGCTGGAAGTGCGGAAGCTCCATAAGGAGATGGTATGAGGAGATTGGGCTCAAGGAGCAGAAGACTGAGAGTGAAGGAAGGTCAGAGAGACCTGAGATAATCAAGCAACTGCAACAAGGTATACAGGTCAGAGACAAAGATGTCACAGATTCAAACAAAGCATGACAGCTGACTCCTAACACTGGGTGACCTAGAAGGAAAAATAATAATAATAAAGCCCTCAGAATCCCGGTTAGGGTTTACAGCTCAGACTGCTGCCTTGAGTAACTCTGAGCAAATGACTGGACTTCAATTTCATCATCAATAAAATGGGGACTTTTGTGAGCTCTGGGTTACTTTACCTGTGCAACAACATAATGTCCTCCCTGACTAACTCATGGGGCTGTGAGATGGTGGGTGAAACTCCTCCGCTGAACTGGAAAATATTATAAAGTAGGCTTTGTGCAGTGCTGGTGATAACATGCAGGGCCTCATGCATGCTAGGCTTGTACTCTACCACTGAACTACATCCCAACACCCTGATGTCTTCATTTTTATGAGTCACTGTTATGTGTGGCATCAGTATAGCTACAAGTCCATCTAAAGATATAACTGATTTCAACCAACCAATATATGTTAGTCCCCAAACATTTAACAGTTTGCACACTTGTGGAAATGCAAAAACAAACAAACAAACAAAAGTAAACCTGATACTGACTAGACATACTAAAGTTCACAAATCATTAGCTTCCCCATCTATGAACTGTAGGTAATAACACTTCCTTCACAGATTAAGTAAAAGAATGCATGTGAAATGAACTTATCAGGAAGAAGGACTTCACTGGGTAGGTAAGGAAGTGGGAGAGGATCTGGGAGGAGTTGGGGGCAAGAAAAAGAATATGTCAAAATACCCTGTATAAAATTCTCAAGGAGTAAATAAAAACATCACTTAAAGAAAAGACCTTGTATAGTATAAAGTATTTTGCAAATGGCAGTTTACACTCTGATCTACATCAAAATCCATATGCAGGACCACACACACACACACACACACACACACACACACAAACACACCCCCTTACCTTGTTACCCAAAACAAACATTGATATACTTAAACTCTAACTAGACTATGTTACAATTATTTATTCCACGTTTACAGATTGAGGGTGGTCAGTTAGAAAAGCTCTCTTGATCATCTATTACACCAGGTTCTGTCATACAAAAATCAACAACAAAAACAAAAACAAAAAGCAAAAAACAAAAAAAATCCCTACAGCTTTAATATCTTCAGATTCACTGAACCTTCCCCTACTCCATTCCAGGAGATCTGTAAAATGTGCGGTGTTATGCAGATATGCAGATATGCAGATGTGCAGGCCCACACTGGGGGGGGGTGCATTCTTGGCTAGAAACACTGAAGAGACTCTGACAAGGTGAAAATAATTCTGAAAGTAAAAATGCAGCTCAGCAAACAGCGCTTGGTGAAGAACAGACACTTCCGGTATGGACGGTCACACACAGAGCATAGCAATGGGACAAAGAGGAGGTTCAGTACTGAGTCTGTGCTTAACTGGCTCTGGCATATGTGTTGGCCTTCCCTTTCCTCGTTTGAAATATGCAAGAGTTTAGTGAAATATCACAAAGGCCCTTTGCACTCTATGAGTCTATTCTGGCAAGACACTGCCCATTGGTGAGAAACTAGGGAAAGGGGGCATGGGATGCAGGCCTGTAATAGCAGAAGGTTCATGAGTTGGAGTCATTAGTGAGTTACCCAGTAAGACACCATCAGAAAAGGAAGGCAGGGAAAGGGACAGGAAGGAGGGAGAACAAAGGGCAGGGGAGAGGAAGGAGTCAGGTGCAACGGCCCCTACATCCCAGCTATTCCAGATGCTACTCAGGTGAAAGGATCACTGGAGATCAGCCTGGGCAATATGCTGAGGTCCTCATTTCAAAAGAAAAAAAAGGAAAGAATGAAAGTGGTTAAACAACATCTGTTTTTTTCACAAAGGAAAGGCAAACAAAATGCCAAGAAACCCCAGCTTTCTCTCCCCTTCCTTTTACCAGGGAAACTGCAAGCCCTGGCTGAGCTGCCTGCCACTTAGCATACCACTCCCTCTTCTTTCCCATCTAGTACCAGTCACAACCATCCTGCAGAGCTCAGAAAGTCAGGCTTGCACTTCTGGAGATGGTCTTGCCAGATCAGCTGAATAGGAGATGGCCGTACTGGTGTTTCAAGGACAAGAGAAATTCAACATGTCAACTCTGCAGAGACTCGTCTTACAACTCTCCCGTTTCTGACTTATCTGTTCTAAAGAAACTTGTAAGGGGCAACTGCAAAGCTCTTCTACAGGACTGTTACTCACTGTCCTCTCCCATCTACCAATCAGGGATGAGTGAATTCAGCAGTAGTCTCCAGCTGTCCACAACCACGTGCATAGTACATATTTTTTCCACTCACAGAGAAAGGCATTTCCATGACAGCCTGGCTCTGGAAAGAGATTTGGAAGCTGAAGTGTGGCCCTCCTGCTTCTGGGTAGTCCTTAATGAAAACCTTTCACAAAAGAACGGCCTTTTGTGAAGTTCCTAATATGGTGTTGTACTGTTGGGCCTACTGCTGGCCACTTGTGAGAAATTCCATACTGCCCTAGGACAAAAATAATGTAGGGAGGGGAGAGAAATTTGTCACCCGTGAGTAATGCCACACATTTCCCAGTGTATACTCCCCGCTACTCAAAAAGCAGCTGTTTGCATTAAGTAGATAGATGACCAGAGAGGATGGGGGTTCCCTAGCACTGCCCAGCCAGCTGTTCCAGACTCCTAGAGAAGGGACAAAAAGGGCAGGTGTCACATCACGAGGCTATAGTAACATTCTTCTATAACAAGGAAACAAAACACCATCAGATGCTAATTAGGGTGAAGTGAGACTTGCTCAATGGGGAAAACACCTGATCTCAGTCATGATACAGGCAAAGAATAAAGGAGAACGTTCCACTAATACAGTAGCTCCCTTCCAACTGGTCATTCCAAACAAACACACTCCTGGCCCCAACAAAGGGCATCCAGACAGACTGAAGCAAGGTACCTGCTTCAGAGTCTGCAGAGCGTGCCTGAAATGGAAACCAGAGAATCCCATGCTAGTCCCAAATTGGGCTCTAGTTTCTGGTCACTGAAGGAGTAATTCTCTCTCTTGGCTTCCTTCCCCTGGATATACAGTCAATGCTACAGATGTGACTCTTTCACAAAAAAAAATACTTGCAAGTCTGATTCAAGGGAGAACTGAAGGCAGTTCTAAATTTAATAGAGAAGCACTCCTGTTTTTCCAAACACAGTGTCATTGTATATTTTACACACAGCTCAAAGATACTACTTATATAGCATAAAATTCACCCAATGTACAAATAGGTGGGTTTTAGTATACTCACAGAGCTGTACAACCACCATCATACTGTAATTAAGAAATGTTCACCACTCCAAACAAGATATTCCTCACCCATTGGCAATCACAATACATTTTAACCATCCAAATCTGACCAAACACTAGCCTGCTAATAGTCTAGTAGGTTGGCTTTCTGGATAGTAAAGGAATCATAAACAATATGTAGTCTTTTATAAATGGCTTTCTATTGTACACTTATTCAACTCTCAGTTCATGGACATTTAGGTTATTTTCCACTTTGGGTCATTATAGATATAAATTCGTGTGTGTGTGTGTGTGTGTGTCTGTGTGTGTGTCTGTGTGTCTGTGTGTCTGTATATGGAGTATATGTGTCTGTAGATACTGACAGATAAACAGATAACAGAATAGAATAGTTAATTTATGGGACAATTGCTTAGCCATTTTTGAAGAACTGACAAAGCCTAGCAGCTAAACTTTCCAAGTAGCTAAAATATGTTAGTTACCCAACAATAAATAGGGGGGAGGGGCAAATTCTCCAATAATGTTTTGTCTTGTTATTATAGCCACCCTAGTGAATAAGGTATGATATCTTATGGTGTTTTTTACTTGCATTTCCTCCAAAGAATGATTTTAAGCCAAGCTCCAGGGTGCAAAAGTAACATAGCAGTAGATTCTTTCCTTCCACTATGTGGGTTCCAGGGACAGAATGCAGGTCGTCTTGACAACAAACACCCTTTCCTACTGAGCCATCTCACGACTCTCAACTGCTCATACTTTTAATGTTTGTCTGTGTTTCCGTTTGTTACCATGTTTATTATTTGTTTGTTCTCTCTCTCTCTCTCTCTCTCTCTCTCTCTCTGTGTGTGTGTGTGTGTGCCTGAGTGCATACATGACAGCATGCACATGGTGGACAGAGGAATACTTATAGGACTCTGTTCACTCCTTTCCTAACATGGGTTCTGGAGATGGAAATCCAGTAGTCGAGCTTGGTGTTAAGTATCTCCACCTCTTGCCTGCACCTATTTTGTCTTTGTTGTCATCGGTGCTGTTGTTGTTCTTTTGTTTAAGATGATAGAATCTCAAATAACCTGGGAGCCTTGAATGAACTATGTGGCTGAGAATGGCCCTGAGCTCTTGACCCTCCAGCCTCAACCTCCCGAGTACAAGTGGGTACCACCGTCGTTGGCTACTTGCATCATTTCTAGTTGGATTCTTTTTCCTGTTGTTGTCGTCATAACAAATATATCCTTTTTAGCTCAGTGGTGGTGGCACACGCCTTTAATGCCAGCACTTGGGAGGCAGAGGCAGGTGGATCTCTGAATCTGAGGCCAGCCTGGTCAACATACAGAGTTCCAGGACAGCCTGGGCTATACAGAGAAACCCTGTCTCAGAAAAGTGAAAAAGAAAGAGAAAGAAAGACAGAAAGAATGAAAGCAGCATTGTCTTTTTAAAAAAAAAAATAGAAAACAGCTTTTCTTTCATACAATGTATTCTGATTATGTTCCCCACCCTCCTCCAACTCATCCCAGATCCTCCCACTTCTCCACCATCCCAAATCCACACCCTTCCTTTCTCTCATTAGAAAACAAAGTCATATAAAGAGAATAAGAAAATAAGATACAATAAAAACAAACCAGAAAAGAACAAAACAAAACAAACTGGGAAAAAAAGGAGCCAAAGAAAAAGCATAAGAAACACAAGCAGATGGTCACACACACACACACACACACACCTCCAAAATTACCATTGAATCTGCTTTGTGTTGGCCATCTACTGCTGGTCATTGGACTGGCTTTAACTGTGGTTTGTATGCCCAGTGATAATCCATCAAAGAAAACCATTTTTTTCTTTTTCAGTTATTAATTGGAAATAGTTTCTGGTTTAAGGACAGAGTATGTGTCTATTTCTCCTCCTTGCACTGGGATCCTATCTGGCTTAGCCTTGTGCATGCTGCCAGTCTCTGAGTTCATATGTGCATCAGACCTATTATCTAGAGGCCTTGTTTCCTCCATGTCTTCCATCTCAAATTAGATCTTTATCCTTTTTCGATGATATTTTTGGGGTGGGGTGGGAATCAAACCCAGGGCCTTGCTCATGCTAGGCAGGCCCTCTTACTGCTTTACTTTATTCATAGCTCTCAATGATGGTTTCTAAGTTTCAGAGTAAAGGTACTAACGTTTTAAATACATTTGTAATTAAGCCAGCAAGATGGCTTAGTGCATAATGGCACTTACTGTCAGGCCTAAAGACCTGAGTTCAGTCCCCAAGACACACATGGTAGAAGGCCAGACCTGACTCCCACATCTTGTCCTCTGACTTCTATGTGCATGCACACACATAAACATGTAAATTAATGAATGTCACTTGTTTTTTTTTTTTTTTTACATTTTCATTTATAAAGCTTTTATTCTTTTGGTGCTATTGTAAATGTTTTTTTCTTAACTCAAATTCAGATCAGTCAACGTAGAGAAATGCAGTTGATTTTTTTATACTGAATGTATGTCCTAAAACCCTGCAATACTTACTAACTTGAATAATCATCTGCAAATTCCCTAGACTTTTCTACACCCCAGTAGTTCTCAATCTGTGCTGGAGACCCCTTTGGGGTTGAATGACCCTTCCACAGGGGTCACTTAAGACCATCAGAAAACACAGATACTTACGATTCTTAACAGTAGCAAAATGACAGTTATGAAGTAGCAATGAAAATAATGTTATGGTTGGGGATCACCACAACATGAGGAACTGTATTAAAGGGTTGCTGCATTATGAAGGTTGAGAACCGCTGCTCTACACAGAATCATGTCCTATGATGAAACAGATAGCTTTAGCACTTCTTCCATCTGCGTTCTTATTTACTTTTCCTGCCCCACTGCCCTGTCTAATTAGAATAATGATATGGCATATCATACAGGTTGGAACTCCCAATTATTGCTTTCATGTTTTGGATCAAGTGCTTCCTTGCCCTGACTAACACAGAATTCTCAGGTAGCTGTGGTGTTAACACCCTGTAAGTAGTGCTGTTCTCAGCAAGCCAACTATGCCAGGGGCAGTCTAAAGCAGCCCCAAGAAGGAACCTTTTCTAGTGGACTGCCTTCAAAGGTAAGTAAACATGGCAAGGCTCTGGGTATGAGACTTTCTGAGGAGCCAAAATCCTGCTTTACCCCCTAAGATGCTGCAAGGCTGCAACTGTTAGTAAGCTTTCATTTTCTACACTATACCAAATCTAAGAAGGAGGAGCAATGTGGGCTACAACACAGCTGTTAGAGAGATCCCGCAGCTTTTCTTCAACAAACCACCACAATTATTTTTGCCTTTAATAAATATCTATGGTTCTGAAATTTTTATTTGACCTTGTCTGTGCAAGGATGGTGTCTATTTGCTTTTAGACAGTGTCTACAGTCCATCCAGGGGCGATTTTTTTTTTTGATAAGCTAGGATCTTACCATGTAGCCTAAGTTGGCCTCAAACTTAATAGTCCCCAAGTGCTGAGATTACAAGCATACACCTTGATGCCTAGTCTCAATCATATATAATACTGAAGAAAGCTTGTCCCAAAGAGACCAATGCCTTCCTATAATAGAATCCACTCCTACAGAAGAAGAAATTGAAAGAAGTACTGAAATAAAGTCCTCTTTTAAAGGACAAACTATTGGCACTGCTTGCCTCTAGGGTGAAAAAATAGGGAAGTACAACTCAGAAGGAGGAAAAGAAGGGCATGGTGGCACGTGGTATGGTACCATGGGTCTGCAATCTCAACACTTTAGAAACTGAAGCAAGAGAACCAGAAGTCACAGGCCAGGAATTATAGAGATGGCTCTGTTATTGAAGTGCCAGTCACACAAGCCTGAGGACCTGAGTTTGGATCCCTGGCACTCGCATCTGGGGGGACAGGGACAGAAGGATTCCTCAAAGTCATTAGCTAGACAGCCTATCGAAATCGGTGAAGATCAAGTCCAGTGGAAGACCCTATCTCAAAAACCAAGGTGGGGGCCAGTGAGACAGCTCAGTGAATAAACGCACGAGCTGCCAGGAGTGACGATCTGAGTTCACTCCTCAGGCCCCAACTGGTAGAAGGAGCAAATGGAGTCCTGAAATTGTCCTCTGATATTCTCATGTGCACTATGGGCTGCTCATGCTCATACACAGTCACACATACACACCAAATAAGTTAAAATGTAATAATTTTAAAAATAAGGTCGATATGTACACAAACAAGTGCACAACACATGTGCACACGCACACACATACACACACCAAAGAGCAAAAGACAAAATATTTTAAAAGTTAACAGTCAGCCTGGTCTACATAGGATGTCATTGTCTCTAAACACCAAAAAGGAAAAAAAAAAAGAATTACTAATGGCTCGCTCATTACCATGGCTGTTACCAACGTGGTGACTTGGGTACTCTTTCTCTTCGTTCCTGCTTCTTCTTGCCAATAGATAATACATTGTCACAGTCAAGTTCCTTTTTCTTACCCCACAAATCTGAACCTCAAAAGATATGACAGACTATATTTCACCCTGAACTTCCTCTTTGTACTCCTTCTCAAAACTGCAACAAGATAAAGAGATGACTAGATATCTAGTGGGTGCTCCAAGAGAGCACAGTCTATAGCAGCCTTATTCACCACTATAGCCCTAGTCTCCAGGGCAGTCCTGGTACACAATAGGTGATTAGTAAATCTTTTTTGAATTAAATTGAATTGCCTTTAAACTGCCCAAGGTCTAGGACTTGATGTAAGCCTCAGAAGGATCCCCCGACTGACTAGAAAAAATTAAAATCAGCTTGAGATTTCCAGGAGACACCCCTGGAAAACTTTGTATCTTTCCAGATCCTCGTGAGCTTTTAGGAAAATTCTGTGGTGCTGATTAGAGGAACAGATGCCAGATTAAACAAATGGTTTGGGCTATGTTGGAAAATAATTTTCCTTCACCATCCTAAAGCCCGACTGGAAAACTTTCCTTAATAGGCAAGTCATCAAGCTAAAATCATTAGCACCCTATGGCAGCACTATTCCCCCAACCCTGATAACATCATCTCTCATAAATTGTCCCATTTTGCCATCCTAGTTCCCACAGTACCTCAGTCTACTCTGCAATGTAAGTCTTCCAAAGGCGTCCAAGGCACACGGTAATATAGCTGCATTAAATCCCACTCAGTGCGGCTTCCCAGCTACTAAAAGCAGTCCCACATCACACAACGGTAAACTGACCAATTTACTCTGGGGGGTCTAAAACATCTCCGTGTGCTCAATGGCACTGAGCATGACAGGTGTACTTCTGACTAAGAACATACATCACACACCCCTGTGTATCAAAGCACTACACCCACCTCCCCAGAGGCTTCCTTATCATGGTTATTCTGGGCAGAACTGAGACAAGTTCACAGTCAAACAGGCCAGTGTGATTCAAGTTGTCTATCCATGACAGATGCATTAGTTTTGTTTTTTCTATGGCCCTACTTTCTTCGAGTCAAGATGTATTTGCTTGATTTTGACAGAATCACTAAATACCTAGCGACGGTAATCAGAAAAAAAAAAAAAAAAAGAACACTAATCCCACAAGGAACCTTCCCAAGGAAGCAATACATAGATAGGCACCAAAGCTGCTAAATCATAAACTGAAAAGATGCCCAAAGGTGACCTTAAACTGTAAAAAAAAAAAAAAAAAAAAAAAAAAAAAAAAAAAAAAGCTTGTCTTTAAATGTATATGAAAAAAAAAAACAGTAACTCAGTAACTAACTCTCAAAACAAAAGAAAAGCGTAGATGCATAGACTGTGAGAACGAACTTTTCTTTTAAAATATTAAGGCTACAATATCAAATTACAAAAATTACACTACAATCACTTTACAGACTTCATGCACATTTTTGTTACAGAATGCATCTGTGATGGTCAGTGTTAACTGTCAACTTGATGGAATCTAGAATCCCTGGGAAATGGGCTTCTGGCATGCCAGTGATGAGTTATCTTGATTCCATTAACTGATTCAGAAAGATTCCTCTTAATTGTAGGCAGAAGCATCCGTGGGCAGGGGATCTGGAACTGTACAGCTGGAGACAAGCCTTCATCGCTCTCTGTTTCTGACTATGAATGCAATGTGACCTGTTGCTTCAAGGTCCCAATGCCTTCACTTCCCCGACATGATGGACTGTGCCATAGCTGGAAGGAACTCATGCTCCCTTAAGCTAATTTGGTCACCATATTTTATCACAGCAATATGAAAGGATTGACACAGCATCTTTGAATTTGTTTCTTGAACATGGTCTCGTGTAACCTAGGGTGGCTGCAAATTATGCATAGCCAAGGATGCCCTTGAGTTCTTTATATGCCTGCCTCCACCTCACTAGAACCACCCCAGGCTAGATTCATTCATTTATGTATGGTTTTTCTAAGACAGGGACTCATGGATCACATGCTAGACTCAAACTCACTTATGTAGCTGAGGATGACCTTGAATTCCTGATCCTCATGCCACCAACTTCTGAGTGTTGGGATGGCAGGTATAAGCAACCATATCCAGCTATTTTGGATCCTTTAAAACATTACTTCAATTAATCCAAAGCAACATATGCATGGCGGTTATGTGTGTTTTCTGGCATCTGTTTTATACATATATGCTACTAGTCTTAGTTTTGAAACACTAAATTTTGTTTTATTTTTGTTTACTGTCATGTACACTAAATTTTTTTGAAAATTGATGTACATATGAATTTCATAATTAACCTAATCATTCTTTCTGAAATCATTAAACTATAGAACATAATGGAGTTTTAGAAGTAGAATCAACATAGCTATATAGAAGCCCTACTCCTTTCCCCATGTTTATTGACACAAAACCGAATCATACCCAAGTATCTGGGTTCTTTGTCTAGGATCCTTTGCCATTATACTGTAATCCTCCCTCTGCTAAATCAGTTACTAGTCCTTGAAAACCGTTCTCCCTGAAGAAGGTCATGCTCCATTTCCCTAACATATAAGAGGCCAAGATTTTTCTGGCTAATAAATCTAGACTACAATCCATTCAATCCAGCCTATAAAGAACATCATGCTGGAGACATAGCTTAGTGGCAGAGCAATTCTCTAGCATGTGTGAGGCCCTAGGTTCAATTTGTAACACTGGACAAAAGAGAAAGAAAAGCATTTTCTTTAGTTAAAGACAGTGTATGTGGGTATTAGGGCATATACCTATAATCCCAGAATATAGGAAGATTGCTACAAGTTCAAGGCCAGCATGGGTTATATAGCAAGACTCTGTCACACCAAAATAGAAGGAAAAAAAACACCAGAAAAATGAACATTTAAAAATAATTAACTAAGGGTGTAATAGGGTCTTTTGAAGGTGGAGTGACTATTAGATTTCCGTCTAGACGCTGTAGCCCTATTAACCCACTTCTAGCCTTTGAGCCTGGGATCCTTGAATCCACAGCAGACATAATTTATTGCATAGCAAATAAAAGTATTTACTAGCAAATGTGAGATGTGACATTGCAATCTACCAATAATTCCATTTGCTCCATTGTCGCAATTGTACACTTAATTGAGATGGCTTCACCAATGGTCTGCAAACTGCAGCTTGTAAAACAAGCCCCGCTTACTATTTTTATATGTCATCCTCCCCTGGCAGCACTAAAAATTGTTTTCATATTTCTAGGGAAGTTCTCTTTTGATATGTTGTTTTAGACACAGGATCTCCGGGTTACAACCCAGGATGCCCTACAATCCACCGTGTCCCAGGTTTGCTTTGAACTCTCCATTTTCCTGCCCATACCTCCTGAGTGCCAGGTTAGAGGCACATGCCACCACTACCTACATTTGTAATGCCTGAGAACACTCTAAGGAATAAAGTACCCTGACATGTGAAAGGGGGTTGAAAAATCACAGTTCAATGTTAATGAGGTTTCCCAGAATGCTTGGTTCACTGACTCTTGCTCTACAGCTGCTTTTACAGAACATGGGAGTAGTGAGTGAATGCATGGCCTTGAAACCTAAACTGTGCATAATATGATACTTTACAAGCAAGGTTTATTGATGCTGAGCTATATATAAGAAATATAGACAGGGATGGTGATGCAGGCCTATTATTCCAGCACTCAGGAGGCTGAGGTGGGAGAATTTGGAGCCTAAACTCTGCCTGGGCTACACAGATCATCTCTAAAATTGGGTGTGTTTGTTCACGCCTGTATGCCCAGCACTCAGGAAACCGAAGCAGGAAGATTGTAAAGTTTGAAGTCAGCCTGGGCTACTTAGCATGTTCCAGGTAAGCCTGGGCTACAGAACAAGATCCTGTCTTGAGAGAGAGAGGGAGGGGGGGCAAAGAATATTAATGTCACAAATCCAGTGGAGTTGGTGGCACGCCCTGTAACCACGGCCCTGGAGACACTTACAAAGAAAGATAATGAAGACAAAGCCAGCCTGGGATACATAGTAGATTCAATGTTAACCTGAGGTGAGTTACATACTGAGACCATGTCTAAAAATAAAAAGTCACAAACACTCGTGTGGTTGTGTGAGAGTGCTAACTCCTTACTCTTGATAATCTCTCCGTGAATCTTCCTAAAAGAAAGCTAAAAAACAAACAAACTATGCTCCCACCTAGCAAAAACTTTCTTTTGACATAGGCTGTCCATAAAGTATAACATCTAAAAAGAATTTTTAATTAAGGAATCACTGGTATACAAAAAGAGCTTAGTAACTCAAAGTGCTGCTAATTCTGGCAAGCTCCACAGTTATTTTCTCCTTTGCTTCCTCTGTCTTCCCCCAAGAAACGAGCTCTCTTGCTAATGTCACATCCAGTCATGTCCACCACCCACCTCTAAAGCTCTGAACTTTAATACCTTATGAAGCAGTAATCTCTCCTGTCCACATCTCCCCTACTAGTCTTGGAACTTCTTAAGGTCAATATCCATCTGTGAGTCATTCTGTGTACACAACAGCCATGTGAACAAAGATCAGAACATAGTATATGCACAGGTATTCACTGAATTAATGGCATGTGGTTCATGAGCTATATATAGTCTGCATTAAGTGTCTTGGGTTTCTGGGGGCTATAAGCAATGAGTCATATCATTTACACTGAACAATGCCTAGAGGAAATATTCAGTAACATCAAAAGACTAAAACTCTTAACATGAAAAACACAAAAATAAAAAAAGGAAGAGGCATGAGGATATAGATTAGAGGGAAGGCTTGCCCAGCATGCATAAGGAACCTGTATTCTACAGTCAGCACATATGCATGCACATATTACCACACACACACACACACACACACACACACACACTCGCACACGCTCGCACAAAGAGAGAGAGATACAGAGAGAAAGAGAGGATGCCAGTAAAGGCCCACAGAAAAGCAGGCAAAGCTATTGTATTCTGTCACACTTATGGTGCTTTATTCTCTATTAATTTAAGTTATCATTGTCATATGCTCAAAAATTATAAATACATCACATTTGGTGGGTATCAAGCACCTCTGAGCACTGACTTAAATGAACCTAATTATTTGTCCTAAGTTTGCTTTCTGATGCTGTGATAAAACATTGGCCAGAGCAAGTTGAGGAGGAAAGACTACTTCTGCTTGCAACTCCCAGGTCACAATTCACCACTGAGGGCACAATTCACCACTGAGGGCAGGAACTCAAGACAGAAACCTGGAGGCAGGCACTGAAGCAAAGGATAATGAAGGCTGCTTTTTTTTTTTCCTCCACCAGTACCAACCACCCAGAAGCTGGGGTCTCCTATGTATCAATCAAGAAAATATTGCCACAGACCTGCCTACACACAATCTAGTGGAGGCAATATCTCAATTTGTTTTCCCTCTTCCCACACAATTTTTGCTGTGTCAAGTTGACAAAAAGAAGAAGAAGAAAGGAAAGGAAAGGAAAGGAAAGGAAAGGAAAGGAAAGGAAAGGAAAGGAAAAGAAAAGAAAAGAAAAGAAAAGAAAAGAAAAGAAAAGAAAAGAAAAGAAAAGAAAAGAAAAAGAACGAACCAGCACAGTGTTCAAACAGGACAACATTTAATGCACTAATGGACACACATGTTTATTGCTTAGAGCCTTATCTAGAGCTCTATGCAAAAGCACAGTGGGACAAAGTATTGGCATCAGGTCTCACCTGGGTTAACAACTTCAAGGGAAATCACTGAGTGTTGCAGCTCAGTGTGCCATATCTCAGGTTTTGCAGGAATGCTAGCCATTTGATTTCACACCCAAATTAGATGTCAATCATTGCCCTGCCTTTTATTGCCAGGTTCCAGATCCTAAGATGGATCCATGAGCATGAATACAAATCTTATTGCTGAAGTGTGCCCAAGTGAGTGAACGTTTCCAGCCAGGCAACAAGGAAAAAGGCTGTTTCCAACTACTTCTACTTATGTATTTCCTTTCTGAACCATACTGAAATTATACATTCATCAACAGACGTGTTAGTAACCAAAAGATATACGATCAACAACGTACTTGTTTTAGTCGTTTCCATTTTACAAAATTCTTTTAGAATTAATTCTCTTGAGCTTCACAATGACCCTGTGAGGTATAATTACCACCATTAATATAGCAATTTTTTAAATTCCAGTACCGTGGATGGAATATGAGCAAACATTCTACCACTTGCCCAGCCCACCACCAATTTCATACTATACAAATCTATTATTATATATTACAATTAAAGCTACCAGTGTTTACCAAATTGGAACAGTTTAACATTTCTCTTTCAAAGAATTTTTTTCTTAATTTTTGAATTACATTTCATGGTTGAAATGGTTTGTGCCAGATCTCAAAATGGGGAAGCCATGACTGGAATCCAGGTCTTTAAATCCAATCCCAGTTTGATGATTTCTTCTTTCCTTCTCTCAGGAGGAGCACACCCATGTTTTGTACCCACCCTACCTGCCCTGAAAAAAGTCACAGTGTAAAGAAACAGAATGTGAGGGACAAATATTACTGTGGTAAAATTAGTAGGAAACATTCCATCTTTACCTCTAGCTACTCACGTGTTTAGAATCTGTGTAGCTTAAAGAAATGCAATGAGGCAAGGGTTAGTCATGGGGATTTTAATACCTCCCCATCCTATTATGAGATACATTGACCCTGAAATAAAATAAAAAAAAAAAAACGCCACAAATTTCAAAGAACCCCCTATCCCAGAAGAGCTGTCAAACTTGCAGCCCATGTTCAAAGGTTTGAGCCTGGTTGCTACCTCTTTCCACTTGTAGTCTCGGAAAACAGAGAAAGAAGACAGCCCACTACTTGCCTCTTAATTCAAAAAACCTTTGCTCCTCCAGCATGCTTGTAAAATAGCACTTGGGAAGTGGAGACAGAAAGAGCAGCAGTTCAAGGCTAGGCCCATTTCACATTTTCACATTTTCACATTTTGGAGACCCTGTCTCCAAAAACCAAGACCTGTATATATAGTTAGCATATGCAAAGACCTGAATTAAGTCCCCATTACTTGGGGGGGGGGGCGCATGCATTTTGCCTTCCCCAAAAAATGTTTTATTGAACTGAATGTTTTCTTATACCACTTAATCACCTGGATATGACTTAGCTGACCATTGTAAGCATAATTTCACCTTACCATCCATTATCACAGAACCACCCCCTAACTAAATAGCACGTTCATAATGAGCTCTCTTTGCTGGCGAATACTATGAGCAGTTTGCAGTTAGAAGGGATCCACAACCCAAACAGTTGCCCCTTTCCGTTCTGTTTCTACTTCTGTGACACAACCTCCAGATCCTCAACCTCTCAATGAACCCTATTAAGAGGAGACACACCCAAAAACCTAGCCTACAAGTCTGCAAGGATCAGCATTTTAAATAGCCCATCTTCGAGGTGCTAGTGTAAGTGTACTCTTGACCAGGTGGCAAGACAACAAATCATTAAATGATCCAACTCAATTGAAGAACTCGAAGGAACTTGGACGGTTTATGGATTCTGACCAAAAGTGGCCAGACAACAGCAACTTAGACAACCACGAACTAGAACTGTCCCATGAGGAGTACTGGCTCGAATTCTAAGTCTCCCTCCACTCTTGCTTGGCTGTAGCAGTCTGGTACAAGGGACCACACACCTAGACTTGGGATGAGGTGAGGGTAAATCCACTCAAAACAAAGTTCAAAACAGACAGAGGCTCCTTCACAGTGTGACTTTGCCTTTCACAATTATCTTTCATTTCAGCCAGGGAGAGAAATCTTAATTAATCCTAGCTCTACTTAATCGTTACCCTCCATTCTTCTGCATACATATTTTGGCACAGAGGGTTGGCTTGCTCATTTCTTGCTTTCTCATTGGGGATGTTCACTATTCTTTTTCTTTGAGCCTCCTGACAACTAGCAGAAATAAAAACATTCACACAGAAGGGGAAAACAGTCCCACGAGTGAGGAAGCTCTGACTACGGAAAAAGCAAAGCTAGGTAAAGTCCTTTCTGGGCTGCAGCCCCACACCCTAGGCCCTACATTTCATACCCAGGGGATGGGCCCTCTGGACCATGAACTAGACAGGTCTTTGTTCCATGCTGAAGCAGAATTCAGTGGTATGTAAAGCCAATCAATAATCCTTAGAAAAATGATTGGGGAAGGGTACATTTTTACTGCCCCACACTTTTCTTCAATAACTGGAGCCTAGGACAAAAAATCATTATACTGGAGCTTTTAGCCTTACATTCCCAATTCTTTTAGGGGTGGTGGGGTAGTTCCTTGGTAAGCATGGAAGTCAGCTTGCACTGCACAGGAGTGTTACCCATGTCTGACAGGTTGGGCAGGCTGTCTCAATAAGACTCTACTAAGAAAGAGTGAATCCAAAGCTAGAGGGTCTCTGTCCCAACTACAGATTAAGTCTTACAAGGTCAGAGCCACCAAAGGGAAAGGCCCAGAGTTCTACTTGTCTTCACCACTTTCCACTTCTACAGACCCCTCTGTCAAATGTTCAAAAACCCATCAGACTCAGAGATCTGGGTTGAGAGTCACTGCAGATCTTCCTAGCCACCCCCTCCCCCAGCCTGCCATGGTATGGAAAGGTTTAAAGGCCAGAACCACCTACTCAGACAAACAGCTCATGGAAGCCTTCCACTTACTTCTCATAGCGCTGATAAGCGCGCTGCCGTCTTTGATCACGTCTTTGATGAATTTATTGGTCCTCTCCAACTCCTGTTCATAACACTTGAGCCTCTCGCGGAAATCGGGGCTGTCGAGGTAGCAGTCGCTAAACTCCAGCGGGGGATGCCCCATGATTAGGATAGCGGAGGGACTAGGGATTAGAGACAAAGAGCGAGAGCATCAGTGGCATAATCAGCAGAATAGACCCAGTGGCTTGTGTTCAGGAGCCACTTCTGGCGACTCTTAGCCCCACTCCCTTTGGAAGGCAGGTACCTGTTCCAATGAAACTCTTGGGAGCGCCTGCTGGTGTGTAGCTGGAGCGTAGTCCGATGGTGGTTGCGGGTGACCAGGAGTGCTTACCAACGCCTTCTGACGCCGGCAGGGTGCAGCCTAGGGAGCAGCACGCCCCCTGGTCATCGTCTCCCCAAAGCACAACGCTGTGTCCCGGGCGTCCCAGGGTAGAGGCGGGGAGAGCGCGGGCGCAGGGGCCGCCTCTTTGCGCTCCCAAGCCAGCCGAGGTTTCCTTCCCCGGCTCCCCAAGAGAGGCAGACTACGCCTCCCCTCCCCCTTCTTAAAGCCAATGCCACCTTTTCACGCTGGCCGAGCCCTAACCCCAAGACCGAACGAGAGCACGGGCTCCCTTCGGATGTCTTCCTCGGGTCTTCAGGGCTCGTCGCCCACAACTCGGCAGCTGCAGAGACCGCCTACTGGTTCCCGGGAGCCATCGTGAAGTGAGGTTTGGCACTTAGAGAGTTAAGCCCAGCGGCAAGGAAACGTTGCTTTCCTCCAACAACACGGCAGCAGGCAGCGGGAAGAGGAGGGCGACAACGCTACGCACAATAGCTGTGGTAGCCCGGCGCTTCCCTACGGAAACTGGGGAGCAGTCAGCTCCCTAGGACTCCATCTGGAAAGCGTGGCGGCCTGGGATATGTAGTCTTTCTGTTCGCTCGTCCCATGACTCCACCCTGCGGTCTCCCACCAACCCTCCAGGGTGGCCACTCTCCTAGTTCTACTTCCCTAAGCCTGCCCCAGGCACAACAATCCTAGAGAGGCAGGTGTTCCGCCCTGGCCCCCCGAGGGTGCGTGCAAAGTTTCCATAAATGTAGCAAAATCCAAAAGGATGGATGATGGGAGGCTGTCTCTCACCGGTGTTCAGTTGGACAGTCCTCTTTTTTTCTTTCCTCTTTCACCCTTCCTCTGACCCACCAACTGTTTTCCTCCTTTTCCTGTGTCTCCTAGTACAAGACACTAATTCTCATGGGGTTTGGTGCCTACTGTAGGATCTCTGCTAGGCCCAGAAACCCCTGCTGAAGAAGCAGAGGGTGGATTTGAACATCTTCTTGAGTAGAGCCTCAGAGAGGGGTTTCTGTGACCCAAGTCAATGGTCAGGCTAAGAACTACAGCATGTGATTTGCTGGCTGTTAATGGAGAACCTAAAATGAAGTTACTATAAACTGTCTTTCAGTTTATCCAAAAGGCCTTTTGTCCATTGTCTATTGTAGGGGAACCTGGGCTGCTAATGAAGGCAGCTCTCAAATTAAGAGTGGCTGCAGTTAGGCAAACTATTTGCAGCCATGTTTACATTAAATTATATCAGTAAAAGCAAGAAGGAAAAAAATGGCAAATACAGTAATAAAAGCTAACTTACCTGTGTTAATGTCTGGTTGCTTCTGTAACTGATTACCACAAACTGGGTGGCTTTTTTAAAATTAATTAATTTATTTATTTTGGTTTTCCCAGACAGGGTTTCTCTGTGTAGCCCTGGCTGTCCTGGAACTCACTCTGTAGTCCAGGCTGGCCTCAAACTCAGAAATCCACCTGCCTCTGCCTCCCAAGTGTTGGGATTAAGGGCATGCATCACTACTGCCTGGCCAAAATTGCTGTGTTTGTATTTTTTTTTTTTTTAGACAGGGTTTCTCTGTATAGCCCTGGCTGTCCTGGAACTCTGTAGACCAGGCTTGCCTCAAACTCAGAAATCCACCTGCCTCTGCCTTCCAAGTGCTGGGATTAAAGGTGTGCACCATCAACGCCCGGCTCTGGATGGCTTAAATTAACACAAATGTATTATTTTAAATTGTGGGAGCGAGCACTGGAAATGGACACCACTAAGCTAAAGTCAATATGTCAGAATGTCTATGTTCTTCTGGACTTCAAGTAAAAATCTGTTTCCTTGCTTTCTGTAGCTTCTAAAAGCTGCCCTCAAAGCTTTTTTCAATCTTTGAAGTCAACAATGGTTTACCAGGTCCTTTCTCATGCCACTTTAATGTTACCCTGTCTCTGTTTGTCTGCCCTACTCCTTTTCTGGACTCTTAGAATTACATTAAATTCATAGGATAAGCCAGGATAATCTCTTTATCACATGATTCTGAATTTAACCACAGCTACATAGTCCTTGTCATTTAAGACAACAAATTCACAGGTTCTGGGGAATTTAGATATCCTGAAGGGCCATTTGTTTACCTTCCAATAAATTGATATAAATCCTATAAACCATTGTACACGTGGCGTGGCTAGAGGTGATAGTGCACCCCTTTAATCCCAGAATTCACGAGAGAGAAGCAGGCTGATCTTTGAGTTTAAGGTCAGACTGCTCTACATATGCAGTCCAGCCAGGGGATACACAAAATTACAACAGCAACGACAGTGAAACACCTCACAAGTCTTCAAAATGGCCTCATAGGGTTGGGGTTCTTATACCCAATTAAGGTTGAAGAAATTAAGTTAAAGAGACACATAGCTAATTAAGTGACAATTCTACAATTGCCTTGTCTGGCTGTTTTTTCTAGAAATGATGTTCACACTCACTAACATATCACAGAATGAGGAATCCAGGGAGGGATCTTCCTTTGAAAATGAAGGAAGGGTCAAATCCCAGAGAAGTAGATCTAGGAGAGCAAAGGATGATGGGGAGACCACAGGGAGGAATCATGGGATCTACAAAATGAATGACTACATCTCCCAGGCTGCCACACTTGCCAACTGGAATCCTAGAGCACTGAATGCTCCCTGGTTTTTCTATTTCTTTGTTTTGCAGCACAAGAGTCAAAGCTAGAATCTTGCTAATGCAGGGCAAGAGTTCTGTGAACTGATCCACATCCGCAGCCCCATTTCCTACTTTTATTATTTCAAAGGTTAACAAATGCTGGGGATGTAACTTTGTAGATCACATACCTCAAATGACCAATACTCTGGTTTATTAGGAGTTTTCTTTTGCTGGATTTTTAAAGAGATTGAATGTCATGATATAGCCCAGATGGCCTCAAACTCATAACTTTTCTGCCTCTGTGCCCCTAGTGCTGTGATTATAGCTATGTGCTACCAAGCTGAGTCTGATCTCCAGTATTGCAAAGATAGAAATTGAAAAGGTTATCTTTTCTGAGAAAATGCCCAAAGTAGACTTTAAATTCACTGTGGGTACATTCACAGCAAAACGAAATACAGCTTTTCACATGATGCTGAAATTTTTTACATTGTTCTACCATTTGATTTTAATTTGACACTGTATATTACATATTCCTCAAAGAATTTTGTCCGCCCACAATATATTTTTATACTTAAAAGTCTGCAATTGATTACCATGTTGAATTTCTTTCCAACAAAAATATTGCCAAAAATAGAAATTAAATTATTTCCTTGTGATAGCTATAAGGCTCCTATATATGTCTCTTGATTTGAGTTATAATTGCAATTATGCATATAAATTTCATATATATATATATATATATATATATATATATATATATATAATCACCACCACCACCACTACTACTACATTACTACTACTACTATACTGCTACTACACAAAATGATTGGAAATGTAACTTCTATAAGAAAGATAGAGAAAGTGTACGCTAAAGGACCTTGAGTTAAACAAGATCCCTTTAAAAAGGGAAGCAAAACAAAGATTTCTCAGGATCCATATTTTTAACCTCAATATTTAAAATACTGGTTAGTCTGTTTAAGCCTAAAATTTTTGCACACGAGCAGTTTGTAAGCTCGTGACCTCTGAAGTCCGTCTTTCCTTAGAAGGGTTTAGAAAGAGAGGTAGGAAAGCAATCAGGAGGAGTTCTTAGGAAGGACTTGGAAGTCAGTTCTCTTTCAACTATAGTGACATCATAGTCCTTGAAAGATGTACTTTGCTATGGTATGAATATGTGCAGCTTTTAAAATTAACATCGTTAGGCATTAGGCATGCATTGTCATGGACAATCACCTCTGTTTGTAAAATTAAAAGCTACTTCTTCTTTAATGGTAAAACAGTCTCTGAAGCTGTTTTTTGTTGCTATTAAGGCCCATCAGAGAAACTTGCCCAGAACCAGCCAAAATGGCTGAACTTACCTACCCCTTTCCTCTTGCTAGGTTTGATTGGGAAGGCACTGCCTTGGTAATTATCCCCAGTGTTATTGTACTTGCTGCTGTAATAATAAATAATCTGTTCTCTGTTCATTTATCTGCGTGTTTTACTTATAGACTTTATGATGTGTTTATAAAGAGATAAAGAGAGAGAAGAGGTATGTACTATGGAGATGTGGTGAGATATGGGAGAAGGGGATGTCTCAGTGGGCCCATGTCAAGGCATCCTTTCCCCCTGAGGGACCAGTATCATATAGAATAGAGCTTATTCAGGGCATGGGGAGGGGAGTCATGAGGGTAGTAGTGGCAGAGAAAGAAAGAAAGAAAGAAAGAAAGAAAGAAAGAAAGAAAGAAAGAAAGAAAGAAAGAAAGAAAGAAAGAAAGAAAGAAAGAAAGAAAGAAAGAAAGAAAGAAAGAAAGAAAGAAAGAAAGAAAGGGAGAGGAGAGGAGAGGAGAGGAGAGGAGAGGAGAGGCCAGCCATGACCACATGGAGAGAGAGGGAGGAAGGGAATGGGGAAGGAGGGGGGACAGAGTGGGAACAAGAAGGCAAGAGAGCAAGAGAGGGAAGAGAGGTCAAGCAGCCCCTTTTATAGTGGACCAGGCCTTCCTGGCTGTTGCCAGGTAACTGTGGAGTGGAATTTAAACAGAATGCTAACACTTTGCACCCACCAAGCCATGAACCCATGATGTTCTATGATAATGTGTTAAAATCTTACCTTCCAGTTGGTGGTATTAAGAAGTGGGGAGTCTGGGGTATGGTTAGGTCATAAGACAAGTTTCCTTATGAATGAGATGAGTAAGTGTCCTTTTCCTTTCCACCACATAAGAACACAGAAGAAGAGAGAAAGAAAAAAAAGACAGTAGTTTCTAAACCAGAAACATGGCCTACAGCATACACTATTGCTGCCAATACATGAATACTGGCTTCTTGGCATCCAGAACCATGCAAAATACATTTGTGTTGGTTAGGAGCCACTCCTTCTATGATATTTGTCATAGCCACCCACATGGATGGATACACATAGGCAGACCCAGGATAAAGACAACAACCAAATGATTACATGAGGAATGGGACGATCCGAAGACCTCCAGGATTGTCCACTCCCTGACAAGCAGTAGGGCTTCCCTAGCTCCACAAGGTACAAGTGCTAGGAAGGTGTGGCAACAAAATGAAAGCCAGTGTATGCACACATGGAAAGAGGATTTGGCATCATGTGACAAAGGAAGCAAAATGTATCCCTCCCACTTTTGTTTTGGAGTGTTTTTGCTGTTGGTTGGTTGGTTGGTTGGTTGGTTGGTTGGTTGGTTGGTTTTGGTTATTTAAAACAGGATCTCACTTTTGGTAGCCTCTGGATACCACTTTCCAAATGCTGAGTTTATAGGTATATGCCACCAGGCACAGCTGTATTTTACTTTGAAATGAATAAAAGATGTTAGAGAAATATATGAAATAAAGTCTTTCAGTGTTGGTATATACTTAAAAATTTTTCATAACTAAATGCTAGAGGATAAAAATAACCATTTCTCTCCAGATATGGTGGAACACACCTATAATCCTAGTACTTGGGAGATAGGAGACTGAGGCAGGAGGATGGATAATTTGACACCAGCCAGAGATACAAAGTGAGTTTTTTTTAAAATCTTATTTTGATTGTGTCTAAAAAACACCATGTCCATAGTCTTAGTAAAAGATAGTGTGTTTTCTAAATATATTACAGCCGTGAGAGTGTAGACAGAGCCAAATTTATAGAAATATCGGTTAAAAATCAAGTTGTAGATCCATCCTTATGTAGTTTTGATATCTAATTACCTAATTTTGAGCAATTCTTCCTTCAAAATTTGCTAAGAAATTGTATGCACAAAACCCTCAGTTTGATTCTCAGCACCAGACAAAAAAGCCCTAATAAGGGTTTAAAGGGACTTGTCAGTATTAAGAGCACATATTACTCTTTTTTTATGGTGTTGTATTTCTTTTTCTTTTTTATTAGATATTTTCTTTATTTACATTTCAAATGCTATCCCGAAAGTTCCCTAT
>NC_034613.1:85054454-85073498 GCF_900095145.1 Mus pahari
CTCTCTCTCTCTCTCTCTCTCTCTCTCTCTCTCTCTCTCTCTCTCTCTCTCTTTTTTTTGAGTTGCCCACCTATTACTTGGCATGGGGCTGCCCTTAAGTATGGCTTATATGAAACTCTGTTGGAGAAATCTAATCTTTTCTTTGCTAGTGGTTATGAATTGAAGATAGCATATGGGTTATGAAGAAGAATGGGGGCTTGTGTCCACCTCTCAGGCCTGGGACCCCAATTGGCAGGCACACACACACACACACACACACACACACACACACACACACACCAGTGCTAGCCTCTGTGAGTTTATATAGGTGTCAGTCCTACTGTATCTAGGAGACCTTGTTTCCTTGGTGTCCTCCATCCCCACTGGCTCTTACATTCTTCTGCCTTCTCTCCTGCAACATTCCCTGAGACCTAAAGGGAGAAGTTTGATGGAGACATCCCATTTAGGATTGGATGTTCCTAGGTCTCTTACTCTCTGCACATTGTCCAGTTGTAGGTCTCTGTATTTTTTCCCATTTACTGCAAGTGGACATTTTTCTGATGATGACTAAACAAGACACTAATTATGGGTATAGCAGAATGTCATTAGGAGTCAATATATTGAGACATTGCATTAGCAGAACAATAGTATTTGGTTTTTGCCTAGGTTCGTGGTCTATCTAATCTTGGGTTCCTGGCTAACAGAGCAGTATCAAATGTGGATTCCATCTCATGGACTAGGCCTTAAATCCAACCAGATAGTGATTGGTTACTCATACAACTTTTGTGCCATTATTGTACCAGCAGATCATGTAAGCAGGGTCACCATTGTAGATTGAAGGGTTTCTAGCTGACGTGTTTATCTTTCTCTTCTGGTAATTTGGTAATTCCATTTAGATTTATTCCATATATATGTTATCATTTATATGTTAAATGTATATATTCTTAATGTATGCATGTTAAGAACTTTCTACAGTAGTAGGTTTCTATATGACCCCTCAGATGACCCTTAGCTTTAGCTGTCTCTCCCCATATTCCATGTCTTACCTCCCTCTTTACTCCCCCTCTCCATTTAACCCTCTTGTTTCAGCTTCCTCCCACTCCACATCCATCTCTTAGTAACTCTCTAGTCTATTTTCCCTTCCTAAGTAAAGCCTCCCCTGTCCTCCTGGTCCTTACTCCACACCTAACCTTTATCATTACATGGATTGCCTATCAAAGGACAAAACTACTTCTCATCTCAGCGCTCACTCAACATGTTGAAGCAGGAAGATCACAAACTCCAGGCCAGCTGAATCTACCTAGATCATTTCTGTCAAACCCACACACAAACAACAAAGCCAAACCCCCCCCCCTGTTATGGGGCTTTAGGAAAGAAACATCGCTTTTGCTAAGAAAGCCAAACCGTGTTGACTTCCTATGTCAGCTTCTGCTTCCTTTCTCCATTCCGGACCATGGGTAGTTAAAATGTTTCTTTAAACTGCTTGTTGATTGTTTACTCTTCTCTGTCTATAAAAAGTTCGTTTTTATTTTAAAAAATTGTGTGGCACTCTGGAATAAAAGATTAATTTTCCAAATTACATTTTTTCTGCTTCAATCATAATATTAAGTATGGTTTAAAAGAATGTGTCCTGGACATATAAAATAATATGTTCTAGTCTCTATGCTTCAAGAATATACAGGTCTGTGTCCTGGACTACTCAAGCCCTCCTTCACAAGCTAGTAAAGTAGCTAAGACTGCCATATAGTCTGCATTGAGTTTATATATAACAAAACTAATGGGAAAACTTAGGTGATGAGAAAAAGAAGGCTGACAAAGACTAATGCTTTGTGTCAAGTACTTTAGGAAAAATGATCCTCATTTTCTCTGTGCAAAAGTTTTATGAAGAAGGTTTTGGTGTCCATTTCATTTTACGCACAAGCACCTGAAATGCAGGAGTTAAATTGGTTGGCTCAGATTACTAGAGAATAACCCAGGCTTGAAGAATCTGAAGGCATTATTTTTTCTTTCTTGCCATTGTAATTCAGGCTAACACATAAGCACCTAATCTCCAACCCCTCGTGTTTGGGATGGGCAAACATGGAACTTCAATATGGGAAAAAAAAGAGTTTTTGCTCACATGCTGGTAACTATAGCAAATGATTCAAATTTATCCAAGGTTGAAGATTAACAAGGCTGAAGAGCTGGATGACAGACTGGCTCCTATGACCACATGCTCAACTCTAGAATTTCCAGAACGAACAGAGCAGGCCATAAAACACTGGGCCTAACTGCTTGCTGCCTCACCACACTGGAGCCTACCCTTAGTTCCAGCCTGGCCTAAAGCCTTTACTACCATTGGCTCCATTCCCAGTCGAGTCTTGGCGCTCGCCTGGTCCCTGTCCTGACTTGAGTTGGCCTAGTTTCTTTCCTTAGCTAAAGCCAAGACTTAAAAAGTTTTAGGAGCCTAGATCCAGCAAAATTTCCAAGGAAGGAACACTCCTCTTCCAAAGTTTGTGCACATGCAAGTCCCAACTTATTCCCTTACCCATATTTCCTTCAGTGTTTATTGAAAAAATATAGGGGGCTGGAGAGATGGCTCAGTGGTTAAGAGCACTGACTACTCTTCCAAAGGTCCTGAGTTCAAATCCCAGCAACCACGTGGGATTTGAACTCAGGACCTTCAGCTGGGATTTGAACTCAGGACCTTCAGAAGAGCAATCAGTGCTCTTAACTGCTGGGGCATCTCTCCTGCCCCCTTTCAGTGTTTCTTGGTGAAAAAAATAGCTTTAACATGTGCCTATTTCATGAGGATACTGAGGCAGGAGGCTCACTTAAGCCCAGGAGTTCAAGACCAGCCTGGGCAGTATAGTAAGACCCTGTGTTTATAAGCCCACATTAATACTAATACATAGTTATCAAAACTTGGGAGGGAGGCATGGGTTTTGTGTGTGTGTGTGTGTGTGTGTGTGTGTGTGTGTGTGTGACTGTTGCTTTATTCTTTGTAATTTGGGGTACTAAACCCCAGCCCTTGCACATGTCAGGTAAGCACTTTATCACTAAACTACACCCTGGAACACATATATCACATGATCATAGAGACACACACGCACACATATGTGTAGGTCAGAGGATGACTTTGTGAAGTTGCTTCTTTCTGTCTTCCTTTATGTGGGTTCCAGATGATAAGCATGTACAACAGCACTTTTACCCATCATTTTTTCAATTAATTTATTTTTTACACTCCATATTTTATTCCCCTGCTTCCAACCCACCCCCCACCCCCCGACTGTTCCACATCCCATACTTCCTCCCCACGCCCTTGTCACCACATAGATGTCCTCACCCCCCACACCACCTGACCTCTAAACTCCCTGGGGCCTCCAGTCTCTTGAGTGTTAGGTGCATCATCTCAGAATTCACTAAGTAGAAGATGGAGAAGCGGAGGAGTGGAGGGCACACTTACCTGTTGAATGACTATAGACTTTGGAACAGTTCCCCGAGGCTCCTGCTGAATAGCACAAACTATGTTTTAATGTTCTGCTAATGATCCTTGTACTTCATTTTGCATTTGGTGTTTTCTGGGATGCATACTCTAATGTTCTTTGAGATATGGGTTTGGGCCTGAAAATAATGAAGACTAACTAAATGGGAGGCTATTGGCCAGTGGCTGGAGCATACAATTCTAGCTATGCCAGAGCAGGAAGCAGGAGGGTCACAAGTTACAGGCCAGTCTGGGAAATTTATGGAAAAAGAGACAGTTAGAGAGAGAGGGAAGGGGAAATGGGGAGGGAAGGAAGGGGAGGGGAGAGGAGAGGAGACACGCCAATATGTGGACAGGGGACTTCTGGGGAAAGACTCAGAAAATCTGAATTTTTATTTAATTTACTTTTTTTCCCTTGCATTGCTAGGGATGGAAAGAACCCATAACTTCATGCATCCCAAGCAAGTACTCTACCACTGAGCTACATCCCCAGCCCCAAACCATTACATTTTCACTAAGTCCCACCAGTGATTTTAATAGAATTCACAACACCAGTATCCAAGTTCATGTATTAAGATAGGCTTTTATCCACTAACAGCTTGTTGAGACTTTACAGTACCCACCCAACAATGGTTTCCACTAATGACTTGACTTAAGTGACAACTTTCATTCCCCATTTTGGCTTTCTTTTTTAAAATTTATTTTATGTATGTGGGTACACTGTAGCTGTCTTCAGACACACTAGAAGAGGGTGTCAGATCCCATTACAGATGGTAGTGAACCACCATGTGGTTGCTGGGAATTGAACTCAGGACTTCTGGAAAAGTCCTCAACTTCAGGAAGAGCTCTCAACCGCTGAGCCCCTGGCTCTTCAGCCCCTGGCTTTCTTATTTTCGTACTAGTCTCATCTTTTATCTGATTTAAGGCTAATAATAAAATGAATTGTAATTTAAAAACTAGCATTTACACTAAGCTGTATGTGAGGCCATTTTCATTCATGTCATAGAACCACTAGAGAGATAACATCAGAAAAATAACTGAACTGTTTTCCAACAGTTTTCTAACTCTAATTCCCTTCCTTTATCAATAAAAAAGACAAATGTTCAAAATAATATGTCACTGACTACAAACTAAAGTGCAGTCATACTCACAGTAAAATCCCAAGATATGAAATGTGTACTGGCTAGTTTTGTGTCAACTTGACACAGCTGGAGTTATCACAGAGAAAGGAGCTTCATTTGGGGGAAATGCCTCCATGAGATCCAGCTGTAAGGCATTTTCTCAATTAATGATCAAGGGGGGGGGTCCACTTGTGGGTGGTGCCATCTCTGGGCTGGTAGTCTTGGGTTTTATAAGAGAGCAGGCTGAGCAAGCCTGTGGAAACAAGCCAGTAAAGAACATCCCTCCATGGCTTCTGCATCAGCTCCTGCTTTCTGACCTGCTTGAGTTCCAGTCCTGCATCCTTTGGTGATCAACAGCAATGTGGAAAGTGTAAGCAGAATAAACCCTTTCCTCCCCAACTGCTTCTTGGTCATGTTTGTGCAGGAATAGATACCCTGACTAAGACAAAATGTAAAAGCATGGTAGTGCCAACCCACACCCCAGCCATTCAGGAAGCTGAGGTAGGAGAATCCCAAGTCCAGGAGCAGACTGAGTAGCTTATTGATACCATATCTCAGTAGCCATGAGGGTAGGAATCCATCTCAGTGGCAGAGAGAGCTTGAACTTCAGAACCAGAATTTATCAATGAAATAAAAAGCTGGGTATACAAATAGTACACATGGAGGGACCCATGGCTCCAGCCGCATGTGTGTAGCAGAGGATGGTCTTATCTGACATCAGTAGGAGGAGAGGCCCTTGGTTCTCTGAAGGCTCAATGCTCTAGTGTAGGGGCACGCTAGGGTGGTGAGATGGGAGTGGTAAGTGGGTGGGTGGAGGAGCACCCTCTTAGAGGCAAAAGGAAGGGGGATGGGTTAGGGGATTTGCAGAGAGGAAACTGGGAAAAAGGACAACATTTGAAATGTAAAGAAAGAAAATATTCAACAAAAACAAAGTGGGGTATAATAGCTGCTGAGTGAAATCCTAGCTCATAGAAGGCCAAGGCAGGATAAATGCAGACAGTATGAGGCAATGTCGGATACATATTGAGTTCAAGATAGTCCTGAGCTACTAAGAGAGACCCTGTTCCAAAAGAACCCTCTTAACATACAATTCTAAGGCAGTATTAACAGGTCTTTCTCAAAAATTTACAAGCAAGTTTTATGCCAGAAATTTTCTAAGATGACGTTGTGAATAAGTCAGTAGAAACACAGCATACAGGTGGTGGACTCCCAACACATGCACGGTGTAAGCATACCATGTAGGCAGTGAACCTGCACAATTATACAGTGGGCAAACACCACATAGTCAGTGCACACACAATATATAATGAACAACACACAATTCACAGGCAGTGGACACACACCATACAGGTGCTGGATGGTCTAAAGAAAAGAGAGGCAAAGGGCGTCCATCACTCAGTGGCATCGTGGCTGGAGGACCTTGAAAGCACCACAAAACTGGAAAACAAACACCAACGTGCCCTGGCAAAGGCCCAGAATATGCCTGTCATGCTTGCCCTATCCCATTATGGTACCAACACTAACCACAGGAAGGAAGCTAGCTTCACACAGCCTTGCTAAGAATGGTGAATGAATTTGCATTTCAACCATCAGAGAGAGTGCGATTAGGCCACCAAATTGTGCTGCTTATTTTTAGGTTTCTTTGGGTGGATTTTGAGCAGCAGAGGAGGGTTGCCAGATATTTTGAGATTGGCTTGATCTCCATCATGAGCTCCAGGCTGCCCTCTGCAGAGAGACCCTGTCTCAAAACAAATTGAACTTCAAGTTAGTAATGTTAATTACTACAAGGAAACCAGATCCCAACGTTAGCGTTTGCTGTGTCTGAGTCATCTGCCTGGTTCCTGCAACTCCAATGATGCATTTATATCATTCTTCTCCAGATGAGGAAACTGGAACTCAGAAAGGTGAACTAATCACTCTGAGCAAGAACATCCTCTTTTTCTACCCCCAGTGGATACCCAAGGCTTTACAGATTCAAAGCAAGTATCCTCTGATGTATACCAACTAGTTTGATTTTCATTTTGAGAAGACTTGTGCAAAGTTGCTTTGACTAACCTTGAACTAACCCTCTAGTCCAGGCAGACCTTTGACTTGTGATCCTCCTACTTCAGCTTCTTGAGTGGCTGGGATTACAGGCCTCAACCCACAGGTTCAGCAAAAATTTCATCCCAACCTTTGTACTGAAATGTCTTTTTTTTTTTTGGTTTTTCGAGACAGGGTTTCTCTGTATAGCCCTGGCTGTCCTGGAACTCACGCTGTAGACCAGGCTGGCCTCAAACTCAAGAAATCCGCCTGCCTCTGCCTCCTGAGTGCTGGGATTAAAGGCATGCGCCACCACGCCCGGCCTGAAATGTCATTTTTTAACCGTTGGAAAAGCGTTAAGAACTTTTTTTGTTGTTTGTTTCTAGATAGGGTCTAACTATGTAGCTCTGGCTGTCTTGGAACTCACTCTGTAGACCAGGTTGGCCTTGAACTCACAGAGGTTTGCATGTCTCTGCCTCCCAAGTACTATAACTAAAATGATGTATAATGTATATCTGACTTTTAAGAAATTCTTGAAAACTGATGTCCACAGGAAAATTCCAGTCTCTCGTAGCCTGTGGAACGATACAATACTGTGAATATCTCTGTGTCCTGCTATCTCTACTTTATACCCCCTTTCCCACCTGTGTACCATAGAACCATCCAGACTGTGAACTGCATTTGGGTACCTGCCTGGTAGGAACTTTGTTCACTTATTTCATTTGTTGGTTGTTTGGGGACTTTAGAAGGCAAGGTCTTGCTACCTAGCCCAAGCTGACTTCAAACTTGGGCAAACGTCTTGCCTCAGCCTCCCAAGTTCTGGTATTACAGGTATGTTCTACAATGTCCATATGTGCACTGTGTTTGTTTGTTTGGTGTGTGTGGTGAGGGGTGAGGAGTATACATGTATGTGCATGACTGTAGAGGTCAAAGGTCAACCTCAAATGCCATTTCTTAGGCACTATTTACTTTTTTTCTTTCTTTTTTCTTTCTTTCTTTTTTTGAAACAGTATTTCTCAATGGCCAGGGTTCATTGCTTAGGCTAGACTGGCAAGTCACCATTCTCCAATAACATGCCTTTCTTCCCCTCTCCAGACCTGGGGTGACAAGCACATAACACCACTCTAGCATTTTGACATGGGTTCTGGCATTTATTGAGCCATCTCTCTAGCCTGTTTTTTTGTTTGGGGAGTTTTTTGTTTTGGTTTGTTTTGTTGTTATTGTTGTTGTTCCTATGGGGTAATTTCAACTGTGTAGCTCAGGCTGGCCATGAACTAACTCATAGCCACCCTCCAGCCTGGGCCTTCTGAGTGCTGGGATCACAAGTGTGAATAAGTCTTCCCCCCTCCTCCCTCTCCTTCCTCTTCTCTCTCTCCCTTCCCCAACTCTGTGTGTGTGTGTGTGTGTGTGTGTGTGTGTGTGTGTGTGTGTGTGTGTGTGTGTAGACGACAAAATAGTTTATAATGATATTAGAAATTCTACACAACCTGAACTGGAGGCTGGAGAGACAGCTCAGCTGGTGAAATACTTGCTACATAAAAAGGAGGACCAGAGTTTGAATCCCTAGTGCCCATGTAAAGGCTGAGTGTACCGGCCATGCCCTGGAATCCCAACACTGGGGCGAAAGGTAGTGAAAACAGGCAGATCCCACTCGCTCACTACCCAGCCAGAGTAGTTAGGTTCAGTGAAAGACCTGGTCTCAAAAATAGATAGATAGATAGATAGATAGATAGATAGATAGATAGATAGATAGATAAGAGATGAGGAGGGGGCTGGAGAGATGGCTCAGCTGGTAAGACCACCGGCTGCTTTTCTGGATGTCCTGAGTTCAATTCCCAGCAACCACGTGGTGACTCACAACCATCTGTAATGGGATCTGATGCCCATTTCTGGTGTTCATGAAGACAGAGCACCCATGTACATAAAAGACACAAATAAATACAGCCTTTATAAAAGTAAGGCAGGAGAAGCAATTTAATTAGACATTCTGATGTCAAGTTCGGGCCTCCACACACAGGTGCCACACACAGTGAGAACTCCTACACAGGTACATATGTACACGTATGTACATACACAAATCCCACTGAGACCAAAGATGAAGGGAGAGTTGATTGACCAAGAATTCTATGAAGAAGCATTAGACTATTTAATAAGGAACCATGTTTGAAATACCACATCATTTGCTATTATATCATTGACATGAAGTCATGAAGACTCTCTTTTTGAGTCGCAGCATGTAGTGGCTACTGGCTTCAGGCTTTGCACCCTCCTGCCTCTGACTCAGGAGTGTTTAGATTACTGTGATATAGTGAGTAGAAATGTTGAAGGTAAAAGTTACTAAATTGTGCACTTCTATTTTAAGAAGTTAAAATCTCTGGGAATTGGCAGTTTAGCTCAATGGTATTCACATATCCCCAGCTCTGTACATATTTTTAAAAAATGATACAACTGAAAACTTGTAATTTTCCTCTAACCAGTATGGTACTGAAACATATTGGTTTATATAACAACTTTTTTGAGATATACTTTATACAACATAGAGTTTACCCTATTAAATGTACACATCACTAAGTTTTAGTATTTTCACAAAATTTAATTCACACAATTGATCAACTATCACCACAATACATTTTAGAGCAATTTATCACTTAAAATAACTGCACCCCCTCCTGCCTCGGCACTGGGCAAAGAGACACCTTGTTGGTGGTGTTCTTTTATCAGTCAGGGACAGAGCAGGTGGCAGTCCTTTGTTCATCCTAGACTGATGCCTGGTTTGGTGGCCAAAGCTGTTTTATGCCTAGGGACACATAAAAAGTCAAATCAAATGAAATCAAATCCAGGCCGCATAGAGAGGGATGAGGAAGACAGAGACCTGTGTTCTTCCATGAAACATGGTGTGGGCAGAGAAAGGCACCCACAGACCTGATCTCAGTCCAGTGCCACAGGGGGGCCATCAACCAGGGGCCCAGCATTTCGTGACCAGCCTGCAGCAGGAGTCACCACAATATACAAGTCTGTGGTGGACAGGTGGGAGACAAAGAGAAGTGGAGCAACTCGAGCATCATGACGAGAGATGAAACTGGAGACTCGAGGGTGGAGAGGAGCAGCCAGTCTGAGTGGGCAGTCCTGCCACCTGGGTGGAGTCCTAGCCTAAGCTGCCACTGAAGACCATGTCTGAGTCTGTGGCTGTGGATGTTTGTGGCTCATATTACTACCAAAGAGCATGGGGATGTCCCTGGTCAGGGTAGTTGCCAGGGCCCACGGGGATGTCCAGGGGCTGTGCAGAACTGGCCGTCCCTCACTGAATGCAGTAGCTCAGGAGAACCCTTCCACCTCTCACCAGCTACAGGCTGCAATGCTTGGGAGAGTGGGCCCTGTGCCTTGCCCAGGCAACACCATAAAGCTGTACCTGGTTAGGGACAGAGAGGAGAGGAGTGAACCGGCCTGGAGGGCATGAGTGTGTGAGAACTGCTTCAGACCACGGAGAAGCCTGCCTACGGGTTCTTGCGCTCCAGAGAACTAGCCCTGCCCCTCACCAGTTGCAGGACTCAAGAAAGCAGGCCCTGGGGCTGGTGAGATGGCTCAGTGGGTAAGAGCACTCGACTGCTCTTCCAAAGGTCCTGAGTTCAAATCCCAGCAACCACATGGTGACTCACAACCACCTGCAATGAGATCTGATGCCCTCTTCTGGTGTGTCTGAAGACAGCTACAGTGTACTTACATATAACAATGAATAAATTTTAAAAAAGATTGTAAAACCACACAGTGATAATACAAGAACATGAAAAGCATAGACTCAATTTACTAATAAGTGTAGATACAGAAATACACCAGAATTTTTTAAAATATATTTTTAAAAAATACTTATTTTTAAAAAGATCATATAGCTGCAAAGCTGGTCTAGAAGCTTAGTGGTGGAGGGTATTAGCATGCAACTGGTGCCAGGGTCATCTCCAGCATGACAAAATAATGTGCACGGTTTTTGATCAAATGAGGATTTTCAAAAAAGTAGGATAGTCCAATATCATGAAACATGTATATAATTTAACACTTTAATAGTATAAACAAGAAAATTTATATATATTGATAAACTATCTAGCAAACTTCTATGGTAATTAATGACTTATTTTAAAACAAACAAAGAGTAGTGAAGTCACCCTGGGATATGTAGGGAGACTGTCTCAAAAAAGAAATCAAAAAATATAAAGGGCTGGGAATATTGTTCAATGGTAGAGTACCTGCTTGGAATGCATGAGGTTGTAGATGCAATCCCCAATACTGTAGAGAGAGAAGGAGAGAAAGAGATAGAGAGGAAGGGAGGGAGGGAGGGAGGATGGGAAGGAGAGGGAAAGCAGTGGTGGTGGGAGATTGATTAGATGTAACTATATGGAGAGGGGTGCTGGGGTTTAAACCAAGACTTTAGATCTACCCCCACCCCCTGACCTACACCACTCATAGGACTATAACCATTTCAAAGCAAGGCCAATGTAAAGGCTCTATTGCTAAGAAAGAGCAGCACACATTCATAAAAAGAATGGCGGGACAGCAGAAAAGCACCGAGAAACAGAAGTACAACTCCAGTGAAAGAAGTTACCAGTAAAGCATGCCCGCCCCCCAAATCCCTACTCTACCCTGCATTACTGAACCATTCTACTCCAGGAATGCAAGCATACATTCATAAGAAAAAATCCTCCAATAACACCACATTGCTAGAACTAAACATGAAAGCTGTGAGATTATCTCAGTAGATACAAGAAAATTTGAAAAATTCAATACCTTCTATTCACCAAAAACCCTTTGCAAGCTGAGTGAGGTCATAAGCTCCTGTTCTCTTCTGCATTACTGAGGCTGAGCCAGGAGGAGCCCTCAAGGTTAGAAATGTAAATCAGACAACAACTAATAAATAAAGTTACTAAATAAAAATAGAATACAAAGAGGTGGAGCAAAGTAGTTTATAAATAAAACCATAGATACAGAAGCTTAAGATTACAATAAGCATATTGTTATTAATCAAGAGGAAAGGGCACAATGTTTTTTGCTTGCTGTTTTGAGACATCATCTACTGTTTACCCCAGGCTGACCTCAGAGTTATGGAAATCCTTCTGTGCCAGTGTCCTAAGTGCTGGAGTTGCAAGTTCATGCCATGAAGTCCAGCCAAAAAGTGGCTTTTTTTAGGGGAAAAAAATGAAGAGCATTGGCTCACTTTGAAAACAAAATTAGAATTAGAGCCAAGCTTGTGGTACAAACCTATAATCCCAGCACTCTGGAGGCTAAGGCAGGAGTATTACAAATTCAAGTCCTACTGCACTGTTTTGTTAGACCCCGTCTCAAAAAGAAAACATATTTTAGGAGCTAAGATTGTAACTTAGTAAACAGCTTGTCTAGCCAAAACAAGTTCATAAAGAAAAAGCCCTGGGTTCCATCCCTGGTACTGTAGAGGTGTACAAATGTTGAGAAAAATATGGGTATTGTTTGAAACATCATAAAGACATTATAAGATAGTGAGAAATTGCCAGATCCCTGTGTATGGCATGCTCCTCCCAAAAGCAGCATTCCTTCCAAATTGAAACAATGCCCTTGGAAGGAAGGGGAGGCTCACTGGCCTCAGGAGTGAGCAGGAGGTAAACATATGGTCATATATCCGGAAAGAATAGAAGCTTGGAAGATTCTGAAGGGTCCCGAGGAACTGAAGAAAGGAAGTCACAGTTGCTGTGGGTGGAGGCTCTGACCAGTGCAACTGCAGAGAGAACAATGTTCAAATCCAAGGACTTCAGTTTTCAGGAGTCCTCTCACCCAGGTTAGGGTGGGCTTCCTGGCGATGCAGTTGCTTTTGAGTCATTCCTGTTTCTGGTTAAGTTGCTCCACACCAATCCCTCTGTTAGTAATCCCAATAAAAAAAACTCACTGTTTGCACAAATTGGATACTGATGAAATCCTTACTTTGGTCTCTTGTGAGCTCCCTTTCTGTAATGAGACAGACAGACAGACAGACAGACAGACAGACAGACAGACAGAGACAGACAGAGACAGAGACAGAGACAGAGACAGAGAGACAGAGAGACAGAGAGACAGAGAGACAGAGACAGAGACAGAGACAGAGACAGAGACAGAGACAGAGACAGAGAGTCTTCATTAAGAAAAAAAGTCTGCCACACAACACCCAGATGTCTGATATTTGTAAACTGCCTACTTTATATACAGAAGGCCTAGGTCTGATGCCTAAGACCAAGATCTTTTCTCAAATAATTTCTTTAAGCCACTGAAAAAGAAGTTTTGCAAAAGAGAAAAAAAAGAAAAGTTCCTCATCCTTTGGGATGTATTCTAAAGAACTAGAGTAAAATTGAGCGTGGTGACGCTTGCTTGTTTCCACATACTTGAGAGGTGGAGGCAGGAGTGTAAGTGTTACAGCTCTGAGGAGAAAGGTTTTCTCCAATACAAGTGTTGCAGCTCTGATGGGAAAGGTATCCTGGCAGTTGGGAGCCAAGAAATACCACAAAGTCATACTGTACAGCAAACCTCACACAAGAGATTTATTGAGAAAGATTTCTGAAAGAAGCAACAAAGAACTGAGCAGAAGTGAGGATTTATATATAAGGGGTTTTGGGGGGGTGGGGGGAGTCAGTGATTTCCAGGGTGGCCTGATTTTGGGCTTTCCACCCTCTATAGGGTGGAGCTTGGCTACTTGCATCTTAAGGGGCTGGAAATAGATGTTAAGGCAGTTAGAGCAGTCTCTGGCGGGGGGGGGGGTCACTACAGAGCACTTCAAGGGGCTAGGCCAGTCTAGACTGCTAGAATGATCTTGGGGCAGGGTCAGACCACTCTCAACCTGCAAGGAACTCCTGGAGGAAGAACACCCTTTTCAGCTTGATGGAGAGGATCTAGAGGTTGGCCTTCTGGATAATTATCAGGTGGTCCCGATGTGTCAAGAATTAGAATCAACTTCTTTTTTGAAAAGAGCTTTGTAAAGATTGGTTTTTGTAATTTTTGTATGTGTAGGTGTTTTGCCTGCATGCTTGTCTTTATACCACATCTGTGCAGTGCTGTTGGAAACCAGTAGAAATTGTCAGCCTCCAGAGAGTTTGAGTTATGGATGGGTTGGTTGTTAGCTGCCATGTGGGTACAGTTCATTCAAACCTGGTTCTTTGTAACAACAGCTACTGCTCCTAACTACTGGGCTATCACTCCACCCCATAGAATATCATAGTTTAAAATTTTGTATGGGGGTAATTTGTTCTTCCTTGGGCTATTTTCCATCCCACCCTTGATCTGTCTCCCTAGAAATGAGCAAACTTAACGAGGAGCTTCATGCTACCCTGGTATGCTCCCTAGAACAACACATCTTGACATATCCATCCCCAGTACTAATGATGAGATGAACCCACTCATAGGGGTGACATAGTGTCGAAACTCAGCTCTAACATTAATGAGGAAACTGCCGGCTCATTATTCCATGGGCACTTGCTCAACCTCCATAGTCAGGCACCTCCTAGTATAGATCCCTCTATTGTTCAGTAAGTTCTCCCCTGAGGCATGGCCTATCCTGGATGATCACACTCTAACCCCTCCACAAGCTTTTTTTTTTCTCTCGAAGATCCCAGTTCCTTTTCTGGGTACTTATATCCCCTGAAGTCTGAATCCCATAACTGACGACAACCCCTCATTCATAAGTTTGGGACCCAAGGCCTACCAACCTTGTTACTTCCCTTTCAACATATTTACATTGGTAGCCAGGAACCTGGTGCCATTTACCAACTGGTACCTTGCTTATAGCCAATAAGAAAGCCATGATCATCTTGTTGTACAAAAATCCTATATTATCTGAACGCAAATTACCAGACTGTCTTAGACCTAAATGATGCTTTGATTACAGCTTTGTAATCCTGACTCTCAGTTCCTTTGCCTTTGAATGGTGAGACCCTAACTTACAGTTTGGTCAACAATTAACTTGGACTCTTCCACCTCAGACTTTCCAAAGTAGCCCCTATCTGTTTGGCCAGGTCTTAGATAAGGACCTTTCACCTTTACACCTTTACTGTCTTTCTTCAGTATGTAAATAACTTGCTTACTTGCCACCCAGACCATGAAACCTCCATGCAGAATGGTTTCTTGTGGTGCCCTGGAGGTACAAATATCTTCTCAAAAGGCATAGTCCTTAAGACAAGTGATAACTCCAGGCACCCAACACTTTTTAAGCCAACACACACACACACACACACACACACACACACACACACACAAATTGTTATACCTGTCACAACTTCACTTCTTTGGGGGACTAACGGGATATTGTAGAATCTGGATTTCAGAGTTTGGACTTATAGTTAAGCTGCTGTTTGAGGCCTTATGGACACCAGAAAATGAGCCTCAATCAAAATTGAACACCTCATATAGACAAGGCTCTATAAACCTTCAAGTAGCCTGTCACCATTACCCCCACCTTGGCCCTACCAAAACACCACCACAAGAAGAACAACAAAAAATTCTTTCTGCCTGTTGGGAAAAGAAAGTGAATTTCATT
This sequence comes from Mus pahari, assembly GCF_900095145.1. Taxonomy (NCBI): domain Eukaryota; kingdom Metazoa; phylum Chordata; class Mammalia; order Rodentia; family Muridae; genus Mus; species Mus pahari. Next base: position 85,069,558 of record NC_034613.1, read on the forward strand.
GAGAGTCCTTGCTCAAATGCTGGGGACAGACCCTGGTCCACTGGCCTACATGTCAAAAAGTTTAATGCTACTCATTCAAGGATTGCCCCCATGACTCCTAGTTTTGGCTTTAAGTGCCCCTTTGGTCAAAATGCCAGGATAAAATTGAGGCAAATAATCATGGTGTTTATAAAACACCAGGTTTCAGATATATTCATCTCTCAAAAATTTCCCCTGGACTTCTTGGTAGTCTCATTCACATATATCAGATCCCCTCACCATAAAGCCTTCTCAAGCCCTAGGCCTTACTATCGGGCCTCTCCCTAGCTCCAGCACTCCTGCCTAGAAACCTTAGGTCTAGATTGTAATGACAGGTTGGACCATCTGAACATCCTTCTCTGTGTTCCTGGGGTCACATGGTTCAGTGGTGACAGTAGTTATACCCTAGGTTTTCAGATATTCAATTATTCTCTTTATATAAAAGTCGTTAAATCTGGCTCCTTGCCTAGGCAGCACCGTGTCAGCACAAAACCAAACCTAACAAACAAACAAACAAAACTGAACTTATTCCCTTCATTTACATCATTCAGTTAGGGACAGATAAGAGGCTTAATAGATACCCCAAATAAGCCTATGTCTTCCATGTGGTTCATGCCAATGCTGCCGTTTAGGAAAAATGATGTACTGTACTAATTAATATAGGATCTTAGTGATAGAGAAAAATAGGCATTGGGTATGTGGGAATTTGGGGTACTATATTTTAATTTTTTCTATAAATCTAACATTGTTATAAAATAAATATAAGAAAGCTTAGTCTACTTTTTTTCCTTCTATACACTAGACATTTTCTGGGATAAATATTAAAAACGAGACATATCAATTTGAAAGACGGGTTCAAACAGCAGACCGAAAAATACTCACTGAAATTAACACTGCAAAGATTTCTCCCCTGCTACTTCATTTAACTCTTCCATTTACATTCTTCCTTTGTTTTTTATTTCCCTATTTCACCCACCATATTCCACTTTCTACATTTCCTTCCAGAATAATTTGATCCAAAAGCATTAAGATTGTCGAAGAATGGTAGGTTTCAGGATAACCCAAGGCAGGGTTTCTGACCCTCATTTGGGTGACCTTGACCAGGGTGTGGACTGTTACATCTTGTCAGATGTGTTCAGTGCAAAAGCATGAGGCTCAGGGTTTGAGTCCCAGATCTCTATGAAATGCAGAAATTATCTAGTTATGGCCACTGAGATGGCTGAGAGAACCAAGACCTCTCGTCCGCTTCTAAATAGTATCAAAAAGATTCAGGAATCCAGGATAAATAACTGATCATGTATCTGGAACAAGGAAGATATAACTACAGAACTTTTCTTATTCCAAGATGCAAAGATTAATCAAATATTGAAGGAATCTGGCTAAAAGGCCACACTGGGCTGGGAGTGTAGCTAAGTGGGTATCACCTGTTTAAAGTCCATGAGACCCAGATTTTGATCCCTAGTGTCATGAAATAATGAAAAGTACAGAGGACGCAGGAACTGCATTAAAAAGGCCACCACTAGCTGAGTGTAGCAGAATCTAATTATTAAAGCAAATGATAAAGAGTAGGACCCCGTTGGGTGAAACTGGAAGATATAATACCAAATTTATATTCGTGAACTGAAATTCTCTGAGGAAGCTACAGCTAAGTCAAGCATTATGATTGTGGAGAGATGGGAGGTTGTAGGTCAAAATTTATTAGACTCTAACACATTTTTTAAAATAAGAGAGGGTGTAGTTCAAGCTGCCCTACAACTCATGCTCTTCCTGCTTTATCCCCAATACTGGGATTGCAAGTCTGCACTACCACACTCAGCCTTTAGACATTTTTAACAGCCATGGCCTATAAACATCTGAATGTGGCCTAAGATCCATTTTTAGATAAAATTCCTGCAGATGTAGCACTTAGCTTGACACAACCTAAACTTAGAATCAAGGATGTGATAACAACAACTTCCACATAACATAAATTCCCTCCTGCTGCTTAGCCCAGTTCCTGCTGTGACTCTTCCTAAGAATCCAGTAAGCACATTGATAGGTGGATTTCTTTTCTTTGCACATGAAAGTTTATACAACATTTTTCATGTTGTCAGAAATTGTAATACAATTTTCCCCCTGGGCCATGGCTACACAGTTGGAGCTCAGGATATGCTGGTTTCTCACCTCCTTTAAGGAAAAGTGTTTGTGGTACAGATTATTATTGTACATGGACATATTGCAAAAGTAAACTGAACTTTAATAAGTGATGTGATATTTATAAAATATGTCCTAACAGAAACCCATCCCTTACAAAGGAAGATGAGGAATTTTACAGTGGAAAACCATGCCAGACTCTGATAGGATTTCTTGTAGATCAGAAAAAGCTTTGAACTATACACTTTCTTTTCAAGATTGGGTCTCACTATGTAGCTTTGGCTGACCAGGAACTTTCTATGTACCAGGACTGGCCTACATATCCACCCACCCCTGCCTCCCTAATTCTGGGACTATAAAGGCTTGTGCAAACATCTGGCTACATTATACTTTTAAGGTTCATATAGTCTTGAGACTATATATGTTCACACACTGTAATCTCAGGGAGAGGGAGGCTGAGGCAGAAGGGCAGAAGGAGTGCCAAGAAGTCAAGGCCAACTTAAACTATATAGTGTGTACCAGGCATGCCAGTGCTGCATAGCAAGAGTGAGTATCAAAAATCCAAAACAATGGGGGAGGGGCTGTGTTTAGAAGATAAATGTATCCCTAAAGTAGACAAGAAATATCAAAGAAAGAAGGTAAGACATGCTATAGAAGAGAAAGAGACTCTCCCCATTCTGTTCAAAGGTTCAGTCTTGGTGGTAAAAGGCAGACAATAGACAAATTAATAGGAGAAAAGCCTACAAATGTAATAGATACACATGTGCACAGCAGTCTCCCAAAACAGGAAGCTTAAAAAGAAGCCAAAGGTTGAAGCGTAAAGAGCATCCTGAACGACAGAATGAAAGAGGGGCTCAGAAATTGAGGTGGGCAGGTGACAAAGACAAGCTGTGGGAAGGCAAGAGGGAGCCGACGCACAGGAAGCAAAGGGTACATCCTCGCAGTAAGTGGCTGCTTGTGGTCTTGTATTATTTTTTCCTCTGAGTTAGCCTCTTTCCTGTTCTGTGTGTAAATGTGAGCAGGCTGCTCATGGCTATTGTATTTTTCTTCTTTTTCTTTTAAGTCTTTGTTTATGTTAGTCTACAAGGTAGTGGGCTGCACTGTTCCTTCCTTTTCTCCTCCCCCTCTTTTGTCCGTGTTTATTGCATTTGCCTCCTGCTTGTACTCCCTTTTCTTACCTCCCTTCCATTAGTCCCCTCCGTTTTCACAGTTTTATTTCCATTTTCGTGACATACATATACATGTATATATACATATGTACATATATACATACGCATACATATATATGCACATATATATGTATACATGACTTTATGATATCTGTGTAATACTTGTGTTTCTGAGACTGGCTTAATATGATTATTTCCAGTTGGATCCATTTGCTGCAAATAGCAGGCCATTTCTGTTTAATGGCTGAAAGAAAATCCCCTTGTGTCTATATTTCCCTAATCCATTCCTCTCCTGGTAGTTACTTTGATTGGCTCCATAACTTAGCTGTTGTGAATAGTGCAGCAGTAAACACTGATGCTCAGGCATCTCTGTGATATGTTGTCTTGAAGCATTTGGGTAAATACCCAGGGATGGCTTTTCTGGGTCAAATGAATGATCTCCTTTTAACTCTTAAAGAAACCGTCATGTTTCTATGAGCTGCTACCCGAAGGTTCTGCTGGGTGCATCAGCCTTCCTGAGTCCTGACCCCAAAAGGCATCTCTCTCTCTCTCTCTCTCTCTCTCTCTCTCTCTCTCTCTCTCTCTCTCTCTCACTCTCTCTCTCTCTCTCTCTCTCTCTCT
>NC_034613.1:85073712-85095924 GCF_900095145.1 Mus pahari
TCTCTCTCTCTCTCTCTCTCTCTCTCTCTCTCTCTCTCTCTCTCTCGTCATTTTCTTTTGGCCAGAGCTTACACACATGTTTTGGAACTCCCTAATACTTTGGGCTTCCTTATGAGCGACTGACTTAAAAGCTCACGATCTCCATACTCCTCCTCCTGGTAGCTGTGAGATTTACAGCTTGCTGGAGCCTCCTTCTTAAACTGCAATCAGTATCCCAGAGCTTTAAAAAGAAGCCTTCATATGGACTTCTGTAGTGGCTGAACTAGGTTACCTCCTTGCTAGTAGTGTATAAGGGTCCTGTCTGCATTTTCACCAGCACTTCTTCTTAAGTGTTTTCCTAATAAGTGACTGAGTAAAACAGAACTGGAGTTAAAAAAAAAAAAAAAAGGTAGTTTTTCAGGGTCTTTTTGTTTTGTTTTGTTTTGTATGTTTGCCTGTTTGCATTTCCCTGACAGCTAGTAAAGTTGAACATCGTTCATGATTCATGTTTATTTGGCATTTGAGTTTCATCTACTGTTAACTGCCTACTCATTTTATTAGCCCATTTATTGATCAAGCTGATTGATTTCCTACTTAAGTTTTGAAGAGTTTTTTTTTTTTTTGTAGATTCTAAATATGAATTCTCTGTCAGATGTGTCACTAGTAAGAGTTTTCTTCTGTTCTGTAGGCTCTCTCTTCATTCAGTTAGCTGTGGCCTTTGCCATGCAGAAGCTTTTTAATTTCACCGGGGTCATATTTGTCCATTGTTGCCCCGAGTGACTAGACTTCTATGGAGAAAGTCTTTGCCTATAGCCCGTGTTTTAAGTGTTTTGTTTTTAAGTGTTTTCCCATAATTCTAGCAGTTTTGAAATCTCTAGTCTTACATTAATGCTTTGATCTGTTTCTACATGTGCATGTCCAGTCTTCCCAGCACTATTTGCTGAAGAAACTATCTTCTTTCCGATCCTTATTTTTGGAGATGTTTGCTAAAAATGAGCTGGCTGTAGTTGCTTAAACATATGTGTGGCCCTCTGTTTTGTCACCTCCATGCACTGATACGCGGATGCATGCGCTTTTTGTGCCAATAGCATGCTGGGTTTGTTGCAATGCTCTGCAGTGGCACTTTCAGCATTTATTATACTTTTTGTTCAGGATTGTGTTGATTATCCTGGATCTTTCATGCTTTTATACAAATTTCTAAACATCTTTTCTAGAGTGGTGACACATGCCTTTAATCCCAGCCCTCTGGAGGCAGATGAAAGGAGATCTTTGTGAGTTTGAGGCCAGCCAGGTCTACAGAAAGAGTTCTGGGAATACATAGAGAGGCCCTGTTTCAAAATATGACAAAAAAGTTATTAATAAAAAAATTTTTAAGTAATTTTTTTCTATTTCTATGAAGAATCCCCAGGACCTGGAGTTACAGATACTTTTGAGCTGCCACGTCGATGCTGAGAAATAAACCCTGCTCCTCTGAAAGAGCACCTCGTGCTTTTAAGCTGTGAGCCATCCCTCCCACCTTTTCTTTTAAAAACTCATTTTTAGTATTGAATTTCTGGATGTATTTGTTTGTTTGTTTGTTTGTTTGTTTGAAATAGTGTATGACTTTGTAGTTTAGATTCGACCTCACTGTGTAGCCCAGGATGGCTTCAAATTTATGCTAATCCTCTACCTTCAGCCTCCAGAGTTGTGGGATTATAGGCCTAAGCATGCCTGACTTTCTTGAGTTTGGGTTTTTTGTATGCTAAGGATACATGATCTTTATCATATTTTGTTTTCTAAATAATCTCTTCAACTATGTAGGTTGTCTTTTTCTTCTTTTTTTCATAGTCTCACCCCTTTAATAAACTTTTTATTTTTATTTTGAGTGGGTTGCATATGTGAAGTTAGTTCTGTCCTTCTACCTTCACATGGCCTTCTGGGATTAAACTCAGGTCATTCGACTCAGAAATATATGTATATGTATATATCCATTTTATTCTGCTAATTTTCAATACAGTATTGCCATCACAGACAGATCTTTGAATAAAGTTGCTATTTAGTCTGGCAATTTGTTAATTTTCATCTTAAGGTCCACACTCCTTATTACATTTAAGTTCCACAAATTTTCACTGGTGCTCATCCCCACGATGTTCACATCTTCCTCTCCTCCTCATCCACTACTTTCTATTTCTTGGGAGATTTAAGGTGGTGTCCAAAAAACCCACAGCAAACTCTAATAGCATAAGTTCAAAGAAACAGACAGGAATTTAAAATAACGTTCAGTTTCGGGATAATGTAGAAAATGTAAGTCCTGTAATTTTTTCTGGTAATTTTTGTTTGTATGTTGATTATTTGTTTATTTAAATACAAAATATAATGTAGAGCAAAAATGAGCATTGAAATTGGAGGAAACGATCAGAAGGAAAAGTGCCCAAGAGAAGGCACAAGAAAGTTTTAATTTCTGTGAAACTCAATTTATCTTTTATATTTTCAGAGGTTTGTCATTTACTTTTAGATATATAACCCACTTTAAGTTATTTTTGTGTCAGGTGTCACATACAGATCCAAGTTGGAACTTTACAACTGGATATCCAGTTATCCCAACACCATCTATGGATATCTTTCATCCACCATGAAATACATAGTGCTCTGGTGTAAATTAAAAATAGAAATCACTTCAGCATCCCTTCTTCATTCCTAAGTTTTAATTTCACTTTTATCACTATCATCTTTCTTTACAATTTAGAGCAAACCATTTATCTCCTTGAACCTCATGTTCTTATGAAGTAGAAATACTAATAGAACATATAGAATTTGAGAGAGAATTTAATGCAGCAATGTGTATGTGTAATTAGTTTATAAAATAATAGAGGGCTTGAGGTTTCACTCAGTGGTAGACAATTGTCTCAAATGTATAAGACCCTGGATTTGATCCCTGGAAGAGTAAAATGAAGAAAAAAAAGGAGAGCTGGGGCTAGAGAGATGGCTCAACAATTAAGAGTATGTATTGCTCTTGCAGAGGACCCTAGTTCAGTGCCCAGCACCTCAAAACCACCTAACACTCTAGTCCCAGGAGCTCCAACACCCTTTTCTGGCTGCCACAGGCACCAGACACACACATGGTGCACACACACACGCACACACACACACACACACAAATATTTACAAACTTTTTTGGGGCTGGTGAGGTGGCTCAGTGAGTAAGAGCACCGACTGCTCTTCCGAAGGTCCAGAGTTCAAATCCCAGCAACCACATGGTGGCTCACAATCATCCGTAACGAGATCTGATGCCCTCTTCTAGAGTGTCTGAAGACAGCTACAGTGTACTTACATGTAATAAATAAATAAATCTTAAAAATAAAGAGAGAGATGTGGACTCGGGGGCTGGTGAGATGGCTCAGTGGGTAAGAGCACTCGACTGCTCTTCCAAAACTCCTGAGTTCAAATCCCAGCAACCACATGGTGGCTCACAACCAGATATAGACAGTGGATCTCAGGGCACTGTGGGCAACTTACCTCTGCAGGCTGTGTCCTAGGCATACCAACTGGGATGGCAGGCAGGGCCAGGTTCCACACTGGTTAGTTTTGGGGCCTCCAAAGGTTTCCATGGGGAAACAGAACACTCTTGGCGTTCCACAGGGACTGAGGAGTGAGCCCAGACCTAGACAATGGACCTCTGGGACACATGCACAACTCACCTCTGCAGGCTGTGTCTCAGGTGGACCTGGCTGGGAGTAAATGGTTTTGAGCTTTACGCTCATCTTTATTTTCAAGAAAGATGAAACAGCATCTGACCCTTTGAAAAAACAGCTAGTTGCCTATAGAACCAAGATGTTGGCTTCTCATAACCTTCTGCCTCAAGCCAAGGCTGCAAATTGCTTTTTTAATTGAAAGTTTTTTTCATACAATAGATTTTGATCATTCCCTGGATCCTTCTTATACACCCCCAACTTAATTCTCTTTCTCCTCTCTCTCCCTCTCTCCCTCTTTAAAAGAAAACAGACAAAAACAAAAACACACGCACACACATACAAACACACAAAAATGGAAGCCAAAGTATACAAAGGACCAATAAAACAAAAGATATCCAAACAAAGCAATATGAAACAAACAAAAATCTACAAAAGTATTGTTTGTTTTATGTTGGCCATCTACTCCTGGACATAGCTCCTCTCTCAAAGTGTGGTTAACATATCTAGAGAGATGCCATTGGAGAGACCCCATGTTTCCTTTGCCACCTAGCATCAGTTACAGACAACTTCTATTTTTTTTTTTTTGTCTCTCATCATGTGGTTGCTGGGATTTGAACTCATGACCTCCAGAAGAGCAGTTGGTGCTCTTAACCGCTGAGCCATCTCACCAGCCCTGCAGACAACTTCTTTGTGACAGGGAGCACATGTCTACTTCCCCCTTTCAGTGCTGGGACCTCCTCTGGCTTGAACCTTTGGAGGCTCTCTGTGTGCTGCCACGGTCTCTGGGGTTATCTGTGCATTCAACCTGTGTTGTCTGGAAGACACTGTTTTCTAGGTGTCATCCACCACCCTTGGCTCTTACAATCTTTTCACCTCCTCTTCTGCAGAGTTCCTTAATCGCTAAGGGGAGGGGTTGATAAAGACATCCCATTTCTTACTGAGTGCCTCAAAGTAAATGCTGGGGCTCAGTGATGCATTTTTTTTCTTCAGATTTTAGAGTATTTTCATAATACTTTAAGGATGGGATCAAAGTCTAACCAAAAAAATTCATTTACATTTCTCATAGCTTGAAGGTAATTTTCCATAACATTTTAGTGCACCTGTGTTTTGACTATAACCCATCAGAAGATCTGATGCAGAATTTTCCACTTTGGGCAGCATGTTTGAACACGGGTATCAGATTTTGCAACACTTTAAGATTTAAAGTTTAAGGTCAGGTATGCTCCATCTGTAACATCAGTGCTAACTTCCAATGTCTGTCAGTAGATGCCAACAGATTTTTATGTTGAAGTGAGACAAGATTTAATTTACTAAATAACCTTATGATGAAATCAAGAGGAACCTTAGTGAGTCCTTCCAAAGCTGTAGAAGTTTCCAGGTGAGTTGTGTCCACCGTTTACTCCTTCGATCATTTTTTAATCATTTAAGTTTTGCAATATTGTGATGGAATACATGATCAATATTATAAAAAGAAAAATCTATCACATCTTAATTATCTGAAATGTATATCTCTACATGTACCTATTGTGTAAAAATGTACTTCTATCAATTATCATAGCATTATATATGTTAACTCTCTTCATATTAAAAACTTATGCCAACAAAAATTTTATGATGAATACATGACTCAGATTCAAGAGTCTCAAATCCACATAGTCAAATAAACTAATTATGAATTCAAAAAAGTTTTGCAATATTTTCTTGAAGTTTTTGCTCCATCTCTCTGGTGTCAATCATTTTGGCCAACACTACCTGGGAACAGGAGAGTGAGAGAGAAAATATCTGTAGCAAGGATGCCATATGGTCCTATGCCAAACATCTCATACTGTAGTATGACTTTTCATTTCTCCCCCCCCCTCAAGGGATCATCAGTGAGCCAATCACAATTCAGATGACCATTGGTTGCTTTTAATTCTACCACACACTTTGAAGAGGCCTAAATTCTTTGCAGAAGGCCTAATTCAGTGCAGAAGCAGAAAAGCATTGTAAATACCTTTTCTGAGGCAGAGTAGCTATCCAGCTAAGAGGAACGTTTGACTCTCAATTACTTAGTTTTCTGAGTATTGTGATTACAGAAATGAATCATCATGTTCAACCATTATTATAAATATTAAAAGTTAATACGTAATTCATTTAGGTATCACAGAACTCTGTAAGTTAGGTATTGTTATGTCCATTACACAAATGATAAAACTGAGGCATATGTAAGTACAATGACTTGGTGAAAATTACATAATTTCCTAATGATTTGTTTGTTTGTTTGTTTGTTTGTTTAAATCCAAATGATCTGATTCTAGAACTCTATACTTAATCACTTCATTAGGCTGTTTCTCTTTTTGTTAATATAAATACAAAAATTAAAGTGGCACTAGAAATTTCTGAGTCAAAAAAGCGTATACCCACCATGAATGAGGCCTTGGGTTTCATCCTCACACCACACAAAAATAACAGTCCTTGGGGCTGGAGAGATGGCTCAGTGGTTAGGAGCACTGACTGCCCTTCCGGAGGTCCTGAGTGTAATTCCCAGCAACCACATGGTGGCTCACAATCATCTGTAATTCTAGTTCTGGGGGATCTGACTCCCTTTCCTGGCCTCCACAGGTACTGCATAGATGTGGTACACAGAGGTAGGTGTGCATGGAGGTAAAGCATTCATATGCATAGAAAATAATGTCTTTAAAAACCCAAAGTTTAAAAAAAGAAAAAGAGAAAAATGATTAAACAAAAGCAATGAATCCTACCGATCTGTAGAACAGTGGCATTGATTCACAAACTTTTCTATCTTTTATGAAGATTTATGTTTGCCAGTCTTTCATACTGCAACAAAATGCTGAAGGCAATCAACTTAAAGGGAAGAAATATTTCCTTGACTAATTGGCTTTTGTGGTATTGAAGCTAAAATCCAGGGCCTTGCATAAACTGATCAAGGAACCTACCAATGACTTACATCCCAGGCCCTTCTCTTTTAACTTTTTTCAAGACAGGGTCTCACTATGTTGCCTTGGCTAGCCTAGAATTCTCTATGTAGACAAGACTGACTTGAACTCCCAGAGACCCACCTGCCTCTGCCTCCTGATTGCTGGCATCAAAAGTATGTGCCACCACCACACCTGGTCCTTTTTTTTTTTTTTTAATTTTTAATTTTGAGGCATGTTCTAAGTCGCCCAGGTAGGCCTTGAACTAGCATCCTACTGCGTCAGCCTCTTTTAGCAAGTGAGATTACAAGTTGTCCCATTCTTTGGGGGACCTGTATTGAAGCAGCATGTTGTGGTGGAGGCACATGGCAGAGAAATCTGCCCGCCTTGTGGCAGCCAGAAGATGAAAGATGTGTTACAGGTCAGATGGAGAGGTATCCTGGCAGTCAGGAGCCAAGAATACCACAGAGTCACACCGCAAAACAAAACCAACCAACCAACCAACCAACCAAACAAAAAACCTCATGCGAGGGATTTATTGGGAGGAAAAAAAAAAACAGGAGGGTAGCAGCAGGTGGGAAAGCAGCAGGGAACTGGGCAGAACACAGGCTTTTGCGGAGGCTTTTGTTGTGGGCAGAGCTTTCCAGCGTGGTCTGGGGTTGGAGTGATTCTGGGGCCTAATCTTGGGGCAATTTTAGGAATTGGTGGTATTTTTTTTTTTGTTTCCTGTAGAGTAGGGTCTGGCCACTCTCCCATCTCAGGCTGACCATTACAGCTGTCAGGAAAAGGTCATTGGAACCATTAGAGAAGTCTGGGGGGCAGGGCCTGGCCACTTGTGTGCTGTGAGGGTTTACAGAGTTTATAAAATATACAAAGTTTACAAAGGGAGTATGCGCCCACAGCAGAAAAGGCTTTTCCTTGAGTTGGCATTAATAGTCAACAAGAGAAATAAAGGGGTAGGCCCCAAGCTTCACTTCAAATACTATCTCCAATGACATTTCTTTTTTAATTTCTTCTTTGACAATTTCATGTATATATAGTGTATTTTTATCATACTCATGCCCATTTCCTCCTATTTCCCTCCCTCCCACTCTCTCTGGTACTCTTTATTTGGTTTGTTAACTGAAGAAAAATTGAAAAATTACCCAAAGAAAAACCTCTCCCTTCCCCCAAGAGTCATTAATTGCCACTTCATCTAGTGGTGGAGCCTCAAGAACTCCTCAACAATCCAGGAAGGCGGAATGTTGAAGAATCAAATTTTGTTCGGGTCATGTGTACATAACCACAGATGTGGTGTGTTTCTGAGCACAATGGCCGTGTCCTGGCCAGAAGATAATTTTACAGCCCTCTTTACAATCCTCTGGCTCTCACACTTTTCCCACACCTCTTTCATAATGTTTCCTGAGCCTGGAGGGGTGATATACATACGTGCCCCACTTGGGACCAAGTATTCAGCAGTCACGTATTCTTAATTCTTGGATCAGTTATAAGTTTCTGTATTAACCATGGCCCGCTACAAGAAGACATTTCTCTGGCTCAAGTTGAGATCTACAGGTATAAACGTAAAGTAGTCAGATGGTGGTGTGACAACATATCCAATTATCAAGATAAAAGTAGTAGGCTCCCACCCTTAAAGTCTATGACTTTGCCAGCCATGGCCTTTTGACAAGATTTAGAGTAACAGACATGATACTGTGCTGTGAAGCACGGCTCAAATCTAATCTGAAAGTGGTTAATTATCTCCAAAACATCCAGGTCACTATTTCACAGGTAAATGGACAGACATATTTTGCCTGATAGTCAGTATGGTAACATTCAGGCTCTACCACTGGGTAAGAGCGTTGATAACTTTTGTCTCCCAGCACCTGCATACTGTCCTCCAGCAATGTTAAACCTAGCCAGTAGTGAGGAAGTTTTCTGCTGAGTTCCAATTTGATTTCTCTATGTTACACAACCAAAGTATATAGTGTCTTCCACAGTGGGGTCTTGTCATTTAGCTGTGGTGGGCAACCAAGAGCAATGGCAATAACTTGCATTGTTTTAGGAATCTCTGGGACTTTATGACTCACAACTCATAAAGAAATGCACTCTTATCTACCCAAGCAGGATACCTCCTTTCAAGCTGCTTTTAAAATTTAGTTTACAGATTAATGGATTTCTGTAAGGCTTTTCATACATACTTATTTTGGGTTGTTCTCTGACCTCTACACACCATCACATGAGCATCCTTACTAACATACAAATAACAATAAAGAAAACATGACAGGATTTGGTTGGTTGTTTTTTGAATTAGGGTTTCTCTATGTAGCCCTAGTTGTCCTGGAACTCATTCTGTAGATCAGGCTGGCCTCAAACTCACAGAGATCCACCTGCCTCTGCCTCCTAAGTGCTGGGAATAAAAGCATGTGCCATCATCACCAAGCTCCGTATGATAGTTTGTATTATGTTCTTGCATGTATTTCACATCCTTTTACCTTTGGATGGACTTTGAAGTTTATGGGAAATGCCCATGCAAAACACAGAACACTCACCTTCACTTCCTACATATATCTGGCCCTGTCGGTTGAGCAGGGGATAGGTGTGTGTAGTCTGAAAGAATACCAAAGTAACGGAAATCCTGACTGCATCTGCAAGGGCTTTATCACTGGACCTCCTCCCAGCCCAATGTCAAGGCCATCTTGAGTCAGAAATTGTTAGAAAGTCCAGGGATGGAGTGGATCATGAAGGGATTGGGGAGACAACTGACTGTAGAGATTGGTATAGAAAGAAGAGTTATAAAGCTTCAAAGAAGTGGAAAAGGACTAAAGAAGTGGAAAAGGACTAAAGAAGTGGATTCGGGTCTGACTGGGTCATAGCATGAATGAAGGGGAAAGAAATGGAGGTAAATAGAGAGGTTGTGGAGGAGAGAAGAAAAGAAAAGCTGAGACAGAACTTATCTGTAGACATAAACATAAGTATATAAAAGAAGGAAGGGTTTGGGGGGCACAATATATTTATTTACCAAATTAACAGTTGGACATCTTCAAAGGTTCTGGAGGTTGTATTCAAGAGGGACATTGAGAAAGATTACTGGGAAGGAAGGACTTTATTGGAATAGTTACTAACCCCATGTAAAGGCAGGCAAGAGCATGGTAGGGGGTCCTAGCACCAGAGACAACATGGCAGGGTCTCTGAAGAGAGCAATGGCATGACAGAAGTGGGAGAGACCCTCCTTCTTACATTTTTTAAAGGATGGAGTCAGCTTCAGGCTTGCCCTCCAGCTGCCTGATCCCCAAACAGAGGCAGGGAAGGGGTGGAAGCAGGATGTGTGGACACCGACACCTTTGATGGTTTTTGATGTAAACTCTGCCCTCCCCCACCCCCAGACAAATTTTGACCCTAGTCTGCTAGGGATTCATAATACCTCAGTTGGATGCCTGCCTGTCCATATCTGGGAGGAGGAAACAGCTGCTGCAGACATTGTGGCCTGAGCAGTGGCTGGATAGTAACGTTATGTTCTTATAGTCTATGTTTTTTTTTTTTAAGTAAAGCAACGATTTTACAGGTTAAGGAAGAGACTCAAGGGAAGGTGGGTATCAGCTGGGTCTAGCTTCTAGGCTAGTCAGGGATGAAAGTGAGGATGGGGCTGCCTGATCCATGGCTGGGTTTTGAAATGACATCCTTTCAGATCTCCTACAAGGCCTACAACCTACCTGCTGGGCAGGTTTCCCAGGTTTAAGATACCAGACAAGAATGCCCTCCTGCGGGGCAGGCCTCAATTCCAATTGGCAAACAATCAGTTATCCACCTACCAGTCACAATTGCACTAGTGGGCACACCCTGCCTGGCAGGTCCGTAGGGCATATTCTTTATTAAAATGTTCATATTATTTCTAGTCTGGAAACTACTTTGACATCTGTGCCTTTGGTCCTTTGTTTCCAGCCTGACAATAGTTGTGATAACAGGCATTTCCTACTTGTTTGGGGCTTTCCTGTGGAAGCCAGGTATACCATGATGTTGGTTTTCCTTTGGAGACAGACTTCCTTTGTTATGTACAATTTTTATTCCTGTTGTATTAATGTATGAGTTCCTAGGAATTGTTATGTTCAATTTTTATTCCTATTGTATTAATGTATATAGTCCCAGGAATTGTTATGTACAATTTTTATTCCTATTGTATTAATGTTATGTGGTCCCAGGAAAAAGAGTGCCAAAGATATAACTAGGTGGTAGATCACTAACCTAGGATTCATAAAGCCCTGGATTTAATCCCCAGCATAAGAAAAAAAAACTAGCATGTTCAGCATCAAGGTATCAAGGTAATGAGGTTTTTCTTATTTGACCTACTAAATGATCATTTATTACTACTGTATTTCCTACTTCTGAGGTCACTTGATATTTCTGAGAAAAAAAATTCTAACTGAGCCTGGGGAGACGTTCCTGCTGCACAAGCCCGGGGACTTTGGTTTGGATCCCCCAGCACCTATGTAAAGGCCACCTTTAGTGTCCAAATCTATAATCCCACTGTTGGGCCAGGGTCAGATGGATCCCTGGAACTCATTCACCAGCCAGCCTAGTTCAATCAATAAGATACACTTCCTCAAAGAAAGGTGGAACGTAACGTGCATGAGGAAAACACAGACTGTTATACTAGGTTCCTGAAATAAATTTCAAACATCCCTTTGCTTTTCGCTGGGAACATTTATACAGTGTAGGAATTACCACGTGTTGAAGGCTTGAATAAATCTTGGGAAAACACTGGGTCCAACACTTTAAGGGTGTTTATATTTTGGACAGTTTTCAAACAAAATCTCATATGCATGTATCATAAAGAATTTCAGACTGACAGAGTAGACTGGAAGCATCGTAAGGAATAGTGACTATTGGGAGTGTAGCTTAATAGCATGCTTGAGACCCCACCCTACATCTAACGTATAGCACTGCAGAAGGGTATAGTGGCCTACACCTACTTGCACTCCAGGTATGGAGAAAGTAGCGTCAGACATTTGAGGTCATCCACACAACATAAGGAGTTTGAAGCCAGACTGAATAAGAAACCCTGTCTCAAAATCAATAAAATAAAGCTGACATAGGATACTGGATTCATTTAGAACTTTGGGAAGATAACAATTTGGTGAAAACAAGAAAGTTTCTATTTTAAGAGTTTTTATGCCATCCTCTTTGTTCACAGCCTTTCTTTTGTCAATTCAAAGCATCACACCCAGCCAGTATCGCTTAGTTAACTGAGAACAGGGAGTACTGAGAGTTTGAAATAATCCTTAGGTATCCTGAAAATGTCTTGACTTGTTTTATGGCCTTTCCTACTCTTAACTCAGCATCAATGACATTTTGAAAGAACGGTAAAAATGCTAAGAGTTGAGGTTAGAGATGAAAACTGGGTTGCAGTGTGTGTGGGGGGGGGGGCGATAACTAATGTTGGAGGCTGGCAAGGAACTAGAAGAAGTTATCAATGGAAGTAGGAAGGAACTTGAGTGAATGGATAAGTGTGGGAGACACGGTAGAGGGGTAGCAGGAGGAAGAGTTAGGATGGAGAGCCTAAGGCTGTCCTTGCAGCAATTGTATAAGACATTTTTGCTGTTGTTATAATTGGTTTGTAAGAGTCTCTCTGTGTACCCCAGGATGAACCTGCCACCCCTTAGTGATGTGATTCCTAGCTGCCCTGGACTGTCATGCCTTGCATGTCTCCTGTAATTAAAATGAGTTCAAGATTTAAGACAAGGTCTTGCCAAGTTCAAAAAAGTTCAAAAAGTTCAAGCCATGACGGGCCTGAACTTTTCTATTTAGTGTAGACTGACTTCAAAGTACCAAGTCTTCCTGCCTTCGGGATTACAAGCACCAGAGCCCCAGCAACGCCTAAACTGTTATCACTTCCACCAGTGTTTGTTAAGGGCTGAAATTTTACTTGTTTTGAAGGAGAACTATTGTACTAATATTTAAGTAAAATAACTAACAGCCATTCCCAGAAGCTTATTATGGGAAGTCTGGCTTTCCATAGTCCACATATCTCCTCCTTCATCTATTCCCTGGGTTCCTCTGAATTACCTATCCAAATATATAAAGCAGTGCATTTTACTCCTTTTCTATCTCTCTTGGTTAAATAGAGCTTTTTTTTTTTTTTTTTTTTTATTTTTTTTTTAACAGACCCAGAGGGCAGCTGCATAGGGAGAATATTGATGATGTCAACAATGGCTCTCTTGTTTGACCTCACTCAGCCTTGGGTAAGAGGTAAGTCAGCGCAACCAGGATTTAGAAACATCTTGAATTTGCCAGGATGAGGTAGGGATGGAAGTTGGTCCCGGCAGGGGTGGGTTTCTTTTTTTTTTTTTTTTTTTTTACTTTTTCTTTTATTTTTGGTTACAGAGCTGACTCCCCACCCACTACCCACCCCAGGAGCTACTACTGATCAAGGACATTTTCAGTTCTTGCCCCAAGTAGCTTAGCAACTTCAAAGTTGTAGTGGTGTTGGGAAGTTAGTCGGGTGAAGCTCTCCCACTTGATAGATGAAGAAGAGAATAATTGTGCAGGACCTGTGGGGGAGACAACACAGGTCTTGAAGGCGATGGAAGCTGGCTAAGAAGCTCAGGGAACTAGTAAGGCAAGGACGGCAGTAGAGGGAGTGGACAAGGGAATCAGGTTCTCCAACTTGAAGTTGGAGGCCTTTTCTTTTTCTCCAGAAGACAGCCCTGTTGGGGACACGAGGAATGGCACTTCAGAGTCACTTCCGTGAACTGGTTCTGTCAAGCGCTGCTAGTCTCAGCTGCTTTCAGCTGGTCCTAGTTGGGCGCGTCTTGGATCCACTGGGCTTCGCAGTGGCGCTGGTGGTGGGATAGCCTACTTTCAGCTGGGTGCTGTTAGGTTCGGTTGGGATCGACTGGGTGCCATTGGGTTTGGCAGCGCTCGGCTAAACGCCAATGCGTTCGACTTCGTTCGTCTGGGCTCGGCTAGGTGTGGCTGTGTGCAGCAGGTCACGGCTGGCTGCGTTCAGATAGGTTCGGCGGTGCCCTGCTGGGCTCGGCTGCGTTCGGCTGTGATCGGACTAGGTTCGGTGGTGCGCTGCTGGGCTCGGCTGCGTTCGGCTTTGCGCCGACTAGCTTCGGCTGTTCGCCTCTGGGCTAGGCTGCGTTCGGCTGTGTTCGGCTGTAATCCGACTAGGTTCGGTGGCGCGCTGCTGTTCGGCTTTGCACCAACTAGCTTCGGCTGTTCGCCTCTGGGCTCGGCTACGTTCGGCTAGGTTCGGCTGTGCACCTCTGGGCTCTGCTATGTTCGGCTGGGAGCCTCTGGGCTCGATTGTGTTTGGCTGTGCACCGCTGGGTTTGGCTAAGTTCGGCTGTGCATCGCTGTTGAATGCTACTGGGCTCCGCTAAGTTTAGCTGGAGCCTCTGGGCTCGATTGTGTTCGGCTGTGCGCTGCTGGGCTCAGCTGGGTTCGGCTGTGATCCGACTAGGTTCAGCGGTGCGCTGCTGGGCTCAGCTGCGTTCGGCTGTGATCGGGAGTAAGCGGACTAGGTTCAGCGGTGCGCTGCTGGGCTCGGCTGTGTCCGGCTAGGTTCGGCTGTGCACCTCTGGGCTCTGCTACGTTCGGCCGGGAGCCTCTGGGCTCGATTGTGTTTGGCTGTGCACCGCTGGGTTCGGCTAAGTTCGGCAGTGCATCGCTGGGCTTGGCTGAATGCCACTGGGCTCCGCTCAGTTTCGCAGGAGCCTCTGGGCTCCATTGGGCTCGGCTGCATTCAGCTAGGATCGGCTGGGCGCCTCTGAGCTCCATTGTGTTCGCTGTGTGTTGCCGGGCTCGGCTGTGTCCGGCTAGGTTCGGCTGTGCACCTCTGGGCTCTGCTACGTTTGGCTGGGAGCCTCTGGGCTCGATTGTGTTTGGCTGTGCACCGCTAAGTTCGGCTAAGTTCAGCTAGGTTCGGCTGAATGCCACTTGGCTCGGCTGAGCTCGGCTGGAGCCTCTGGGCTCGACTGGGTTCGGCTGGGCGCCGCGGGGCTCGGCTGAGCTCGGCTGGAGCCCTTGGGCTCGATTGGGTTCAGCTGGGCGCCGCGGGGCTCGGTTGAGCTCGGCTGGAGCCTGGGGCCCCGCGGGGCGTGCTGGCGAGTCTAGGCTGCGCTCTCAGTGGGCGTGAAAGGCGGAGCGCCACCTAGCGAAGCCGCGCCCCCAAAAGGTGAGCAAAGAGGAGCTCGCGCTCGAGCCTCGGAGGGCACCGGAGCACCGGAACCTGGCTGGGCGCCGCTGGTGACGCCGTCTTCACGCGACCGCGCGCTGACCAGCCCGGGTCTCCACGTCTCAGGTTTCGCAAAGACGCATGGGAGGGGAGCCATCCGAGGTTTATCAAGATGGCGGAAGCGGAGGATTCTCCGGGAGAACAGGAGACAGCGGCCTCCAAGCCCCTGGTGAGTTAAGAGGACAGTGGCAGAAGGGACCGAGGGCGAGGCAGAGCTCCCGGGAAGCGAGTCGGGAAGGTGTCGGGATCAAGGAGCCGGAGCTTCTTGGCTCTGCTGGCCCTTGGCGTCTACAACCAGCCGACACTATGCCCATCTCCGCTGCCCATCCACACTTTAGGGATTCTTTGACAGTGAGTTAAATGCTGAGCTTGGAGTGGTTTCTGAAGTATCTTCTATCACTGTCATTTTTCACGACTTGTCACCAGTCATTGTGAAGTACTTCAGAAGTAATGAAACTGCTTCCCACAGGACGTTGTCGTTTTATTGGTTGTAACCGGAACCTTTACTTGTTCAGTGATTCTAGGAGGCTAATTACTATTTGCAGGTGCTTGCTATCCCCTTCATGACTTATATGTGTCACTGAGAGCCACCAATACTGCTTAAGAACACCGGCTTCACAGTTAACCCCATGTGAGCTAGAGTCCATTCGCATCGAAGCTTGTGTGAGTTTGAGCACTTCGTTTCAGTGAAGGGTGTTTTTGTCTCTTAAACTGAAATGAAGGTACCTGACTTTAAAATGACATAACTTCTATGAAGTGCCTAATACAGTCATGAGTGGAGGAGTATAAGGAAGTCATTGTTATGCCCTGTCGTTCTTCTTCCCAAACAGTATTTGCTTATATAGTGTTTGCTCAGTAAATGCCTCCATTTCTTTTGTTTTAAATTGGCAGCATAACAGTAGAGAACTGAACTGAGAGGCAAGGGAACTTGGTTCAAGTCCCAGCTCTCCTGCTTATTAGCTCTTATTTGTTCATCCCTTCAGCAAAAGTATTTATCGAGCGTCTAGAGTGTTCCAGGCAATCTTTTAGGCACCGGGAATGAAACTGTAAAGGAAGATATTAAATCTGGGGCTGTAGCTCAGCGGGAAAGCGACTGCGTTACAGTAAGACCCTTTAGGTGCAATCCCCAGCGCTGAAGGGATAAGGTAATTTAGGTCAGCTTATGGATCAGTTGTGACCCTGAGTAAAATCTCTCTAAAACCAAGTTTAGACGTTTGGAAAATGATGAAGCTCATCACAGAATGGTGAAAAATATGTAAACGAGTGCAAACATTATGCCTACTGCCACATAGTTACAGGTAACCTCGCTGTTCTAAGTTTCCCTTTCCTCCAGTCTGCCCCCCCCCCGTAATGTCTATGATGTGTATAATTATGTGTGCAAGTTTGTATGCATGTATGTATGTGTAGACAGGGGCTTACTGTGTTAACCTGGCTGGCCTGGAACTCATGCTGGAAAGAAACTAAATATTTGAAGGCAAGTGTCTAGCATTTACTGTCAGTATTTTTTTTTTCATTATAGTCCACCACCTTTATTTAAAAGGGGTGTTTAAGAATTAGCTGTATTGCCCAGTGCCTGTTGAGCTAACATTTACTTTCAGTTACTATGCAGAACCCTAAATAGCCAGGCCCAACTCTAGAAAATGGTGATGTTTCTGAGACGTTTTGCAGTTGTAAGCTTACTTTTCTTTCCCCCAATCTTTTCTCAGTTTGCAGGGTTGTCTGATGTGTCAATTTCTCAGGACATTCCCATAGAAGGAGAGATTACCATCCCCTCCAGAGCTCGTGCTCAAGAACATGACAGCTCCACACTAAATGAATCCATTCATCGGACCATTGTAAGTTAGACTAGTTGAGAGACCACTTCAGTGTTATGGGAGTGAATAGCCACTAATACTTTGAAATACTTTTGTTTGGTTCTTTGATTTTTTTTTAAAAAAAATATACTTCTACTGAAATTTAAGATTCCCCCTATGAGTGAGTTGTTAGTATTCTTGGCAAACAGAGGGGACTTCATGGTGCTTTGATCGTCACAGTGCATGGAGTTATTTTTGTCTTTCAGATGCGAGATCTAAAAGCTGTGGGAAGGAAATTTATGCACGTTTTATATCCAAGGAAGAGTAATGCCCTGTTAAGAGACTGTGAGTATATGAGGTCTTTGAGGATTTGTTTCAAACCATTGCTAGCGTATTGTTTCTGCTTTATAAAGCAAAGGCAAAAGTAATAAAGCTGGTGCTGTTTTGCAGGAATAAACAGTTCTATAAATGAAATTGTTGGCAGAAGTTTAGAACAGAATTTCAGAAGTTGAGAGACCTGGCTCATTATATTGAATTTGGTAATGTGATTTGACTATAGTTAGGAATCCAAGATGATTGAGATTCTCTGCAGGCCCTGAAGTCATAGGCAGAATATCTTACTTGAATATTACTTACTTGAATATTGTGTCTATGTGGGCAACAGATTGTCCGTAGCTCTGAATGTGCTGGAATGGGGATTAGGAAATGAAGAAATGAATAAACCTTAAAGGATATGTGAAGTAAGGGAGGGAAACAGAGAGGTTGGGAAGGCCCAGGTAAAACTTGCTCCTAGGATTCTGAGTGGAAAGTAAATAATTAGGTAAAGATAGAAAATATGGCATATCGGTTTCTTAGCGTCCTGTCTTTCCTTTCATTGTAGGGGACTTGTGGGGCCCATTGATACTTTGTGTGTCACTTGCATTGTAAGTATTTACACTTCTTCCTCATTGAAGCTACTGTTTTTGTTTTGTTTTAATGGCTTTCCTGAATTAAGGAAAAAATTGACTAGGCCTTTAGGATGGATGTCTTCTATTTTTTTTTATTTATTAAGAAATAAAAGAATTGTAGTATGTAGCCCACACTATCCTGGAACTTTCTGTGTAGCCCAGGCTGGCCTCAAACTTGTGCTTTTCCTGCTCCAACTTCTGAGTTCTTGTGTTTCAAGTATGCACCACCACACCATAACTTAAAATTTAAATTTATTGAATACTCATTTAGGTCATAAGGTAGTATCACTTTGTTGTACTTTTAATAATCACATCAAGGAAACTGGTTCTGTGCCTTGAAAGGATAGATGTTAAGAGCTCTTGAAAAATACATATATTGCTGAGTTTTAAAAGATTAACCTTAGAGCTTATGTAGTTTAACTACACTTAATTTCAGAGACAACTGAAGGACTAAAATGAACTCACATGACATGTCTAGTGATAATACTGCAGCAGTGTTGGGTCCCCTGCCTCCCAGATTAGGTAATATTCTTGCCACCTAACCATACTCAAGTGATAGGGATTCCAGACAACAGAGTGCCAGCACATTCTTTGTACCCAGTACTCAGGATTTGGAAGAGAATACAAACGCCTCCACATGCTATCAGGCAGTGTAACCAGTAAAGACTTAATATATAACTTCTTTATCCTATGTAATATGAGGTTATGGAGGTTTTTTTTTTTGTTTTTCAGGAAAAACATACCAAGTCTAAGTATTCTAAGTTCAGAATTCAAAACATTTTATACCTATTAAATTTTTAGATGCAGAATATTTAAGTGACAGTTCAGTATTTACTCGGCTTCAAAGCAAAGGTTTTTAGAAATTTTATATGTGTATATGTGTGTGTGTCTATGTGTGTGGGTATTATATGTATTATGTGTATATATATATATACATACATATATATTTCTGATTTTTAAAAATCAGCAACAAAATAAGGTTAAAAACTATTTCTGCTATTGAGCGTGCACTGTAAAATCTTAGTGCATGAATTAGAAATTCATAGCTGAACATGATGTCTGTAACTCTGGGACTCAAGAAGCTGAGGCAAGAAGGTGACAGGTTAGAGGCTTAGCTTAGGCCACACAACTAGACCTTGTTTTAAAAAAGAAGCAAGCAAACAGACCATCATTCAGATTTGCTGACATCCAGAAAAGTAACCTAAGCCCCCAGAATACTGACTGATCTAATAAATGGAAAGCCCTTACTGTACTGCCAGCTACACCTGATGCTATTGTTGGAATGGAGGTCAGGTGTGAAAAAAAATGTCACTGTTCACATAAATACAGATCCCTTTTTGTTTTGCTTGGAAATGTAACCTAGTGCCTCATACATGCTAGGTAGACACTACAACTCACCAGACAAGTACATTCTTTTCTTTTAATTCGAGTTTTCTGACTCCATCTTCCCAGAGTTGGGTTTATGATACACATAACCAAAACCATCTTCATAAATGCATAGTCTTAGGTGAAGCATTCCAACTTAGAAATACTGTCAAACTAGATGTAAAGCTATTTTATATGTATTATGAACAACAATAAAATCTCATGCTTGTGAGCTATGTTTGGCCCTTAAGTTCAGTAACTTCCGCTTGGACAGAGAGCTTTTAGTAAGCAGTTAAACATTCTAGAAAGGTCAAAGTGCAACACTCCTTATAGTCTTCAGGCATTTGGGGTTTTAAATAAAGAAACCTTGCCAGATTCTGTTAGTGTTTTCCTTATACAAAGTACACATTACAGTACAGATTAAGTACCAATGTTCAAGGGAGATACATTACAACAGTATGGTGAGAATGCATACCTTTGTCGCTTTGTATAAAAGGTTATGTAATTTTCATACTGTTTTCTTAGGATGTTACAGAAAAGTTCCATTGATGAGAAGAAGGATGGCGGAGGCCCAGAGTTTGCAGAAGTATTCGTTATCATCTGGTTTGGGGCAGTTACCATCACCCTAAATTCCAAACTTCTTGGCGGAAACATGTGGGTATCCATATGTACCTTTTTCCCGTTTGCTAGGTAGCACATGGTAGAATTTAGGAAAACAGTGCTATTTTTTGCTTTTTTTTTTTTTTTTAAGAAAAATTGACTTAAGGACCAAGTAAAAAGTTTCTTTAAAACTCAGTTGAAATAAATTTTAAAGTTCACTGATAAGCTTCAGATTTTCTCTTTAAATTTTGAACTTATAGGCAAAATTATTCTAAGAAGAGACATACATTTGGGGGATATGGTACAACACATTCTCAAATTGATCTCTAACTAGAATAAATTAAGAACTATATTATACGATCAGTGGGATACCTCTAAGAATTAGAGTAGATGATTTGATATTAGAAAATTGACATTTATGGGGACTAAAGAAGGGAATAGGGAGAGAATAGAGAAAATGAAAGTATAAAATACAGGAGACTAGACTCATGCAATTACCATTAGGGTAAAGGTATAGCTAGGATAGCAAGAAGGAGGCAGTAGTGTATAGAATGTCTATAAGACATCTGTACAATGAGCTATGTCTTATATTACTCAGTGACACTTCTGTGGATGTGTGTTTGCAGTTCTTTTTTTCAGAGTCTCTGTGTATTAGGGTACTGCATTCTTCCTTTGAACATCGCAATGCTGATCTGCCGCCTGCTGCTTTTGGCAGGACAGGGACCAATAAACTTCATGATTCGGCTTTTTGTGGTGTTGGTGATGTTCGCTTGGTCCGTGGTAGGTGAGTAAAAGAACATAAAACAACCAAGATAAAACAAAAACACGAGTTAAAGATAAAGAGCCAATTAGGAACAATGAAAGTAGTATGCATAGGCTCTTCTGTCCTACGTAAGTATTAAAGGTGATGGTGGTGTCCACATTTTGTGAGCTGGCTATCTGAACTTAGAAGATGTGCAGTCACCAGGTGTGCTGTTGTATACTTATAATCCCAGCTACTTTGGAGACTTGAGGCAAGAAGTTTGCAAGTTCAAGGCCAGCCTGGACAACTAGATCCTGTCTCAGAATGAAAATTTTATAAAAAGGCTGGGAATATAGTACTCCTCATGGTACAGTGCTTACATAGCATTTATGAACCCTGGGCTCAAGTCTCCGCACCACAGAACAAAAGAAAATAAACAAAAAGATGTATATGACCACATATTTTGAGACAGAATCTCTGTGTCACTCAGATTGGCCTTGAACCCATGATCCTCCTGCTTTTGCCTCTCAAATTGTTGGGCTTGCTGGCCTGCACCACTCTGTCCAGCATATAGGGGTATTCTTAATGAGTAAGAAGATGAGAAGACTTAGTGGATGGATAGAATGATAGCACTTTAAAGAGAACCGATGGGTTGCAGGCCTATAATCCCCATAGTCCCAATGGACAGGAAGTAGCAGGAGTATTATGAGTTCAAAGTCAACTTTGGCTACATGGTATGGTCAAGGCCAGTGGTTCAAGGATCAAGATCTTGTTTGAAAAAAGAATTCCAATAACAGCAGTAACAAACAGAGCCGTCTCCCCCATTAACTCACAAAAATGAAGCAGTATGAGACATTTAGCATAGGAGCAGATAAACTTACTCATATTTAAACCTGCTAGGCGTAACTCTGTCTTTCTAGAATAGGTTAAGAAACCTGCTTAAGAAGGATTTGTATCCAAAATAGCCAAAACCTTTTGAAGCTTTAGTATATAAAAGAAGCTGCCCTGGGCTGTTGTAAGTTCCTAAGTTTACTCTGCTTGTGTGGGTTGGAACCTAGGTCCTTGTTCATGCTACGCAAGTACTGAGACACACACTTCTGCCCTATAACTGAACTTGTATTGTTCTCTGAGGAGCCACAAATAAAACTGAACTTTTAGCGTACTTCTATAATCTAGATTATGCCAATGACATTGGAATTTAGTAAATATTGTAGTTCTGATAATATGACTATACTAAATACTCATATTTGTTTTCTTTAGCATCTACAGCATTCCTTGCTGACAGCCAGCCTCCAAACCGAAAAGCCCTGGCAGTGTATCCTGTCTTTTTATTCTACTTTGTCATCAGTTGGATGGTACTCACGTTCACTCCATGAATCAGGATACACACATTCAATACCAATGAACTGAAGGCTCACCTGAAAGATAATGCTTACCAACAACAACTTCCCCCCACTTTGTTCAATTGTTGGGGTATTAAAAGGGAGCCACATGCCACTGTTGTCACTTATATAAGAAACTGATATTTGCAAGGTTGTCCTTTTCCTCTTAATGTTATTCTTTTCAAATACTTGTACATACCATACATAGTAACATGCCTCCTTAAGGCATGATGAAGCTATTCATGTCAACCAGTGACTCGAGCAAGTGGATC
The DNA here is from genome assembly GCF_900095145.1 of Mus pahari. Taxonomy (NCBI): domain Eukaryota; kingdom Metazoa; phylum Chordata; class Mammalia; order Rodentia; family Muridae; genus Mus; species Mus pahari. The sequence continues at coordinate 85,095,597 of NC_034613.1, forward strand.
CACTCTACAGATTACAAAGAGTTGGTGACCATCTTCAGCTTGGAGAATATTTGTTCAGGTGCAGCTCTTAAACACATTGCCTTATGACTTAGAATATGCCTCTTTTCATAAATAACAGTCTGTATTCATTTATTGTCTTTTCTCCCCCAAACTTGAGACGGCAACAAGAAGAGGTTAGGAACGAGGTTTGTAGATGTGGGAAGAGAAAACATGTTAACTAGTTTCAGATTTTGATCAGAGGTACTGCTATACTTATTTTGTCATTTGTTTTTTAGCAAATAACATCTAAAGAACCAGCTTTTAAAATATTTTTGTATACTTACTTTTT
>NC_034613.1:85097360-85109055 GCF_900095145.1 Mus pahari
GCCAAAAAAAAAAAAAAAAAAAAAAAAAAAAAAAAAAAAAAAAAAAAAAAAAAAAAAAAGGATAAACTGGAGGCTTAATTTCATTGTTTTTTTTTCTGGAATTAAATGATCAGAGGGTATAAATATTTTTAATATATGTAAAAATGTGTTGCTTTCTATGACAAATGAAGCCCTGACTCTGGAAGTTGTAATATAGCTTTTCCTGGTTTGCTGCAAAGGCACATGCTTGATTGTAGAAATGAGGACTAAAAGGGCAGAAGCACCCAGGAAAGGAACTCCTGGTCTAAGATGGTGCAGGGTCATGCTTCTGGGGAATTTCAAGCCTTGGAGTATCCCTGCAGAATGTGCATGGGTATCATAGCCGACTTGGATGATCACCTGCTGCTTCCACATCTGAGACCATGACACTGTTTTACATGTCTTAGCAATAGGAAGAGTAAAGACTTGATTTAATTCGGCTTCAGATTACAAAAACTCTAGTGATGACAATGTATTTGAATGTTTTAGATGTTTATAATCAGATATTGAGGGGTTTTTTCGTGTGTGTTTTGTTTGGTTTGGCCTCAAAGTTATGTAAGTTGAATTTGATCTTTTCATTGTGGGATCTTTCTTTTGTTGGGCAAAGTTACGTGGCATGAGACTGATGATAAGCATTTCACTGTTGACTCTCTTTTATAAATANTACCCTCAAAAATGTGATTAGAAGGCTACTAAGCCTATANTTGGAGATATAATATAACCTGTTGACTTACTGCATTTTAGCTGCCTGCTTATTNCTGGAGATGAAAATGAAAATTTGTCGGTTGATATTTTTGGGTACCATCAAGTCATGCTAGTATGGTTTGAGCACTGAAGTGATGTTTAACTAGACTGTTGGTTTCTATGATGGTTGGATGGAAGTAAATGTATGAATGTTGATGGATCCATGTATGTAAATTAGAGGACCTCCTCTACATTCTGTGTGCTTTTGTTATAAATATAGAACTGACAGGGACAATAATTTATGATTATTAATGACTAACAGTTATTGGGCATTTACTGTATACCAATTTACTATTCTAATTTTAAAAGAACTTTTGTAATGCTTTATTAAAGTCCACTTTACCATGAAAATTCATCCTTTCAAGGTGTACAATTCAGCAGTCCTTACTATCTTCACAGAATTACCAAACCATCACCACTATCTAATTTGAGAATGTCTGTCTGTATCACTCTGCAGAAAAACGAGTCACTTGTGTTCTCTCTGCACCTTCAGTCCCTGTCGACTACCAGTCTACTTTCTATCCATCTGCCAGGCACTATTCTTAATGCTTGCTCTGGTTCCTCCACTCTTCGACAGAAAGTGCTACAATCCTCATTTCACAGTAGAAAATTTAGGCACAGAAATGTAATTGCCCAAGATCATATATTGATGCATGCAAGTGAATTGATGGTAAGAACACATTAGACGAAATGCAGTTTGTATTATACTGTTAGGCACACAGAATGAACATGTTCCTTCCCAGGGTATGCCCCCTCTTACTCACCTTTGCACCCTAGAACTGACTGGAGATATACGTCTTTTTTTTCCCAGAGTAATGAACTCTGGCATCTGAGCACACAAAGCAGGCAGACGTAGACAGGTTTGCTGCCCTTACTCCTCCTCGAAGCCCCCTTTCCCTCTTTTCACACACACACAATCTGTTTTTCTGTAAGCTTGAAGAATCAAACTACTACTTAAACGTTTACTTTCCATTTCACATTCACCACATAGGGTAATGGGTCTATTTCTAAGACTTAAGATTAAAGTCATTCAAGAACTGAATGCCTTTCTGTTTGGATAGATGTGATGAGAATAAAGATTTTTGCCTTAATAAAGCTTGTTCATTTCTGGTCTTTGGTACTCTAATCCTGATCTTTCCTATAAGCAATAAACCTGTGCAAAGAAACCTGTAAAATGGTTTGTGGATGTTATATGTGCCAATAAATCCATTAGAAAGAGGTAAATTTGTGTCTGCCTTTGTACTAAAGGCACAGAAATATTTGCACTATATTCATGGAAGGTGGTATGAAATGTGTAGAATTGTGTGGAACAAGTTTCAAAGGAAAATCTTTTATTGAGTAAGGTATGCCAAGCCCCTTATTGGTCCTTAATACATTGTATCTCCTCTATCCCATTTTTGTAATCAAAAGTGTTCCAAGCCCATAAGAACAACTGGGACATCAAAGAGTGGAGCAAATAGTAATTGGAAACTAAGGAAGAATAAAGGCAGAGTTTACGGTGCTAGGAAGTCGAGTGCTTTCAACAGAATATCTTGCTGAAAGTGGCTTTAAAGCAATACATAAGGACATGGAGATTAATTAAGAGGACAGTAGGTGTAAAGGGGTGTCCCTGTGTTTATAATTTGGAAGCCCAAAGCCGAGAAGACTGCATGCTTCTGAGAACGGCTGAGTAGGTGCCGCCTCTGGCTATCAAAGTGTTATCTTTTGGATGACCGCAAATACAAACCCGCAGGGTAGTGTAGTCATAGTTTACCGGTGTCATTAGTGTCGAAGGAACATGGAATCTTGGACCATCTTGAGAAAAATGCTAAAAGGCAAGAGTGAAGAATTCGAAGTATAAATGGTAAATAAGGTTTAAACAAGTCACCGTGGGTTTCATGTGTTATTTACATCTAACATTTCTGTAAAGATATTACCATCTTACAGTGCTGAGGGTCACAACGAGGGCTTTGTGCATCCTAAGTGAGTGCTATACCATTGAGCTATAACCTTGGCTCTTTGAGGCAGGTTCTTACCACATAACAGACTAGCATTTGCCTTGGCCTCCTGAATATTGGGATTACAGGGTGTCTACACCACAAAGTTCAACTCATAAGGAGGATGTTCTGATTCAAGCCTTTGTCCATCCAAGGCATGTTGAAGTACTGACATGCCACACCCAAGGCCACTCAAATACTAAGTGATAAAGCTGCTACTTGAAACCAGGCCTACTTGGCTCTGGAGAGCAATTCAGCTAGAATTAGTTGAATATGAGTTGCATGTAATAGAAAAACCAGAAACAGGTGACTTAAGTAAAATAAAGGCTTATTTTCTCATCTAAAAACAATGTCTAGGGCTTGAGAGATGGCTACATGAATAAGAGCACTTGTGGCAATTGCAAATGTCTTGGTTTGATTCTCAGTACCCATGTGGTGGCTCACAACCTCTAACTCCAGTTTTAGGGGATCTAAACCCCTCTTCTGACATGGCTATTCATCAGGCACATACATGGTGGACATGCATACATGTATAATGATTTTTAAGAAATGTAAAGATGACAAATTATAAACAGCTCTAGTAGTTTCCTAGTATCATCTAGAACCCAGATTTCAAAATTCATGTCATTCTCAATTTCGCTTCTAAATGTGGCAAGGGCCAAGATTGCTGCAGGAGCCCAATTCATTTTACCTGCACAGCAGTTAGAATTTAGACATAGAAGACAAACAGGTGGCTTTGTGTAGCTGAGTTGTCTACACCTTTGTAGAAGATGACAGCTTCTGTTTGCTAAGGAGATTTATCTGGGACATCTAGCTGCAGAGACAGGCTAGGAAATGCACTCTGACTATGTGCATCACTGCCCCAAATCAAGTTGGAGTGCTGCTGTTAGGGACTGGATATTCATCGCAGTGCTTCACTTAGTTCAATTTTAAGCGTAACTTTTTTAGAGAGTGGGGACTGCCAGGATTAAGACTGAGTTCATCACATATGCTAGGCAAGCACTCCACCATTGGAGCTACATTCCCACCCTTATAAATGCACTCAGTTTTGGAAATAGGATTATCTTTTTATTTTTTAAATCTTTCAAAATTGCACACGCCCATGGTACATTTTGATTATATCCCCCTACATTATCCTCAGCCCCTTCTCCTCCCATCAAACTCTTTTCTTCTTAACAAGTCCTCCTCCTGCCCCCACATCTTTTTGTATGTGTGTGCTCCTCTGCATTTAACTGGGATTGCTTCCATGAGCATGAAGTGGATGTTCCTTGAGCAAGAGCAATCTACCAGTGGTTAAATGAGAGGATGACTCTTCAGGGATGGGTAAAGCCTTTTGAGACCCTCCAATCCACAATGGAATGGTGATGGAGCCAGTCCTGTGCATGAGCCGACTGCTGCTCTGACAGGTTTTTCTAAGACATTCTTCCTCTCTATAGTACCTCCGACCCTAGAGGTATCTAATATTTGATGACTGACCTAGGACTGAATCACTGAGATTTTAAGACTGGTGTTTGCTTTCACCTTTCCTTTTGTTACTTTCTTTCCTTTTCCCTCCTTTCATGAAACAGAGTCTTATTGTTTAGCCCAGGCTCTCCTCAAATGTACAGACCTTCTGTGTGTTGGGGTTACAATCATAGGCCACCACACTTTTCTGGAGATAGACCCATGGTCTTGGCTAAGCATGCACCCACCAATCTTTCTTTTTTGCTGGTTCATTTTTTCTAGCAAAATTTCAATTCTGCGTGAAGAACATGTATCTGCTTGGCAATGGATTTTTCTTAGTTCCAATTGTAGCATATACATGAGAATATTTTTACTTATTTTCTAAGCCATATTTCTGCCTAATAAACAACCCAAAGATGACAATCATCTTTTATCACCACGTTTGAATATTTTGCCCTTCTTGTGTAACCGGTATGCTTCTGTAAGGAATGTGCCCCATTCTCTGGTTGATTTCAGATATGTTTTCTCATCAATGCTGTCCCATAGTCTTACTATTATGTGTTTAAGCATGGATGCTTGTTGAGGTTTATTAATAAAGTTGTACAGCTAAGACACCAAGATTAGCCTTGAACTTGAGATCCCCCTTCTCCAGTGAGTCACTGCACACCTTTCAAAAGGCCCTGGAAGAGTGGTGGCATTTGGTTTACAGTTCTATAAATCAATCAGAGCAAAGGCCTTGTACATGCTAGGCAAACACTCTACTACTGAAACATACCCGAACCCCCTATCCCCTTCTTTCGAGACAAGGTGTCTGGGCTGGTCTCAAATTCCTGATCATCCTGCTTCAGTCTCCCAAGTCCTGGGGAACTTGTGGGTTCAGACTTTCACCAAGTTTTGGGATTTTTTTCTTAGCTATTGCTTTTTCAAACAAACAAACAAACAAACTTTCACCCTTCTTTTCTTCCAAGTCTAAAGGCAAGAGTGTTAGGGCTTTTAGCCTTATCCTGCTATTGTTTGAGATTCTGTTAATTTCTATTTTTTTTTCTCTGCATGTTTCAGATGGCAGGACTATTGCTTGATTTGCCCTTGCGCTGGGCTTCAATCCTGCTCAGTGTAGCCCTTTTGCTAATCCTGTCTTTATTTTAAATTGTAGTATGTTGTTCATCCTGGACATATTTAGCTTTGCTTTGTTAAAATAGTGTCACTTGGTCCAACTTCTAAGGAAAAAGGTATGGAGGTTCCCTTTTAAAAAAAAGCACTAACAATATAATTACTATATGACTTCACTTCTGGATATATACATGAAGGTCATAGCACAGATGTAGATCACTTGCACAGTTATAATGCTGCTATCCATATACCAAGTTATAGAATCTGCCTAGGAGGATATCAATGAATGTGTGGGATGGAGGCAACTGGAAATCATATTAAACAAAATAATTCAGGTGAAAAAAAGACATATGCACCCCTATGTCCATAACTATACATCAATAAAGTACTGGAGAAAAAACATGCCATTCACCTGTAATGCTAGGTACTGGGGAAGCTGAGGGAGAAGGACCCCGGTAGTTTGAGGCTAGCCTGGGGCTCAAAGCAAAACCTTATCGACAAACAAATTAACCATTGCATTTCACAATGTAAACATTTATTAAAGCAGCATATTTTCCTGATAATAGTTCACCTTTAATGCTTTTATATATTGTTAAAATAGATTTTTAAAGGACTTAAAATAAGTTATTTTTTGTCAAATTAGCAAGAATTGTGCTATTGCGGTATTGATATCTTTGGATTTTTTTTTTCTCCTTGTTAAGTTAAGGTTCGTCATAAACACTTTTGGGAAGTATCCTGAACATTTGAAATAATATAATTTCCTCTTTAAACTTTAAAGACAGTGTTTATAGTTTTTGTTTCTACAAGCAATTGGGCAGGTAGGCTGCAAGTGGGCTGCAGTCTCTGGGACCATTGTTATCAACAGCCGCACTACTCAAAGCTGCCCAGGCTGGCGCCACCCAGTGGTCAATGTGAGACTTTGCAGAGTTCTTTTCCTTACAATCTTTTTTTTTTTTTTTTGTATTTTATTTATTTATTTACATTTCAAATGTTATTCCCTTTCCAGGTTCCCCCTCCGGAAACCCCCTATCCCATCCCCCTCCCCCTGCTCACCCACTCACCCACTCCCACCTCCCCGCTCTGGCATCCCCCTACACTGGGGCATCGAGCCTTCACAGGACCAAAAGTCTCTCCTCCCATTGATGCCAGACAAGGCCACCCTCTGCTACATATGCGGCTGGAGCCATGAGTCCCTCCGTGTGTACTCCTTGGTTGGTGGTTTAAAAGGCAAGTGCCACACGTTCTTTTATATGGAAAACTCAAAAAGTACACTTGGAATATTACTAATGACTAAAAGGTATAGAATGGGGTAAAGATGGAGAAATAGACATTGAATTTGATTAGCACATGCTGTATGCATGCATGGCAACATCACAATCCACCATGGTATTTTTAATATTAGTGTTAATAGGTATTAGATTAAAAAATCTGTATCGTGTTAGCTTGAGTCAAATCCATGCTTGATGTATACATACTTGTAAGGGTACAGGACTATCTTTAAAGGTATCCCCTTGAGTTTCCTGAACGTGAAGTACCCTGGCTGCTTCAGCCAGAATGCAGGGACCTCAGGAAGCCTGCTCTGCCATCTAACACATTTTAGCTAAGTTGAATGAGGACAAAGTGAGGTGAAAATGCCACTGGCACATGCAGGGCCATGGCAGTTCCATCTGGAGATGAATTCTATTCTTCCTCTGGTGTTTTCCTTTTGCATCCCAAGGGATAAGAATGCTGCTCTTGACACTGATGCACAGGGATGCATGGGATCTAGGGTACCAGAGAATGAGAAAGCAAAAAGAAGAAGGAAACAAGAGAAGTGGTTAGAAAGTGTTCTCATTCTCTTTAGCGCATTTAGAGACCTCCTGTTCAGCTCCTCCTATGGGAATCAGAGGGCTTCTCCAGACAGCCTCTAGAACTGATCTCCCTTTTGATGTGGCACCCTATTGAATCCAAGCTAGATTCAGAGCACTGAGAAGAATAGGCTCACCAGTGGGGAGTACTTTGAATTCCAATCTTTCCCAATCCTCCCAGGCTTTTCCAGAGTCTTCAAATTTATCAGATTTCAGAACTGCACTCAGTGAGATTCCCAACTGTGTTTGTTTCTGAGATGGCTGCCAACCATCTTAAGGGGTGTTTGTTTGTTTGTCTGTTTCCTTGGGATTCTGGAAGTGGAGCCCAGGGACTTATAGGAGCTCAGTGAGCACTCCACCACTGAGTTATATTCCTAATCCTTAGTAATTCTTTTTTTTTTCTTTTAATGACAGTAATACGGTGTGTGTGTGGGGGGGAGTTCTGTGGTACAGAAGCAGGACTAGTTTGCAGAAGGCCCTAGTTCAATCCCTGGTATTCCCAGCAAATCATTGAATCAATAAATGTAACAAACACAGCTGTGTTCTCACTATCATCTTTTTCAGTTACTGACAACATAACATCTGGATTATTTCACTGAAGACCAAGTTATGTTCCCTTGGCAAATCTCTAGGATAGTAGGGGCGAGTGAGCTATGAACACAAGATGGTCAAATTCTGGGGGCAAGACTCATGTGGGATATTTCTCCTCTTTTTAAAACCAAGCTATTCTTGATTCAACTGAACTCCTGTAAAGAACATGATCAGGTATGGGGGTAGGAAACAGAAAAGAAGCCCTGAGGGCCAGAAGAAAGAATGGACATATGCAGCCTCGGGAAGAGGGTGTGGGAGGACCCTCTAGAATGTACCAGAGACCTCGAAGGTGAGAGACTCTCAGGACTCAGAGGGAGGGACCTTACATGAAATGCCCAGAAGTGGGGAGAGAGAACTTATAGAGTCCACCTCCAGTAGAAAGAAAGGGCATCAAGTGGAGGGATGGGGTTGCCATCCCACAGTCAAAAACTCTGACCCAGAATTGTTCCTGTCTAAAATAACTGCAGGGACAAAAGTGGAGAAAAGACTGAGGGAAAGGAGGTCCAGTGACAGGCCCAAATTAGGATCTAGCTCAAGGGGAAGCTCCAAGGCCTGACACTATTACTGATGCTCTTGTTTGTAAGCTGCTCTCTGAGAAGCCCAACAAGCAGCTGAACAAGTCAGATGCAGATGCACTCAACCAATGGACAGATGCAGAGGACCCCTGTGGTTGAATTAGGGAAAGGATGGAAGAAGCTGAGGAGGAGGGTGATCTCTTAGGAAGACCAGCGGTCTCAACTGACCTGGATCCCAAAGACCTCTCAGATACTGAGCCACCAACCAGGCAGCATACACCAGCTTATTCGAGTCCGCTGACGCATACATATACAGCAGAGGACTGCCTGGTCTGGCCTCAATGGGAGAGGATGTGCTTAACCCCTGAGAGACTTTAGACCCTAGGGAGTGGGGAGGCCTGGTGAGGTGGCGGTAGGGTGGGGACATCCTCTTGGAGATAGGGGAGGAGGTATGAGATGAGGAGTTGTGGGAGGGTGGACCCAGAGGGAGGTAACAATTGGACTGTGAAAAAATTAAAAGTAATTTAAAAAGATACAAACCTTTACTGTAGTTTCATGAGTCTTACCTAAGCTGATGTATGCAAAATCCTTGGTGTAGAGACCCACATCTGGTGAAACTGGCACTTGGTATAAATGAGCTATCTTCTGGGGAGAGAACAAAGGCTGTTGCTGAGAATTACTCTTCAAGGACATAGCATCATCTGACTTTTCCTATCTGCTCCGGCAACCTTCAGTCCTACCCAAGTTGAAAGCTCTACTGACTTTGTTTGTGGTTTGGGCTTTGTTGTTGTTTATTTTCTTCTGTTGTTGCTTTGAGATAGGGTCTTGCTTTGTGGTGTAGGTTGGCCTGCACTCTTGCCTACGGCTCCTGAACGCTGAAGTCATGGGCATGAACCACCATACCTGGTTCTACTGAGTCATGAAAATTATTAAAGTGGCTCAATGAAAACAGTTTCTCTGTGCCTTACTTTTTCCCTATTTAGATTAGAGAACTCTGCAGACCTTCTCTGGCTATAACATCTGGGAGAACGGGAGACTATGGTAATTTAAAAACAGCAGGAGCATTGGCAAACACCCTCAATTCCAGCACTGAAGAGATAGAGAGGTAGGAGGATTGCAAGTCTGTGGGTAACCTTGGCTACATAGTGAAGTGTCTATCCAAATAAATAAATAAATAAGCCCCTCTGCTGCAAATTTTGTTTGATGCTCCTCCTTTCAAAAACGTGGAATCTAAATTCCATTTTCTTTCAGACTTGCTCCTAATAAGCATATAAAACTGGCGTGACATTATACAGTTTGGAAGATTCGATTCTTAGAAGCAGGCTTCCTTGGTTTTGAGCTTTCTTTTCTACAAGGAAGTCACTGGCCACCACTGGCCACGTTATGGGGACACTACCATAACATAGCCTGAGGACAGGGTTATGTGGTGAGGACGTGAAGCATACCGTCCATCACCATTCATATGGTGGTTCATTGAGATGACCACCAAGTTGGTTCTATCGCAAGTGCAGCCACGTGACAGGCCCTTAGCCAAAATTCCCAGCTGAACCACTCCCAAATCCTTAGCTGACAGAAACTTTCCGATAACAAGCATTTACAATTCTCAGTGAGGGTGGAGCTCGGTGGTACGATGCTTATATAGCATGCACCACTGGATAAGCTCCAGCCAGGCCCTCGATTAAAATTGCAGTACTGCGGGGGGGGGGGGGAATACAAGCATCGAGTGGTTAATACAAGCTCTATGGTTAGGAGCATTTTCTGCTCTTGCAGAGGATTTAGGTTCAGTTCCCAGTGCCTACCTGGCAGCTCACAACCATCCATAACTCTACTTCCAGGGCATCTGATGCTCTCGTCAGGCCTCTGTGAGTACCAGGCATGCGCAGGGTGCACACACATGCAGGTAAAACACTCATAGACACACAATAAATAAATAAATAAATAAATCTTTTAAAAATACCACAAAACAACTAGGTTTGTTGTATTTGAATTTTGGAGTCATCTCTTACATCTTGCACAGTAGTAGTAATCCAGAACTACCTGGAAGTGGGATGCTATAATAATAAACATCTACAAATTTGAGACTAGTTGAGGAATTAGACAGTTGGCAGAAGCTGGGCTAATGAATGGTTACATTTTCTTGAACATATTGTTAGTAGCAGTCTGAGCTTTGAGGAGACTGACAATAAGGGTACAGATACAGGTGAAAAAAACTAGTTATTGAAAAACAAAGGGATGCTGTGTCACTTAGTGACGGGAAGTTTAACATCCTTCGCTGAAACTTTTTGGAAAGGAGGGAATGTGTCTGATGAGATGGATGGTCCAGCTAGAGGAACGCCCTGCCCACTGCCTACAAGGTGGTGCCTGCTTTCTTCTCACTGCAGATAGCAAACTGTGCAAGGACAGAGATAACTCGAATGGAGGACCATGCAGCTGGGAGTCGGGCTACACTGTCTCTGAAGAGTCCTTCCTAGGTCCTCCATGTGGTGAACAGTGCTAAAATAAGAAATGGCTTTGAAATAAACATCAAATCCAGGGTACTCTCAGGTAGGTGTGGCCTAAATCTAAAGCCAAAGGTCGGACTGTAAAATCCTTACCACTAAAACCATAAGAGGATCCAAGGTTGTGGCTCTAAGACTCTAGTCCACCGGGTACTTAAGAAGCTTAAAGGCATTGTCCTTCAGTGATATCTGCCAAAGCCTCAGGTGAGGAGGGATTTAGTTCAAAGATTTTTTTTTCCGGTGAAGCTTTGGTGTAATAGACTAAACCTTAATGTGATTCACAGAGTTTTAAAGACAGCTATACTTAGAAAATTGTTCCAGCGTGGACTAAAACGGATAGAGACTGTATAAAAGAAGAAGAGATCTTGGGCTGCTCAAACTGGTGAGACTAAAACTGAAACAATCACCTGCTGTTGCAAACACTGATGCTTTTTTGCTTGGAAAGGAAAGATGAGCCAGAGGATGTACCCAAGAGCCCAGGGACCAGACTCGGGCGCCGTGGCTAATTATTTCCAGGCAAGAGGAGAAGTACAACCTGAGACAGGACCTTTCCATATTTCCTTAGGGAGTGTTCAGAATCATTCTCCTTTTAAAATGTACTTTATTTTATGTATGACTATGCATACCGCGTATGTCTGGGTGTCCACAGAAGCCAGAAGAAGGCATCACACCCTCCAGAACTGGACTCATGGGCAGTTCTGAGCTGTCTGATGTGGGTGGTGGGCACTGAAGTTGGGTCTTCTGCAAGAGCTTCTGCAGCTGGACTACATCCCCAGTCCTTTTTCTAAGGCAAGATCTCACCATATAGTTCCAGCTGATCTTTAACTCCCTGATGCTGGGATCACAGGTGCGTGTTCCAATAGCTTTTCTTTCCAGACACACAATGGTTCCTTCCTTCCTTCCTTCCTTCCTTCCTTCCTTCCTTCCTTCCTTCCTTCCTTCCTTCCTTCCTT
>NC_034613.1:85109137-85110849 GCF_900095145.1 Mus pahari
CTTTCTCTTCTCTTCTCTTCTCTTCTCTTCTCTTCTCTTCTCTTCTCTTCTCTTCTCTTCTCTTCTCTTCTCTTCTCTTCTCTTCTCTTCTCTTCATTTCTTTTCATGCCTGACCCACCATTTGGGGGTAGTGGAGGTGAAGTCCAGGATCTTGTACATTCTAGGCAGCTGGACTACATCCCCAGTCCTTTTTCTAAGGCAAGATCTCACCATATAGTTCCGGCTGACCTTTAACTCTATGATGCTGGGATCACAGGTGTGTGTTCCTCTATGCCCAGCTCTCCACCCCCTTTTTGTTCAGTAATAGTCAATGAAGGTATCCTCTGGCTTGGGGATGGTAATTTGTTCATAGGTCATCAAGTTGAGATTTCTACTTAAAATTTACTTAAGGAGGAGAGCTCTGTGTGTGTGTGTGTGTGTGTGTGTGTGTGTGTGTGTGTGTGTGTGTGCTTACTGAAGATGATGAAAAGCTTTGAACTGCTGCTGTGATTGGAGGACTGCAGTAGTTTAGAAGCATGTCCGCACTTTCCTTCCTATTTCTTCCTTCATAAGGCAGATGCAGATTTCTCCTCACTTGGAAGTGAGCACTTGTTTTGTTTTTTGTTTTTGTTTGTGTTTTTGTTTTGTTTTCCAGATTCATTTATTTATTTTTATGTATGTGAATACGCTCTAACTGTTTTCAGGTACACCAGAAGAGGGCATCAGATTCTATTTCAGATGGATGTGAACCACCATGTAGTTGCTGGGAATTGAACTCCGGACCTCTGGAAGAGCAACCACTGCTCTTAACCACTGAACCATCTCTCCAGTCTGGAAAGTGAGCACTTGTAACATCTTGCTTCTGATGTATCTGCTAAAGACAGACTGAGTAACCTGTTTAACTGTGATTTCAGAGAACAGGTCATAGAGATTGTCATGCAGGCTGCTCTGTACTCTGCATTAGATGTTTCACCCCAGGATAAGTTTTGTTGGTGGTGTTCATGGTGGTGGTGGTTTGTTTGAGACAGGGTTTTATTCTGTAACCCAGGCTGCTATAGAATTCTTGATGTTTCTGCCACTTCCTTCCAAAACACTTGCCATCACACCTCAGAATAAGACTGTTACTACACCACAATGACATATGAGTAACTTGTGGATGTCCTCATTGTGAAGGGTTGAGGTTTCCTGGCAACAATCATTTGGCTGGGCCATCATGAAAGCAGATTCTCCAGTCCCATTCAAGCCTATAGCCCTTACCAAAATCCTCACTCCAACATACAAGTAGCGTGAGTTATAACTTCCAAGTTGAGCTGCTCCTGATTTTTGCCCCATAAAGTGGTTTGTAAAGATATTTTGATTTAGGGGGTCATCTGTTTGTTATCCAGTAATACATACTGAATATGGCTGAAGTGGGGTCAAAGGGAGATTTCAATACCCCACTGCAGCTCTGCTGGCAGATCCCTTCCTCCTCTAAGTGCCCTTGGTGCCTCTATGGCTATGCCCAAATGGTTTTAAATGAAGTACTCTTTGCCACTTAGTTGAAAGGCTCTACAGACACCAGGTCAAGTTCCTAGACAGGATGAAGTAGTTAGTGTAAGATTTGCTAGGTAAGTATTCCCTTTAGGCAAGTTGGCCTTCTCTTCTCTTCTCTTCTCTTCTCTTCTCTTCTCTTCTCTTCTCTTCTCTTCTCTTCTCTTCTCTTCTCTTCTCTTCTCTTCTCTTCTCTTCTCTCC
>NC_034613.1:85111079-85116235 GCF_900095145.1 Mus pahari
GAATAATGAGGGGGCCTGGCCTCAGGGAGGGAGACATTCATATATTCTCCCTCTCCTCTCCTCACCTCTCCTCTCCTCTCCTCTCCTCTCCTCTCTTCTTTGATCCCACTTCAACTAAGCATGAGATGTCTAACCCTGTATATTATTTTTGAGACTGTAGAAGATGCCCCTGAAGTCATGACCTAACATTGACTTCTGTCTCCCTGATAAACAAGTTTGCTATCTTCCACACTTCCACCTAGAGCCATCAACCATCAGTAACAACAGATGCTCTCTCTGCTACTTGCCTGCTCCACTCACTGCTTCAGCTTTCCGAACTCCAGGCTGATGCTCTTCACTGATAAATACTGCTCACTGAGATAGGGGCTCAGGAAGGATTGCTAGCCGCGTGAGAGCCTGATGTGGAAGCAGATCAGACTTCCTTTCTGCTCCACAGTCTACCATATTTTCATGAAAGCAACCTTGGTGCACACGAGTCAACCTGTCCCTGGCACTTTTCCACAACTTCAGAATAAGAACCTCTCCGTGCCTTCATGGTGGCTAGGTCACAAGGGACAAAATTATTCTAAGTGAAATAAGCAAGTGACAATACAGCTTTGTTGATTGCAACACAGTTCTCCCCCTTGGGGTGGTTCCACTTCCTGTTAGCAGCTTTACTCAGCAGATAGCCAATGGCTCTGGCATTTCTAACCTCTTAGGGTCTCTAAAGCAACCCAGGCTTTGCCTTCACAGCTTCATGCAATGGCCTCTCTGGGCCTCCATACAGGGACACCCCTGCCACACAGGAAGGAGATTTCATAAGCCCTTCTCCTATTCTTGACTCTAAAGCCAGAGTGATGTGTCTGAAGCTGCCAAGTTCTGCTGCTTGCTGGGGCTGGAGTATGGCCACCTTGTTCGATTACATGATCATCAGCTTTCTGTTTTCCAACTCCTTCACTGCCTAAGTTTGCCTGTCGTGGAACTTGCTCTGTAGACTAACCTAGAATTCAGAGATCTGTGTGCCTCTGCCTCCTAAGTGCTGGGATTAAAGGCAAGTACCACCATGCCTAGATCCAAGCTGTTCTTTAATTCCTTTTTATTATAGATCTTTACAAGCATGGCCACTATGCCTCGGGATATAAATCAAAGGGGTGTCATATCAAAATCATGTGTCATCCCACCTCAAGGTCCGCATCAAAAGCCAGTGTCTTCCTGCCTCAAGCTCTGGATCAAAGTCATGTCTTTCTGCCTCGAGTTTCACATCAGGTGTGCCCTTCATTTCTGGATTATACCAAGACTAGCCAGCAGGACACTTTCAGGTGTACTAGAAGAGTGATGCTCTGCAATTTAAAATGCTATAAATGGGGGATGGAGAGATGGCACAGCAGTTAAGTTAGAAGCATTGACTGGTCTTCCAGAGGATGTGGGTTCAGTTCCTAGCACCTTCATGGAGGCTCACAAGCATCTGTAACTCCAGTTCCATGCAACCTGACACTCACCTGACCTCCCCAACCAAGCATGCATATGGTACACATGCGTTCATGCAGGCCAATGCTCATAAATATGTTTTGAAAAAAAATGAAATAAATAAATGTCACATTAAGTGTTCTTATCACTCAGATAGACATGTGCAAACACACACACACACACACACACACACACACACACTCGTGTTCATGCATGCAACAAAAGGACAAAAGATAGCTATGGGAGCTATTTGATACATTTATTACCTTGATTGTGTTGATGATGCCACAAGTGTTTACAAACTTCTCAGATTGTATACATGGAATATATTCAGCTTTTGTATATCAATTGTACTTCAACAAAGCTGTTTTTAGAAAAGCAGAGTTAAAAACAAAAGAAAAGAAAAGAAAAGCAGAGTAACGAGATAGCAATAAAGAGTGGTCTCTGTTTTAGATAGAGTGGTGAGGAAGGCTTCTCTGGAGTCCTTGTTTGTTAGTTTGTTTGAAAAGGATCTTGCAAATATCCCAGGCTGTCCTCTAGCTCCTGATCCTTCTGCTTTAGTCGCCTGAGTGCTAAGATGACAGATGTGGGCCAGCACAGCTGAGAAGCAGGCATTTGAATGAAGGCCTGACTACAGTGAAATAGTGACCATGGAGAAGGGGCTTAAAAGGGGAAAGAACAAGTCGTGGAGAGCTTTGGACACGAATGACAATGTCCTTGGGTAATGGGGGGGGGGGGAGGCCAGAGCACTAAGAGCCACTTTATAAGATGATCAGAGCTGATTATTGCATATCGTGCTATATAGTCTTGATTCTCTAAGGTGCCACAGGAAGTACAACCTTTTTATTATTTCATGGGCCATTACCTTTTCTTGGCTCTAAATGTCTCCTTATCTACCTTTCTTTCCATTGCTTTTAGACATGACTTTAAACTTGGCGTTCAAAAAGAAATAGTCTGAAAGAGAACCCAGCCTCTCCCTCCACTGATAAACCTGTGACACTACCAGCATCTCTCCTCATCCTCTCTGCCTTTGGTAATATAAAGGATGGGCCCACTCTGCCCTTAGCATGGCTCCAACTCCCACTTCATATCCTACTGTCAAGTCAAAGACTTCATTCCTATAAACAAACTCTTCATTCTTGATCATGCTTCATGCTTCTCCATAGGTCAACTATTAAGAACTCCACAGCTGGCTGCTATACAGAGAGCTCTCTTTTTATCTTCTCAACTATTACTCATTCACTCTTTCTTATAACTCCCACAGATTTATTTTCTAAAGAATGCACCAAGGGGAAAATGGGGCACAGAAGTACAAAATAAAAAATAAACATGCTGGGCAGTGGTGGCGCATGCCTCTAATCCCAGCCCTTGGGAGGCAGAGGCAGGCAGATTTCTGAGTTCCAAGCCAGCCTGGTCTACAGAGTGAGTTCCGGGACAGCCAGGGCTACACAGAGAAACCCTGTCTCAAAAAGCCAAATAAATAATAAATAAAAAATAAATACAAATGCAACCTGTGCTTATTAATTACTTTGTGATCACAAACTAGCACAGAGGCCACCCTGTACAAAACACAATCAAGATTGGAAGCAAAGGGCTCACTTAGCAAGGCTGAGGGTGTCAGTCTCTGATATTTGGATGTTAGGCTGCAGCCCCTGTTTCTGGATAGATCAGGAGGTGTTTGGCACAGTCCATGATTTTAAATGCCTTTGAACAGAAGAATGGCCATGTGGTTCAGCTAATAGAAGATGAAATGCTTGGGTTATATGTGTCACACCATTATTGTAGTTTTACCTAAGGATGCAGAGCCAGGTGAGGCTGTCAACGTCCTTGATATGGGCCACAACTCCCTTCTATATTAGCTTTTCCCAAAGCCCGAGGAGGAGCATACTGCACTGAGTCCTGTTGCATTGCTTTGGCCTTTTGATCACAATGGAAAGTGGGCTGACCACCTGCTATGGTTGGCGAGGAGGGGCTGGCTCTGCTCAGGCTGGAAAACAGATGCCATTGTTGCTGAAGCCCGGGATCATCTAACCTATTTTTTAAAAAATATTAATTCGTTGAGAATTTCACACAATGTATTCTGATCCCATTCACCCCAGATCCTCATCTTAACTCCTCCCAGATCTGCCTCCACTTTTCTACCCCCCTAACTTCATGTTCTTTTTAAAACTTGAATAATGCGTGGACTCCGATTTGTGCTTCAATTTGTGCATCCATGGGAGCCTGGTTCTCATGACTCTTAACAAAACAGGAGAAGAAAATTTCAAAGGCACCTTTGAATTCTTTTTTCCTCAAACTCCATAGGCAATCCATGAGCAATGCCCATCCACTCGGCTTCAGATGCTGACCCTAATCTGAATGAGTATGGTCTCACCATCTTCATAGCTGTCCCCCAGCAGAGGCCAGCAGCATCTCTCTCCAAGGCCAGATTCTAGCCAGAGCCTAAGAGTCCTCTTAGAGGGACTAAGAGAACCTAAGTGGCCACTATTTCTTTTCTAGATTCCACCTCATTCCAAAAGGAATTTGACCTGGATAGCACGTTGAAATTCCTATACCTTCTGTCCCGGCTCATTTTATGTCAACTTGACACAAGGAAAAATCATCTGAAAGAAGGGAGCCTCAATCAAGAAAATTCCATCGTAAGAGCTGGCTGTAGGAAAGGCTGTAGGGCTTTTTCTTTTTAAGATCTTATTTTATTATTTTTATTGAATGTGGATTTTTCCCCCCTGCTGGGAAGTGGTGGTGCACGCCTTTAATCCAAGCACTCAGGAGGCAGAGACAAGTGGAACTCCATGAGTTTGAGGCCAGCTTGGTCTATGGAGTGAGTTCCAGGAAAGATAAGACTAAACAAAAATTTTTTTTTCACACAGTATATTCTGATTATAGTTTCCCCTTCCCCAACTCCTCCTTGATATTTCCCACTTCCCCACTCAACTAAATGTACATATTTCCTTTCTCCCTCCCATTAAACTACAAAAAATCAAATATATTAATAAGGTAAAATCAAAACAAGCAAATCAGATCAGAACAAAACAAACAGAAAAAAGAACCAATGCAGGGGGGCAACAAACCCACATAGACACTAAGACACACATTTCCATACAAAGAAAACCCATTGAAAAAATTTAAAAACATAATACATAAGCAAGAGATCTGTATAGTTTTAAAAAAGAGCCTAAACAAAGCACAATGAAACAAACAAACAAAAAAGCTCTAAATAGCCCATTGAGTTCATCTACTGTAGAGTAGATGCCTCATCTGGCTTAGGCGTATGCAGGCCCTGTGCATGCTGCCACAGTTTCTGTGAGTGATTTCAAATGCACATCAGTCTTTATTTGTAAAATATGAATAACATTGTCTTCTGAGAGTTGCTATGAATAATAATGGAGACGATACCCCTTAAGTTCTGAGGGTGGAATTCAGTATCTCTCATCTCTTCTAGTTGGCCTTTAGGCATGATTTAATCCCTGTCTTTCACTTTATGTGTGCCCCTGGTATACATAACACTTTGAAATGAAGGAGAAACTCTAATTTTATCGTGTTGCTTGGCAATAAACAATAGAGACAGAGGTTGATGACAGTGACTCACAGAAATCTGGATGAAAAAAAAAAAAGCAGAAGTTTCTTTCCTCAGTCTTGTATTGTCAGGGTTTTGTTTTGTTTTGTATTGAAGCTGATGGCTTGTGAATCACATTCAAAGGAAAGATTGA
>NC_034613.1:85116290-85129420 GCF_900095145.1 Mus pahari
AGAGAGAGAGAGAGAGAGAGAGAGAAAGAAAGAAAGAAAGAAAGAAAGAAAGAAAGAAAGAAAGAAAGAAAGAAAGAAAGAAAGAAAGAAAGAGGAATCTACTAGTCAGGCTAGATTATATATCAGTAAGTCAGTCAATCTAACTTTTCTAAAAAACTAAAAGACTTTTGTCCTTCTTTACCTAGCTAATATGTGTGAGAGTTCAACATTCCCCACATTTCATCAGCATTTGTGGTTGTGTGTTTTAACACAGGGTCTCACTCTGTAACACAAGCTAACCTTGAACTCACGATGCTCTTGTCAAAACCTTCCAAGTGTGTGTTAGGCCTCACACTAGGCCCTAACTTAACTCTTAGTTATTTAGAGAATGGCCATTCTAGCAAGCATTCTTTGATGCACCCATTTTTAATTTTGATGAAGCCCAATTTATTATTTTATGTGGTTGCTTGTGCTTTGATATCATGTATTAGGAGCAAGAGCCTGAATGAAAGAAAGTAAAATTTCACCTATGTATTCTTCTCAGAGTTTTATATGTTTGACTTGGAGATCTTTGGCCTATTTTGAGTTAAATTCTTATGTAAATGTGAGGTGATTGTCTTATCTTAATTCTGATGCCTGTGGACATTCCTTTGTGCCAGAACATTTGTGAACAAAGTTATTCTTTCCCTTGTTTAATCATACTGTCACAGTTGTCTAAAATCAATTGACCTTAAATGGAAGACTGTATACGTGGCACCTTAACTGTATTCCATTGCTCTATGTGTAGTTCCTTATTCTAAGCCTATATTAGTCTTTTGGTGTTGAGCATTGAATCCAGGGCCTCACTCAAGATACACACATTCTCTACCATTGAGCTATGCCCTCAGGAACCCTACATTACAGAAAATGTCAAAATTAGAAAGTTAAATTTCTAAGACTGTTTTGTCTAGTCCAAGGCATTTTCATTTTCATATGAATTTTAGAATCAGTTCATTAACTTCTGCAAAAACATTAACTGCAATTTTAATGAGGATAACATTAATCTGTAAATCAATGTGGAATATTGTCCTCTTAACATTCAATCTAAAAGCCTAGGAGCCTAGGATTTTTTAAAATGTATTAATCATTTAATTTCTCTGAATGGTATTTTGCTTTATTTGAGACATAAATCTTGCCCTTGTTTTAAATATAGATTTTTTTGGGGACAGCATCTCACTGTGTAGCTATAGTTATCCTAGAATTCTCTGTGTAGACCACGCTGGTCCCAGAACCCACAGAGATCTGCCCACCTCTGTTTTCATACTGCTTGGACTAAAGGTGTGTAATACAATGCTTGGCTTAAAAATTGATTCTTAAATGTTAAAGATTGAAGGTAATTCAAATGTGATATTTTCTTTATTTAATTTTGAAACTGTCCATTTCTAATTAATGGAAATAAAATTTATTTTGCATTTTGTTTTTCAGTATTGCAACCTTACTGACCTTGGTTTTTGTTTTTTTGCTTGTTTGCGTTTCCTTACACAGATCATTGTGGGTTTACCATAATTTCTTTTCCTATCTTTTTTTTTCTAATACAGGGTCTTAATATGTAGCCCAGGATGGCCTCAAATGTGTAATCCTCCTGACTCACCCCCTGAATTCTGTGATTACATATACGTACCACCACACTCTGTCCCCGATGTTTTCTACACACAATATAATATAATCTGCAAATACATTCACATTCTTTTTTATCTGGATTTGTTTCACTTCTATTTCTGATAGAAATGATGAAAACATATTTTGTCTTTAGGTATTTTATATGATTTTTCAGGCTTTTAAGTTTTTGAAAACTGTCCTTACATTTCAGTCTACCCTGGTCAATAGTCCAAGTTCAACTGACACAAATAAATGTTCTGCATAATGGAGATATATTATTATTCAGGCTTTGTTATTAAGTTTCTATTTAGTTGTTACATCCACAATAAAAATAATGGGGTATCAGAATCTCCAAACTTATTGTTAAATTATCTATCTACCTTTTCAATTATGAAATTTTGCCTTCATATATTTTGGGGATTGTGAGGAACATAAGTGTTTATAATAGTTATATTATATGAACTAAATAAAATACTTTTACTTTTTTTTAAAGATTTTATTTATTTATTATATGTAAGTACACTGTAGCTATCTTCAGACACCCCAGAAGAGGGCGTCAGATCTTGTTATGGATGGTTATGAGCCACCATGTGGTTGCTGGGATTTGAACTCAGGACCTTCGGAAGAGCAGTGCTCTTACCCACTGAGCCATCTCACCAGCCCCAATACTTTTACTTTTACTTATTTTTAAATTGAAAAAATAGATTTTTAAATACATACTTACTCTGATTTTAAATACATATCCTGATTATGGTTCCCCCTTCCCCAACTTCTTCTAGACCCTCCCCACCTCCCCACCCACCCAAATAAACTCCCTTTTCTTCTCTCATTTGAAAACAAACTGGCATCTGAAAAACTACAATAAAATTTGGTAAAATTAAAACAAACAAACCAGAATTGCACAAAAGAAACAAAGCAACAGAAAAAAAAAAAAAAGAGCCCAAGAAAAAGCACCAGAAAGACATATACACACTGAGACACAGGAATTTGCACACAAGGAAAACTCATTAAAAACTGGAAACTGTGTGAAGCCTCCCCTTTTTGAAGAGAAAGGGGGGAGGAGTGGATCAGTGGGAGGACTGGGAGGAGAGGAGGGAGGGGAAACTGCAATCTGCATATAAGTAAATTCATTAAATAATTTTTAAAAAGTAAATTATCACCGGGCATGGTGGCACACGCCTTTAATCCCAGCACTTGGGAGGCAGAGACACGCAGATTTCTGAGTTCGAGGCCAGCCTGGTATACAAAGTGAGTTCCAGAAGAGCCAGGACTACACAGAGAAACCCTGTCTAGAAAAACCAAATAAATAAATAAATAAATAAATATAAATAAATAAAAATAAAAAATAAAAAGTAAATTATCTGTAAGGTTAAAAAGAAAATTTCAAACAAAGAATTGTGAGACAAAACCCCCTCCCCAAAATATCAGTGAGCTTATTTTGTGTTGGTCATCTACTGCTGGGCATGGGGCTTCCCTTCAGTGTGGTTTTTATA
The DNA here is from genome assembly GCF_900095145.1 of Mus pahari. Lineage (NCBI taxonomy): Eukaryota > Metazoa > Chordata > Mammalia > Rodentia > Muridae > Mus > Mus pahari. The sequence goes on from NC_034613.1 coordinate 85,119,401, forward strand.
TCCAGTGAGACTCTGTTGGAGAAAACGAATTTTTCCTTTGCCAGGGGTTATTAATTGGAGATAGCTTCTGGGTTAGGGATGGGGGGCTTGTTCCTCTTCTTCTCTCAATGTTGGGACTCCAACTGGCTTACACTTGTGCAGGTCCCGTGCATGCTACCACAGTCTCTGTGAGTGACGTCACATATGCATTAGTCCTGTTGTGTCTAGAAGACCTTGTTTCCTTGGTTACCTCCATCCTCACTGGCTCTCAAAAATCTTTCAACCTTCTCCTTCACAGAATTCTGTGAGCCCTGGGAAGAAAGGCTTGATGGAGACATCTCATTTAGAACCGAGTGTTTCAAGGTCTCCAAGTCTTTGCATCTTGTCCAGCTGTGGGGTCTCTGTATTAGTTCCCATTCTACCAGAGAAGGAAGCTTCTCTGGTGAGGACTGGGTGGGATGCTGATGCATGGATGTTGCAGGAGATGCCTGCATAAAATGACTTGTTAGGAGTTATTTATTGCTAAGTTCCTTTAGCAGAACTGTAGTCCTTAGTTTTCCCCTAGGTCCCTAGGTTATCTAGTCTCAGGTTCTTGGCTACCCAAGCAGAGATGGAGATCGGTTCCATCTCATGGAGTAGGCTTTAAATCCAATTAGATACTGGTTGGTTACTCTCACAAGCTTTGTGCTACTATTGTACTAGCATGTCTAGCTTGTAGGTCACTTTTAAATCACAGAGTTTGTAGCTGGGTTAATGTTTTCCTTGCTCCTCTAGCAGCATGAAAAGTACTTTTCTAGTAGGGGTGCAGGCTCTAGTTATGAACTAAGTCAACTTTTCCATCTTTGGTGCGTTATTGACGTGTTGTCTTCAGCAATATGGCCATACCACCAGATCGAGGAATGCAATCAATAGCCTTGGAAATAGACTGTGTTGTTTTGGGGTTTCCATGGTGCCCCTTTGGCCAACAGCTCATTAGATGTAACCCATTCTTGGCACTGGAGGATTCATTTGGAGATCAGAAGTGTTCAAATGGGGATCTGTCTCTCTCATTATTATTGAGCATTTCCATTTACATCACCTTCGTGTGTGTGTGTGTGTGTGTGTGTGTGTGTGTGTGTGTGTGTGTATCCTTTTTGAGTGGTAACAACTTTTTATTTTTACTTATTTTTTAATTGAAAATAGATTTTTTGATTGGATATTTTCTTTATTTATATTTCAAATGTTTTTCCATTTCCAGGTCTCTCTTTTGGAAACCATCTATCCCTTCTCCCCCCCCCTGCCTCTATGAGGGTGCTCCCCCACCCACCCACTTCTGTCTTCTGATCCTGGCATTCCCCTACACTAGAGCATCAAACACCCTCAGGCCCAAGGGCCTCTCCTCCCACTGATGCCCAACAATGCCGTTCTCTGCCACATATGCTGCCAGCGGCATGGGTCTCTCTCAATGTACATTCTTTGGTTGGTGGTCCAGTCCCCAGGAGCTCCAGAGGGTCTGGCCTGTTGACACTGTTGCTCCCCTCATGGGGCTGTAAACCCCCTCAGCTCCTTCAGTCCCTTCTCCATCTCCTCCATTGGAAACCCCTAGGTTAGTCCAATGGTTGGCTGCAAGTTTCCTCCTCTGTATTTGTCAGGCTCTGGCAGAGCCTCTCATGAGACAGCTATATCAGGCTCCTGTCAGCAAGCTCCTCCCTGCATCTACAATAACGTCTGGGTTTGGTGACTGTATATGGGATGGATCCCCAGGTGGGGCAGTCTCTGGATGGCCTTTCCTTCAGTCTCTACTCTACACTTTGTCTCCATATTTCCTCCTGTGAGTATTTTGTTCACCCTTCTAAAATGTGCTGAAGCATCCACATTTTGGTCTTTCTTCTCAGGCTTCATATGGTCTGTGAAATGAATCTTGGGTATTCAGAACTTTTGGGCTAAGATCTAATTATCAGTCAGTACATACGTGTTTGTTCCTTTGTGTCACCTCACTCAGGATGAAATTCTCAAGTTCCATCCATTTGCCTGAAAATTTCACGAAGTCCTTCTTTTTAATACACAATACTCCATTGTGTAAATGTACATTTTCTGTATCCATTCCTCTGTTGAGGGACATCTGGGTTCTTTCCAGCTTCTGGCTATTATAAATAAGACTACTATGAACATAGTGGAGCATGTGTNCTTATTACCAGTTGGAANATCTTCTGGGTATATGCCCAGNAGAGGTATTGCTGGATCCTCNNGTAGTACTATGTCCAATTTTCTGAGGAACCNCCAGACTGATTTCCAGAGTGGTTGTACAAGCTTGCAATCCCACCAGCAATGGAGGAGTGTTCCTCTTTCTGCACATCCTTGCCAGCATCTGCTGTCACCTGAGTTTTTGATCTTATCCATTCTGACTGGTGTGAGGTGGAATCTCAGGGTTGTTTCGATTTGCATTTCCCTGATGACTAAGGGTGTTGAACATTTCTTTAGGTGTTTCTCAGCCCTTCGAATTTCCTCCATTGAGAATTCTCTGTTTAGCTCTATTCCCCATTTTTAAATAGGGTTATTTGGTTCTCTGGAGTCGAACTTCTTGAGTTCTTTGTATATATTGGATATTAACTCTCTATCGGTTGTAGGATTGGTAAAGATCTTTTCCCAATCTGTTGGTTGCAGTTTTATCCTATTGACAGTGTCCTTTGCCTTACAAAAGCTTTGCAATTTTATGAGGTCCCATTAGACTATTCTTGATCTTAGAGCATAAGCCATTTGTGTTATGTTTCAGGAACTTCCCCCCCCCCCCCGTGCCCATGTGTTAGAAAAATTTCCCCACTTTGTCTTCTATTAGATTCAGTGTATCTGGTTTTATGTGGAGGTCCTTGATCCACGTGGACTTGAGCTTTGTATAGGGAGATAAGAATGGATCAATTTGCATTCTTCTACATGTTTACCATTAATTGTTGAAAATGCTGTATTTTTCCCACTTAATGGTTTTAGCTCCTTTGTCAAATATCATGTGACCACAGCTGTGTAGGTTCATTTCTGGGTCTTCAATTCTATTCCATTCATCTACCTGCCCATCACTGTACCAATAGCATGCAATTTTTATCACTATTTCTTTACAGTACAGCTTGAGGTCAGGGTTGCTGATTCCTGCAGAAGTTCTTTTATTTGAAAATAGTTTTTGCTATCCTGGGTTTGTTTTTGTTGTTGTTGTTGTTGTTGTTTGTTTTTTTTGTTATTCCAAATGAATTTGAAAATTGCTCTTTCTAACTCTGAACAATTGAGTTGGAATTTGATGGGGATTGCATTGAATCTGTAGATTGCTTTCATCACGAAAGCAATCATCCCTTTACTATATTAATCCTGCCAAACCATGAGCATGAGAGATCTTTCCATCTTCTGAAGTCTTCTTTGATTTCTTTCTACAGAGACATGAAGTTCTTGTTATATAGATCTTTCACTTGTTTGGTTAGAGTCACACCAAGATATAGTGATCATCCCAACTGTATGTAGGTACCATTACATCTGTGATGCAGTGACCATCCCACCCTATATGCAGTGACCATACTACCTGTGATTTAGTGATCATCCCACCTGAGATGTTGTGACCATCCCACCTGACATGCAATGATGAACCTGCCTTTGATTTTGTGAACATCCCACGTGCGATACAGTAACCATAACACCAGTGATGCAGCATTTATCTTTCCTGAGATGCAGTGACCTTCCCACCTGTGATGTAGTGACTAGTCACATGAGATGCAGTGGCCAACCCACCTGAGATGTAGTGACTATGCCACCTGAGATGTTGTGACCATCTCACCAGAGATGCTGTGAACATGCCACCTGTGATGCAGTGACCATTCCACCTGGGATGTAGTGTTTGTGACTATTGTGAAGGGTGTCATTTTCCTAATATCTTTCTCAGCCTGTTTATCCTTTGAGTAGAGGAAGGCTACTTATTTGTTTGAGTTAATGTTATATCCAGCCACTTTGCTGAAGTTGTTTATCAGCTGGATGAATTTTCTGATGGAGTTCTTGAGGTCATTTAAGTATACTATCATATCATTTGCAGATAGTGATATTTTGACTTCTCCCTTCCAATTTGTATCCCTTTGACCCTCTTTTGTTGTCTAATTGCTCTAGCTAGAACTTCAAGTACTATGTTNAATAGATAGGGAGAGAGTGAACAGCCTTGTCTAGTCCCTGATTTTAGTGGGATTGCTTCAAGTTTCTTTCCATTTAGTTTGATGTTGGCTACTGGTTTGATTTTTTACTTTTACTTATTTTTTAATAGAAAATAGATTAAGTGCATACATACTCTGATTTTAAATACACACTTTGATTTTGGTTCCCCCCCCAACTTCTTCTAGACCCTACCTACCTCCTCACCCACCCAAATAAACTCGCTTTTCTTCTCTCATTTGAATATACACAGACACATACACACATACACACAGAGATACACACACACACGTGGAATCTTCTGTATTAGGTTCCCATATGACCCCTCAAATGACCCTTTTCGCTGTTCCTTCCCATATTCCCTCCCTCACCTCCTCCTCCTCCCTGTTGATCTTCTCATTCCAGCCTCACCCCCATCCATCCAGAACAACCCATTCTATTTCCCATTCCTAGGATGATCTAATCCACCTGACTGGTCCCTTACTAAATACCTAACCTCTGTGGTTATATGGATTGTAGCCTGCTTATCAAAGGTTGAACAGCTACCATCCATTAAAGCAAGTGCTGGTAACAAAATTTGTCATATCTATTTTGTCTGATATTACTATAGTCACTGCAGCTCTTTGGAATAGTGTTCACATTGTGTACATATTTATATTGTTTTACTTTCAACCCATTAGTGTCTTTGAGTCTAAATGATCTGCTGTAGAACACAGTTGCATTATGTTTCTCATTATGAAGACCTGGAGAACGAGATGTGCATAAGGATCTGCGAGGAGCACTGATGAATCTTTGAGACGCTAGAAGGTTCTGTGTATGCATACAGTGGAAGCACAATGAAGACTTACATCAGAAAGACCTGAAGCTAGGCCTATGTTCCTGCCATTTATTTCTAAAGTCTGTGTAGTTAAACAGTTGCTTCTGAGTCTTTAAAAAAAGCAATGGCAAAATAACACGAGTGGGTAAGAAAGAAGATGGGATTTTTTTTCTCAGGCAGAGTCTCTCTATGTAGCCCAGGTTGGCCTTGAACTCAATATCATCCTTCCTCTACCTCAAGAGTGCTGGGATTGCAGGCATATTCCATCATATGCAGCTAAGAGAGAACTGTTTCTTTATACCTTCTCCTCTCTATGAACAATTATTTGAATTATTTTTATTAGCAATCCTGGTAATAGGAAGGAAACAATGAACATATTTTTTGCTGAATTTTATTAGTAGTTACAGTGATCGGACAGGTTTTTTCCAATGGACCTTATGATTAACTGTAGGAGTTGGAAACACAAACTGTCTAGAGTGGACTCAGACCCTTCTGATCTATGCCATTGAAACAGCCCATTGAAGGCTGCCTAGCAAAATAGAATTCTTAAAATTGACTTCCATGTACAACACCATGTTTATAATGAGAGAACAAACACATGGTAATCTGAGCCAGGAGAAGGGACCTACACTTTAATTATTCTTGACTTTCAGACCAGCCTGACCAACAAGTGGGAGCCCCTTCTCAGGAAAAACCAAACAAATCCTGCTAATTTGATACTTGTGTGTGCATTAATAAAATGTAGCAGTGGCTGCAACAATTGTTGTGACTAAGGCTTTACATCTTAGAATAATAGAAGCTCTTATTGCTTAAGGAGCGAATTTTTTTCACTGACATCATTTAGAATTATCACCATGGGGTAGGCAATATTAAAACTGAGACAGGTTTGTTTGCCAGTAGGGTTTGAACTCGGGACACCTGGAATGAAGGTCAACCTGAGACCTAATTAGTCTCTTTAAAGTTTGCACAGACAAGGCACACTGTACTGTTTTCATCCAGGCAAGACAATGCTTTACACTTGGGCCCTTGATATACTATAAAAGAAGCATGGGATGTGCTGAGGAAGTGTTTTCAGGCAAAAGCAGAGGAGAGAAAATGGAGAAGGCAGAAGAAAGTTGAGACAAACTTCAGCTGGATTCCTTCAGCTACTCTGGAGCAGAAATTACATTGCAGAGGCAGGGAAAGGGAGGACATAACCTCTAAGGCCCTCACCTTCACCTAATAGCAGTCCTCTAGAGGTCAGATTCATTCATTCACTCATTCATTCATTCATTCATTCATTCATAGACAGGATCTCATATAGCCCAGTTGGATCCCCAAATCCCTAAGTTACCAAGCATGACCTTGGAACCTGATCTCCTGCCTCTGCTGGAGAGGTGGGGCCATAAGTGTGTGCTGCCACACTGGCTGTAGGTGATGCTGAGGCTTGAATCCAGCACTTTGTGCTTGTTAGAGAAGCCCTTTATCAACTATACCACATTGCCAGCTCTGGAGGTGAGGTTTTGCATCACTCACAGTGCCAAAGGATGAGAATAGCTGGTGAAGGGAATTAGAGGTAGGGGACAGGTATCAATGAATGAAATCATAGCAGGAGGTAAATGGATGGTATACACACACACACAAAAACACACACACACACACAAGATGTGACTTAAAGAAATGGGAAAACTGCAGGGCGGTGGTGGTGCACGCCTTTAATCCCAGCACTTGGGAGGCAGAGACAGGCAAATTTCTGAGTTCGAGGCCAGCCTGGTCTACAAAGTGAGTTCTAGGACAGCCAGGGCTATGCAGAAAAACCCTGTCTCGAAAAAAAAAAAAAAACAAAAACAAAAAGCAAAACAAAAAGAAAGAAAGAAAGAAAGAAAGATAGAAAGAAAGAAATGGGAAAACTATAAATTTGGGAAGTCAGAATGTCAGAATGAGGGCTTTGAGAGGCAGAGTTTACAATTTATTAAAGTTCATATGACTATATCTGTCCTTTACATTAAAAATTCTTTGAAATACTTGATAATGCCAAGTATTATATAGTGAGATAGAAGTCCCCATACTTCTATTAGTCTTGATACAGCTAGTGGAAACATTTTGAAGAGTACTTTGAAAATGTTTGGTGTGTGGCTGACTTTTCCTGGGAAGATGTGCCTTAATGTCCATTCACTTTGGGTAGGACATTGGTAATGGAGCAGAAACACAATTCTCTCCATGTGTGCTTACAGGAGTGTGGGTGAGAGGTTAGTCATAGGAGCATGGGTGACTCAAAGGCAGCTGCAGTCCCCAAAGCCCACCCTAACATGGGTAAACGACAATGCACAAAGCAACATCTCTGGAGTGTAGTGAACCAGAAACTGCTCATTGCTATATGACCTGTGGCCATGCAGAGGGAGAGACCTTGTCAATCTTGCAAGCTCCAGGGCTTCTTGGGTCTCTAAGGTTTGGGGAGTTTCCTAAAGCACAACCCTCCCTCTCCCTCTTGAAAGGAGTGTTTCAATTCAGAGGAAATGGATATAAGACATTCAGTGAAGTTGAAAATACCTACAACTCTAAGACCTAGTACAGCCAATTCTAGGTATATCTCAGAAAATAAATCTGTGTATAAAATTTTTATATGTGCAAATTTTTCATTGTCACAGCATTATTTTCAAGTGGAAATATTAAATAATCCAATTGTCTATTGGTATAGGAAATAACCTGCAATATAATTATACAATGGAGTTTTTTTTATTTTCTTTATTTACATTTCAAATGCTATTCTGAAAGTTCCCTATACCACCCCCCCACCCCTGCTCCCCTACCCACCCACTCCCACTTCTTGGCCCTGGCCTTCCCCAGGGAAGAAGGGTCATATAAAGTTTGCAAGACCAAGGGGCCTCTCTTCTCAATGATGGCTGATTAGGCCATCTTCTGCTACATATGAAGCTAGAGACATGAGCTCAGGGGGACAACTCTGGAGATAGAAACCCTAGAAAAGAAATCAGGAACCACAGACGTGAGCATCAGCAATAGAATACAGGAGATAGAAGAGAGAATCTCAGCTGCAGAAGATTCTATAGAGAACATGGGCACAACAATCAAAGAAATGCAAAAAGATCCTAATTCAAAACATCCAGGGAATCCAGGACACAATGAGAAGACCAAACCTTCGGATAATAGGAGTAGATGAGAATGAAGATTTTTCGACTTAAAGGCCCAGCAAATATCTTCAACAAAATTATAGAAGAAAATTTCCCGAACCTAAAGAATGAGATGTCCATGAACATAAAAGAAGCCTACAGAACTCCAAATAGACTGGACCAGAAAAGAAATTCCTCCCGACACATAATAATCAGAACAACAAATGTACTACATAAAGATACAATGGAGTTTTGATGCCTTTTAAATTGTGAAACTGGATTTCTCTGCATGGAAGGGTGAAACTGGGAGAAAATGTTCGATATAACCATGGAGACCATAATTTAGCCATGGCGCAAGGCCATAACCATATAATCTAAAGTGAAGTCATGTCTTCCCCAAAAGGTTAGTTTTAGTCATAATCAAAATGGCAAAAGGTAAGTATTGCATTCCTGACTGAAATTAAACCAATCAGCTACAATGATAGTGCCTTGCCCTACTTGCCCTGAAGAATGTTACTGTATAATAAGAGGAATATAGGTCAAATACATCCTTTTTTATGCTTTATAAAGTGTGCTGGGCTGGTTAGGAAATGCTTCTGACCACTTCGCCAGCAAAGCCTCCAGGTTCAGGAACTGGTCTTTTGTATGCACAATAAACATTTACATATGGTAATCTAATCTAATACTTTTGACAAATACAAAATGAACAAAGCCGGTGTAATTGTATGGGGATATCCTGCTAATATTTATGCAAACATGATCAGACCTCCTAAATACTATTACTTGATTTAGAGATAGAAAAATGTTCCTAGTTCATCTGCCAAGAAAATGATATTTACTAAACAGCTTTCAAGGTAATACATCAGTGAAGGGGAGAAAATGGGAATAATGCAAAAAAAAAAAATAGCTAAGGAAAATATGGGAAATATTTGTTAACTGTGGGTAACTGGACCTAGACAGTATATTACTCACTATCACTGTGCTAAAACATTTCTCAGTTTAACAGCTATTGTTTATATGCAACATGTTACTGCCAATTCCAAAGGCTCTGCATTTCACAGTGGGACTATTACTTATACGTTTTTACTCATTTCATGGACAAGGTAGAAAGTAAAGGTCCATCTCCAGGAAGCCTTTCCACTTACCCTTTTCTGTGGAAGCAAATAGTTGCAGGGACATCAACAGGACAATACAAAGTAGAGAAAGAAATTTTTTGAGGAATAAATAACCAGAGATGTTCTAACACGCAGGCTACCATGCTCCCACATTCCTTCAGGGATCATTCAAATCCATGGAAAGAAAACCTGATCCTTGGTGGCTTGAGCACCCCCTGCGACATCCCCCGCCTCATAAAATTAGGTTACTGCTTAGATTTGCACGGCATGAAGTAGCCATCATTCATACAGCAAAGTATTGCTGAGGTGAAGGGTAGACCGTCCCAGCAGGGTGCATAGAAAGGATGGGAAAGGTATGGGTCCACCCGTGCCTCAGTTGGTGTGCTGTCAAGAGGTGGTAAGGAACAGAAAACACAAAGACTCCTGTATCCTCACAGCCTAGGGCACCAACATTCATCATGTTTGCTCTAGCAGTGCTTCAATATAGTTCCTCATGTTATGGTGACCCTCAACCATAAACTTATTTTCATTGATATGTCATAACTGTAATTTTGCTTCTGTTACAAATCGTAATTGTAATGCAAATATCTGACCCCGAAGTGGTTGTGCCCCATAGGTTGAGAACCACTGCTCTAGCATAACAGAACTGATAGAATGAATATGCATTTAAAAATGATAAAGATGTAGTGAGGTAACCCAATCACAAAAGAAGTCACTAGATATGCACTCACTGATAAGCAGATATTAGCCGAGAAACTTAGAATACCCAAGATACATTATGCAAAACACAAGAAAACCAAGAAGGATGACCATTGTGTGGATACTTCATTCCTCCTTAGAATAAGGA
>NC_034613.1:85129770-85135800 GCF_900095145.1 Mus pahari
AACAATATGAACTAACCAGTACCCCCTGAGCTTGTGTCTCTAGCTGCATGTGTAGCAGAAGATGGCCTAATCGGCCATCACTGGGAAGAGAGGCCCTTTTGTCTTGCAAACTTTATATGACCCAGCACCAGGGAAGGCCTGGGCCACGTAGTGGGAGTGGGTGGGTAGGGGAGCAGGGACAGAGGGGTATAGGGAACTTTCGGGATGGCATTTGAAATGTAAATAAAGAAAATAATAATAAAAAATAAAAAATGATAAAGATGAGTTGAAGCTGCATTACTCCTTAGCTGTTGTGATTGTAAGAAAGCTGTGTGCCGTTTCAGAGCTTTACTTATAAGATGTAAAAGTGGAGTGGGTGTAAAGGACTTACTTAGGTAAATATTCAGTGCTCTATGGATACCATTCTAGTTGGTGTTCTCAGGCCCTTCATTTCCTCATTCATTCACGAATTCACTGGACCAGCCATATACTCAGGCTCAGCTTTGTGACAAACATTGCATTGAGCACATTCATTTAGAAAAGAATCATATCTTCTCTCAGCACTCACGGGGCTCACAGACCCACATATAACTTCCAATTCAGTATGATACATTTTGTAATAAGTTATTCACACGATAAAATAGATTCATGAAGTATGTTCACTGTTTCCAGGGTTCAAAACAAAGGCTTCATGGGGGGAAAATTGATACTTCAGATGCAACTTCATGGAAATGTGCTTGTCATGCACTTCTAAGAGAGAATGCATCCAGGCAGAAGCAAAACTATGCACAAAGACATTTGCTGGTCTGTTAGGCAAGTGAAGATGCTAGAATATTGTCTATGTTAATTAGTTAGGATGCACTCAAGAGCAAGTAAGTGCATGTCCAACTAAAGGACTCTTTAATAATAATAATAATAATAATAATAATAATAATAATAATTCGCTCATTGTATCACACAGCAAAAGAAGTCCAAAGGAAAGTGGTCCTCAGTTCCAGTGGCACCAAACGCCCGGGGCCTTCTTGTTTGTTTCTCAGCTTTATACTGTTGTGATGATGTCTCTGTATCTGAGAGAATCAACTTCAAGGAGGAGAGATTTATTGCGGGTCACAGTTTCAGTTCATGTTTGACTGGAGAGCTCTAACGGAGCCAAGGGGCTCAGTGCATGGTAGTCTGGAAGTGGGGAGGGAGGAAGAGAAATAAGAGGAGGAGGAGAGGGAGGCGTAGGGAGGCAGAAAGCATATTCTTTCAAGTTCAAAGGCTAGGCTGGATAGCAAGTTCCAGGCCAGGCTGATCTATGTAATAAGACTCTAAAGCAAAACAAAGAGACAACACAAAACAAAAACACAGGGCTGGAGCGATGACTCCGTGGTTAAGAGCACTGTCTGCTCTTCCAGAGGTCCTGAGTTCAATTCCCAGCAACCACATGGTGGTTCACAACCATCTGTAATGGGATCTGATGCCCTCTTCTGGCATGCAGGTGTACATACACATTGAGCACTCATATGCAAAATAAATAACTTATCTTTAAAAAACCCAACGCAAACAAACTAAAAACAAACCACAAATATCTCATTGAAGGGCACATCCCTAAGGACCTACATCCTCCAACTGGGCCCCACTTCCTAAAGTTTTCTATGACCCCGTGAGCCGTGAATTCATAGATGGATTAACCCATTCACGTGGCAGGATCCTGCATGAGCCAATCATCTCCCTGCTGCCCAATGTCTGAATTCTGCTGCCTTGAGAACCAAATGTTCGACATTTGGCTATGAGAACAGTTTAGATACAAACCTTGTCTTTCTGCTCTGTTAACTATGATCTGTCAATAGTATCTCTCCTCTTGATTGCAACCTAGTTACTGAATCACATGAGGTACAACTACCATGTGGGAATAAGAGGAAGAACACTCTAGTCTATAGTGGGGAGGCAGGCTAGTTGGCCTGCGACCTTCAGGGAATTTTGTCTTTGTGTCTTCCATTTCCACATTGTGTTGCACTTTACATAGTTTCTGAGAATTGGAACTCAGGACCTTTCTTCCATGGCAACACTTTACCTACTGAGCCACTTCTTTAGCCCTGGTTTATTTTGTTTATGCTTCTACATTAAGTCGTCGTCCTCCTGGGGGGTGTGGGAAAGCTAAGAGCCTACTTCCCACCTTAGCCCATCAATAGTGCAGCTTGGCATCCTCTGTGGACCTCAACCAATGAACTCATTTGCCCTATGTCAATATATGCTCATCTTTTATGCCAAAAGCCTTTTTCTTCCAGATAGTCCAGCCTCACTGAAGAATCCCAAATTAGGGATTACAGTAGGATCTACATTTGATAATAATAGCACATTTTCATTGGTGTTTTCCCAATTTGCAGAAACCATTTCATTTCCTATTAACTTGTTTTTTTCTCATTATTAAGAACAGCTGAAGGTCATCAAGACCCGTGTTGGATTGAATGTGGGTGTTTGTATATTTTACCATCATGTGTGACTTGGCATTTAATTTAAACCTCTCCCTTGGCAAATGGTGATGTGAAAGCTATGCTGATTTTTTTTAGAGTTTTCTTATGACAAAGGTGGAAATGAGTCGACGAGCACAACATTCTCCTTGTCTCAGTTAACTCCCCACATCCCACACCCAACACCCTGCTCCACTAATTTGGCTCCTCAGACTGTGATACAGAGCCCCTTCCATCTGTGTGGCGCTTTACAGAACCTGCTTCTTTTCACATCCTTTTTTATCATTTGCTTTTATAAATAACTCTAGGGCAGTGATTCTCCACCTTCTGTTGTAGTGACCCCCAACCGTAAAATTATTTCTGTTGCTGCTTCATAACTGTAATTTTGCTACTGTTGTGAACTGTAATGTAAATCTATGTTTTCCGATGGTCTTAGATGACCCCTGTGAAAGGGTCTTTTCTTTTTGCCGGGCGGGGGTGGAATCTGAGGCAGAGAGTGATGAAGAGCTTTGTCCAAGATCACTCTGAGGTGTGGTTTCTAAAACTCGGTGTAAACTAGCCTCTCTGTCCATTGCCTGGTCTTGCCACTAGGGGTCAGCACAAGCGTGGGATTCGGGGAGAGGAACTACAAAGGCAAATTCGAGTCCTGTTCCTAAGAGCCAGTAAGAAGAGGATGTTGCCTATGATGGAAACTACTCGGCTCATACTCTGTACCCTAGTTTGCTATGAGATACTGGAACACAGGGATTCTAGTGGGGCTGCTGAAAATGGGATGGAGGTGAAAGAGAAGGTTGGATGCCATGAAAGGAAGCCTGAGCTTGTCGGGTCTCTAGTTCTAGCCCTGGCGCCTTGATGTCTATGTCATCAGACAGACATTTGTTGCCTTCTCAGTTTCTCTTCCTGCTACACGAGCCTTGTTAATTCAGAGCAGTGGCTTATAGCCAGTACCGCTTATTAAGATTCTATGAGAAGCTTCTTTCCAAACACTTGGGTGTGCAGACCCCACTCCCAGTCTAAGGAGACAGAACTTCGGGAGGCAGAATCACAGTTGTGTCTTTGCATATAGCTCCTAGGGCTTTCCTGCTGAACTCTGGTGTTTTATAAAAGGCTAGGCTGGGCCATCACTGGAGCCCTTCCCTGCTTCTCCATGGACAATACCAAGAAGGGAGCGGAGGAGCAATCCTAGTTGCCTCTAAGAATCTTTCATACTCTCTTCCCAGGAGTGGCTTGAGGCTATCTAGGGACCCTCTCAGATCCCGCTCTCTGGTTTTCCTGGCTGGAAGGCATGGGGATCCAGAAGTGGCCACTTGTGCACACTCAGGCCGCTGGCATCTGCTCTGCTTCTTCCTCGGGAAGTGTCCTTTGTGTAAAGGGGAGCTACCAAGCAGAGCTGGCAGGGAAAGCCAAGTCTCCTTGAGGCAGGGGCTAGAAGAAGAGGGGTCTCTGTAGAGACAAAAACCACAAAAGGCGGGGCTGGAGGGGGACTGCTCCGCAGTTAAGAGCACATACTGCTCTTCCAGAGGACCAAGAGTTCGATTCCTAGTACCCACATGGGTCAGTTCACATCAGGTGTTAACTCCTGCTCCAGAGGTGTCCCATTCCTCTAATTTCTCTGAAAACTCGCTCTCATGCGCACAGCTTCCCCAGCCCCCGCGCGCAACCCTCCACAATGAAAAAGACATTTTTTTTTTTAACAAGCTAAAGGCAAAGGAGGACTTTCTGGGCACTAGAGCTAGAAATAAGACTCACCCTTCCCAACTTTCCATCTCCAGCACTTGATATTCCAGTTTCGACTACAGCAAGGAGAAGAAGCAGGAGCCATTATCCCCAGAGCGCTAGACTCTGCTTTCCTAAAAAGACTCCATCCCTGGAACAGGCTACTGGTCCGATCTTTTGTTTTGTTTTAAATGGTATTTTTAGATTATTTATTTGTTTTCTGCATATTAGTGCAATATTTGCATGTATGCCTGAATGCTAGAAGAGGGTGTCAAATCCCATTACAGATGGTTGTGCGCCACCATGTGGTTGCTGGGATTTGAACTCAGGACATGTGGAAGAGCAGACAGTGCTCGTAACCGCTGAGCCATCTCTCCAGCCCCCTACTAGTCTGGCCATTGTCATAGTCTTCTACAGCCATATCTTGTATGGCCTCTATCATCTATACTTTTGTTTTCACTGTATACTTAGTTACTTCTTGTTTATCTTCCCCCACTAGAATATAAGCTCTAGGAGGGCAGGACCTGTCCCCACACCATTTACTGTTGTGTCGCTAGTAATTAGAAACGTGACTGAAGTGTGATGATAAATGTTGACTCCTTGCATAAATGAAATACACAAAAGGGGAACTCAGTATATGCAAAGAAGAGATTGGTTCTGAATTTTACGCCCAGAGTTCAATGTTGTAGATCATAATTACATAGCACTTAGTAGGCCATAGGAGTAGGATCTCAAATTCAGAGCCAACCTGGACTACATTGTGACACTTTGTAAGAGAGAAGAGGAAAAGGGTTGGGGAAAGAGAGATTTGTATTTACTGCTTTAAACAACACTGGAACCCATGTGGCTCTTTGCCCTGGCTCTCTCTTATGATAGTAATCTCTGCTCCTCTGGAATCAACGTTT
Source organism: Mus pahari (assembly GCF_900095145.1). Lineage (NCBI taxonomy): Eukaryota > Metazoa > Chordata > Mammalia > Rodentia > Muridae > Mus > Mus pahari. The sequence goes on from NC_034613.1 coordinate 85,134,824, forward strand.
AACATTATATCACTGGTTGTACACTAGATATCCAGGACACTAGAAGGGAGTTTGATATAGTGAACAGGCTCTATACCAACAAGCCAACTGCAGTTTCCATAGTCTTAAACTGTCTCCAGAGGAATGTCCTTAGCCACAGGCTGTGTGGATTACTATTGGAGATACTCCAATTAACTGAAAATGAGATAGCAGGGGTAGCCGAGGGCTAGAAAAATGATGAATGTTAGTTGTATATATTAATATTCAGTGTGATGTTTACATGCATGCATACAATGTGCACAGATTAAAGTCCTCTATCATCATAATGAGAAGTGATTTTAGATCTGAATCTTGCTTTTCCGGTATTTTGGGGTATTCAGGATTTGCTACGGTGGGAGAATTGGGTTCTGATGATGCCAAGTAACCTTAGTTTCTATTGCTTACGTTCTTCTGCTTGCCTCCCACCATGTGGTTATCTCTATTGCTGACTGGAGCCTTTCCTTCCTGTGATCCTGGTTGTGGCAGAACTCTGAGGAGTCCAGCTCTCTCTGTGATCCTGTGATTCAGGGATGCTGTGATCCTGAGACCCTGGGTGTTTCAGAGCTCCCGGGGTTCAAGCTGCCTGTGGGACCCTGAAATCCTGGTGTGACCAAGCTCCTGGGGTTCTGGGATCCTGGGCTTGTTGGAGCGCCTGGGAGTAGAGCTGCCTCTGGGTGTTGTGGGACTGGCTGCCTTTCTTTGACACTTCTTGCCAGCAGTTTTTGAAAAGGGGGTAGATATTCTAACTGGGATGAGAGCAAAAATGCCAAAGAAGCTTTCAACTGAGCAAAAGGAGACAGTCTAAAGAATGTGGAACATATTTGCTAACTCCTTGTCTGATGATACCACTGCTATCCAGCATGTATTCGGAGGGGAAACCAGGAGAGGGGATAACATTTGAAATGTAAATAAAGAAAATATCTAATAAAAAATTTAAAAAGAAAATTAAGAAAAGAAAA
>NC_034613.1:85136345-85156203 GCF_900095145.1 Mus pahari
ATGGTTATGAACCACCATGTGGTTGCTGGGATTTGAACTCCGGACCTTTGGAAGAGCAGTCGGGTGCTCTTACCCACTGAGCCATCTCACCAGCCCGCCAGCCTTATTATTACTGTTGTTGTTGTTGTCATTGTTGGTGGTGGTGTTCTTGTTCATGTTGCTTGTTTTTATTCTTCTACAATCCCAGGTATTTTACTTCCCTAAACTCTGTGCATCCTTGGTATTTAGGGCAATAGTGGTACAGAAACCTAAAAGTGCCTTATCCAAAGTCTCATGGAGTGTGTGTGTGTGTCCTTCAGTGTGTCTGGCACTGAAGGACAGACACACCTCTGAATGTGGGGCTTGCTTTCATGAAGCTCAAGTCTCTAGGAAGCCTTATTTCTACCTCAGAAAGGATCTGAGTCATCTATGTGAGCTGAATTGTGTCAATCACTGGGAGGCAGACATCCTGGGCTAGACTTGATTCTATGGGATGCCTAACATCTATCCCTGTAGGACACTCAGTCATACTGCCCCCTCTACCCAATCCCAGCTGAGACTCTGCTGAGATAGCTGTGTTTCTGAATATGGAGCTCTCATGGTTAGGGATGGAGCTGGAGGACTCATGGGGAGTTAGAATAGATTGGCTTAAGGTAGGGGCTCCTGAGCCTGGCAAAGAAACGCAGAAAAACTTGATCTTTGTAGGTCTTCTATCTCCTGCTCTGCCTCTATCTTTCAATATATTGGCCTCTTTCACAGCTGAGAAAAAAGGCTGCTGGGGCTTGGAAGTGCTGGTCAGCATCCAACTGTGGCAGAGGGCAGGAATCCTGGACTATGAAGAAATCTCGTCCCAAGGAAAGGGACACTTTGCAGGAAGGAAATGATTGGCTGCTTCCTAGCTGCTTGAACTCATCATGCTGGGGACATTGAATATGGTGGCCTCTGGAATCTGGGAGAGAAATAAAAGGGAGGTTCCAAAGTCGTTGGTGAAAACGTTTGAGGCTTGCTAATGAGTAAACTCAGGGGTCAGAGGGGATCTACCAACTTTATTGCATATAGGTGTAATCTGCCTCTGTGCAGTCAAGTCTCAAGTTGGTCACAAAGGACATTTGAACTCGAAGAGCTCTTAGGGTCAACTGGCTGTCTGGTTTGTAAACTCGATTTATCAGAATCACCAGAGTTAAGTTCTACTCCTTAAGGTTCTCATTAAATATATATGGGGAGTGACTTAGGCACCCATATTAGTAAATTGTTCTGCTCCAAGAGCATACCTAACAAAACCAGGTCTAGGAGATAAACTTCATCATGGCAGGGAAGGTGCGATGATAGGAAAGAAGACAGCTGATCAGATGGCATCCAGTTAGTGAGCAAAGGGGACGAATAATATGTACACCATGCTTGCTTTCTTAATTTTATTCAGTTTATGACCACAGCCCGTGGAATGGTGCTGGCCACATTTACAGTGGGGTTCCCCCCCCAACCTAATTCAGAAATACCCTCACAGACATGTCCAGAGGCATATTTATTCTGTAGCTCTGGATTCTGTCAAGCTGACAATATTAACTATCACAGCTTGACACCCAAGCATATCATTATTTATAATTCATAACTTTTCACTCCCTTTCCACACATAGGCCCTTGTCCATCTCATAATGAAAAATATAATCAGTCAAACTTCAGGAGTTCCTATAGTCTTTAACAGTTCTTAAACGTCCATACTATTAAAAGTCTAAGTCTCACTGTGAGAAACTATAAAATACAAAATAAGCTACATAGTTCCAATATACAATGGCACAGAATAAACATCCCCAGTTCAAAAGAGAGGAAAGGGGGGCAGCAAGGAAAAATTGGACCAAAGCAAGACCAAAATCCAGCAGGGTAACACCAAATCCTGCATTTCTAGGTCCAGAAGTCAGAACTTGTGTTGAAATCATCTGGGTTTCAAAGGGTTTGAGTAGCCCCATCCTTCCATCTCTCCTGCCTGGAGCACATTAAGCCTCCTTCTTGGGCCAGCCCTACTCTAGCTCCAATTTTTTTCAGGAGACATACCATGGGTCTGGCATCACCAACCTCTTGGTCTCTTCATTTGAACCTATAGCATTCACAGCTTCATGCAATTGATAAACATGCAGTATAGGGAACACACACATTGCCTGGCCCCATATACCTGGAACTTTGTCACAAGCCTGCATTATGTCCTCACCTTTCATCTTTCAAGTCTACAAAGCCAGCACACGGTGTGTGTGTGGGGGGTGCTGCCACATTCTGCCTTCAGCTTAAGATGCAGCCCTAGAGAAACATTTTCCTAGTTTATTTTTTGTTTCAGGAAAGGTTTCACTATGTAGCTCTGGTTGTCCTAGAACTCACTATGTGAACTAAGCTGGACTTAAACTCACACAGATCCACCTGCCTCTGCATCCTCAGTGCTGGGATTAAAAGTATGTGCCACTATGCCCAGCTTTTTTTTTATAACAGTAATTCTCAATTTAGACTCTCCTTTCAAGTGAATTTGCATTTCCACAAGATAAAGGTCCCACAAGATAAAGGGCACCTTTCCTATTGTCTCAGTGCCCAGTCCAGGTTTCTTTTCTTTTCTTTTCTTTTCTTTTCTTTTCTTTTCTTTTCTTTTCTTTTCTTTTCTTTTCTTTTCTTTTCTTTTCTTTTCTTCTCTTCTCTTCTCTTCTCTTCTCTTCTCTTTCCTTTTCTTTTCTTCCTTCCTTCCTTTCCTTCTTTCTTTCTAATAGTTATTTATTATTGTGTGGGTTTGTGTATGCAGGTGTATGTGTCCCAGTGCATACATAGAGGTCAGATGACAACTTTGTGAAGTTAATTCTCCTCATCTACCTTTTTATATTCTGGAGATTGAACGCAGGTCTCCAGGCTTGTTTGGCACATGCCTTTATCTGCTGAGATGCTGCTTGAAGGCATCCTTTTAATAATGCTGATCTCTTTAACAGTTATAGCTTCTTCTGGGCCAGTAAGGGCCTCAGTGGATAAAAGTGCTTGTCTTGCAAGCTTGAAGATCTGAGTTCAATCCCAGTAACTCACAGTAGAAGAAAAGAACCAATTCCCAAAGGTTGTCCTGTAACTTTCATAGACATGCTGTGTCACATATGTATGCATGCATAATAAAATTAAAAAGTAATCACAGCGTCTTTTGAGCCTGACTCCTTCACTTCTGAACATCATGAGCTGGGCTTCCACTGTGTGAATTTCTCTTCATATTCAGGTCTTCGGAATCACCACCATAATGACCTGTTAGCCTCTGCTTCCAGCATCAAGGGTTTTTGTAGCCCAGAGTCCTAAACTCTTCCACATGGCCCTCACAAGCCATTTCCAGAAGCCTAGGAGCACATTCAATATAATTGTAGCAACGATCCCACTCTTCATATCCGTTTTCTCTCTAGTAGTTTATTATTATTGCTATAACACAATCCCTGGCAAAATAATTTTTTAAAGGCAAAATATTCACATGGTCTGACTAGAAGCCAGGATATGAAAATCAGGTTAAGAAAGAAAAGAACTTGTCTGGCCTTATGCTTTCCAGGAGTGTACATCATCATGGCGGAAGGGGTCTGGCAGCAGGAGGCAGCTCACCATGCTTTGTCTACAGTAGGAAGCAGAGAGCGACAAAGGAATGCCTGTATTCAGCAAGCTCTCTCCTTTTTATGCAGTGTGGGACTCCAGCCCACGGATCGGTCCCCTCCCACATTTAGAATGGGTTGACCTACCTCAATTAATTTAATCTTTATAATCCCTTACAGATTTGCCCCGAGACTTGTCTCTTTTGTGATTCTATATTCTATCAAGTTGGCAATATTAGTCACCGCAACGTGTGTATTTTTAAAAGAAATATGCACCACATTTAGGAAGCCTGGATATAATCTAGTGTTCTCACATTTACAGATGGGGGAAAACCGAAGCTCAGGGAGGCATGCATTCAAGGGCAAGTTGGCTACTACTTCACTTGACATTAGAGGTCTACTGTGATCTGTTTCTAGACTAATCTAATCTTATCATCCCAGTTATGTACCCTTGGGGTTGACATAGAAAATATAGGAAACTAGTTAAACTGAATTTCAGACACACCGAGGAAGGATATATTGGCTTTCTAAAATTCAAATTTAATTGGCAGACCTAGAGTTTTATTTGTTCAAAGCAGCCACTTTGTGCACTGTTTGCCACAGACCATCTGAGTAAAGTTTCTCACATGCAATTCCTGAACCGCTCCTCTTAGATCTTTGAAAACACTATTTCCCCTGTCTGGAATATGTATATCGCTATTTCTCCAATTCTACCCATCTTTCAACCCACCTCTTCCCTTAGGTCTTTTAAATCCCCTGAACAGACCATCACCTAGGCTCTGATAACACCTTTCCTGTCTCTCTACTTTCGTTTTCTTGGATTCTATTTTAGATCAAAGCTCTTTGTCTACTTGTCTTAATTCTCCCATGCAACCTGAGCTAGCCCAGTGCTATGGCAGGGGTCATGTCTGAGCAGAGGGTCAAGAGTAAAAGCATAGGGTTTGGGTTCAGATGGCTTTTATGAGTACTCTAGCCTCTAATTTTCCTAGGTGACAATGGATAAGATTTGTCACCATTTTTTAATAGTAAACATATTTTTATTTCATCTATGATCCAACAATTCTCCTTTTAGGCACTTACCCATGAGTCATAAAATCATGTTCATAACAGTCTCTTATAAGAACATATGTAATACCTGTTCCAGTAGTAAAAGTTGAAAAACAAAAACTTCATATGTTCACAAGCAAGTGAATGAATTAACTGTGCTGTATTTATAACAACAAAACATATATCACTTCTCTGAAACTCAGTTTCCTCATCTGTAAAGTATGAATTCCAAGAATAGTTTCCATATAGATTTGCTTTTAAAACTAAATGGGATAAAGCTTTGATCGTATTTTAGGCCAGAAGTAGGATATGTGAAGTGCTCAAGAAATATTGAGTATTGTTACAAACTGATGTGCAATGCTGTCGTCCGGGCTTCACAGCCACTGTGCAATGTTTGTTTGCTTGTCTGAGTCTGATTTACTGGGTTTCATTCACATTTTTAGGAGCAAACTTTTCTGTATAGTTTTCCTCTTTCCCAATATGAATATCTGCAATTACACACTGGTGTATAAACATATATGTCCATCTATATTTCCATACATCATATGTTTACATGTATTTTTAATTACATAAACGTATTCACAATAATTTTTATTGTTAAAGTGTTTTTTGTTTTTATATATAAATAATTTTTATTATTTAATTTTATCTATCTCTACTGTGTTTACACCATTTTCTCCCATTCCCTCTTAAATTTATGGCCTCTTTTTCTTTAATTATTGCTGATATGTATGGCATGATATATATATCATATATCATACAATATATATGATATATATGTATATATGTATACCTACATGAGTAAATATATAAGTACAGTATGCTGCATCCCTTTAATGCATAATTTAATAATTTAATGCATAATGTATAATTTAGGGCTGACCACTCGGTACTAGATTACTAGCTAGGGGCACGTCCCTGTGGAAGCCTTCCCTCAGCAATCATTAATTGCTTATAGCTCTTCATCTAGAGGTAGGGGCTTGTTAGTTTTTTTTCCAATCTATATTTGTATGTCTACTGATGTTGTCATTGCTTGTGTTTTGTTTAGGTGACTATATGGTTGGGATTTTATGGGTGCAGCTTCCCTGTTATATATAAGAGGGACACATACTGCAGCAGATGTCTAGCTCATGGTGTTTCTGTCATGGCAACAGAAAAGGAGCTAAAATATTCCCCCACTGCATTCATGTTTCTGTAAGAGAGTCCAGTATACTCATTGGTTCTCCAAGCTAAATTTGGATGGAATGGTTAAGTTTGGACTGTTGCTGGTATACGTCTTTCCAGGAATAGTTCATGCAACACAAATCCTCATCTCCATATCTTCAAGGTAAAGATATTACTGACCATAAAATTCTACCAAATGAATTAATACGTGAATGCATGACTGAAAGCCTAAGGGTCGTCGTGTAAGATGATGTCTTCTGTTGGTAGAATGTGCTGGATGCCAGTCTGAGTAGCTTTTCATTGAAGATGCATGTACACTGGAAAGCTGTTCCCTCAGGGGACATTTCTGCCATTGAACACCTGTCTAGAATAGCATAGCTATTGTAGCTTCTCTCCAGAGAGGCAAACTGATGTTTGGAGATTGTAGCACAAACCTTTGTCCCCTAAGAACATTTGTGCATTTCAATTCTTCCAGCGTTGGTCAGAAAAGAAAATCAAACTTTTCAAAGTGTCTTCTTTCACATATACCTTGCCTAATACACAGTAGATGTCAAATAAATATTTAGGGCATGAATTACTAGACAATAAAAGGTAGGGTGTAAATAGATGAATATGCAAATGCTTTGAATGCAATGCAGATTTTATGTTTCCTTTAGGAATTTTAATCCCACTTATTGATTTGCATGTGTAGTGGCTGGAGTGTGCTCAGTGCCACAGCACTGTCAGTGGTCACAGGAATTGGTTCTCTCCCCTTCTACCATGTGAGTCTTAGGGCTAGAGTCAGGGTGCCATGGTTGGCACCAAGTGCCTTTACCTGCTGAGCCCTCTCATTGGTTCCAATTCTCCTCTTTCCTTTTGCCTACCCTGTTTCTGGTTCAACCTGTGAAGTAACTGATTCTGCTCTGCCATGCGATCCTTGCCTGAATGTGTAAGTACCTTCTATGGGCCTGGATTTTTAGGCTCTGGAGGCCGATAGAAACCTGAGAGATTAGTTGATGCTATATTTTCATGTACACACCTAGTAACCAAGAGTTCTCTTACACCGAAGCCTGTGCTTTGATCTTTGGATAATTTAGAAAGCTGTAACTGCTGCATCAGTTACAGACCTGGTACTGGTACCCAAGCCTCTCTGTGAGCAGAAGCAGGGCTCACCATCATACCATAGCGGCTACCTGCAGATTAAAAGATTCATTTCATTAAATGCACTAGGGAAACAACTTTTCTAGGAAGCAGGAGTCCTTGATCCAGCCACGCCTGAGCTCTGCCACTGGCCTGCTGTGTGCAACTGGGTAGTCCCTTTCCTTATTCAATTCCTGCAGTTCCTTTTAGCTCAGTGAGAGCTTTCAAACTGGGTGCTCTGAAAGAATTTTAGCTCAGAGGTTCCAGGATGTTCCAATATGGTTGTTTGGATCTTCTAACACAGTGTTTCTCTAAATTTTCTCTTCCTTCCTTCCTTCCTTCCTTCCTTCCTTTCTTTCTTTCTTTCTTCTTCTTTTTTTGATTTTTTTTTTGAGACAGGGTTTCTCTGTGTAGCCCTGGCTGTCCTGGAACTCACTCTGTAGACCAGGCTGGCCTCAAACTCAGAAATCCACCTGCCTCTGCCTCCCAAGTGCTGGGATTAAATTTTCTAAGTGACTCAAGAATCCCTGAGAACCTTTTCTTTCCACAATCTTTAAATCTTTATTTTCTTTTTTAAATTTGGGATTGTGTTTTAATTTCAACATTTCTCTCTCCCTTGTCTTTCCTCCACAGCTTCCCATATACCCCTCCCTGCTCTCCTGCAAATTTATGGCTATTTTTAAAAATAAATTATGCACACACACACACACACAGACATTCTCTAATATAACCCGTTGAATCCATATAATGTTACTTGTATGCACATCTTCAGGGCTGACCATTTGGCACTGGACAACTACTTGGTATGTTCTTCCTAGGGAAGATCACTTCTCCTGTAGTATTGAGGTCACCTGGGACATTTCCCTATGTAGTTTAGTTTGTTTCTTGGCATCCTTCTTGTTCAGTTCACATTTGGGCAGTCATGGGCAACACTTTACTGGTGTGGCTTCTGATGTTACTAGGAGACACAATGTCACAGCAAAGTCTGTATGCAGAGTTCTGTATTCTAGTCCCAGTGGATACATCTAGATGTAAGATACTAAATCCAGTAATGTAAAACAATGACACTTGGTGGCTTTCTCTTTGTTCTGTAAATATTACTTACAGATTTTATAAAATATGCTCTAAATTTTATTTGTTTTAGCACTTAAAATTTTTCAATATGTTTTAAAAAATCAGTCAATATTCTTTAAGTATTTCCATCTTGACTCATAATATGATAATACTGCTAGGTGTAAGCCAAATAAATGAAATTCCATGGAGCCCTTCATTTTTAATAGGGCAAAGCAGTCTTGTTTTAGCTTTTCTGTTGTATTCTATTCAGCTCATTCTGTTACCAGAACTCTATTTGATCAATAGCCTGCACGTAGTTACCTTGGAAACAAGACCACTCTACCACCTTTGGCCATACTGGGCTTTCCTTCTCTTTTACTTGGGTTTCTTGACATAAAATGTTCATTTGGTTTCTACACAGGATACCCCATTGTGGGGCAGGGCCAGTGGATGGATGAGAAAATACGGCAGCTAGAAAGAGGAGCGTTGATGAAGCATCCTCCCTGAATACCTGTGCAGAGCTGTCCAGCCATGCCCATTCTTCTTTCTTTAATAGTCAATATTCTGCAAATCCCCCACTCTAAGAAAGAACACTAACTGCCCATGCTGATGGCCCACACCATGGCAGGCTTTGCTCAGGTCAGAGAAGCCACTTGGGCTTAGAGACTCTCATGTGTATGGAGAAAGGAAAGAAAACTAAGATCTTGTGTGAATAGCAGCTCTCCCTTCACATCAGGTGCCCTTGTTCCTTCGTCCATAATGACAATATCCCCCAGGAGATGGTTAATTTCCATGCTTCCAATATAACCAGGAAACCTTAGAGTTCACAACCCATAGTAGCAGGAATTCGATTTGAACTCACATAAGGATGGTGCCAAATCAAGGTTGCCACTGTTTTTCTAGAGGCAAGGAACCAGGAGCATCTCAGACAGAAGAAGGAGGAAGGGACTAACATTTAAAGAGTGCTCAGTGGAAGCCAACACATTATCTCACTATCTCCTAGCAGCACAATTGTGAAGCCACAGCTAGGCTTAGAGAAGGGATGAGGCTGTGATATACTGCTAGAACATAGAATCAAGATTTATGTCTGCCAGGCTTCAAAGCATCTGTTTCTTCACTAATGGCTAATAAAATTTGTTGAGAATTTAAATTATGCTAGCCACAGTTCTAAATCCCACACCTCATTCAGTTTAACTCCCCAGTGAAATAGGTGCCCTTATTACTCTTGTTGTACAGATAGGAAAACTAAGGCATTAACAGGCTTAAGCCACCCAGTTAGAGAGTAACAGAACTGGGTTGGAATCTGGCTACTTCGGAAGCTCATGGGACTTGACCACTTCAAGGCTACAGTCCTGTGGAAGGTCAGGGTTGAAACGGAAGTCTGTGGCTTTCTAAGGTCAGTGTGGAATGCTGTGCCCTATTGCTCGATGAATGAATACATACCCAAAGCCACAGAGGATGTACTTCCTCCCAGCGTCTGAATCTAAAGACGGAGATAAAGTCCAGAAAGAAGGGGTTATGCAGTCGTTGGAAGCAGCCACACTCTAGCCCATAGCAGTTGCTGCATAACAGTCCCTGCTCAGAGTTCTGGCTGGAGAGACAGGGTACATACTGAAAGCAATGCTTTCTCTCTGCCATGGCTGGCCATGCTATGTAGCAGAGCTGCTTGTTCAGCCCTGCACTCAACTGGAGGTGGTTGAGGAGGAGCCGCTTGCCTTACTTAGCTTTTGCTACCTTTCTGGCCAGGCTCCACGTAAGGTAACTCTCAGAATGAGAGCTAGGGGAGAAGTGGAAGGTAAGCTCTGTAGCCCCCTCGGGATGTACATGGGGAAACCGAGGTCCCAGGGTAAGTTGTAAACACATCTAGGAGCAGACTCTCTGAATGAATTGCAAGACAAAACCACTGATGAGGAAAGTCCTTCAAGGCAGACAAAGGTTTGCCCAAAGCAGGCTTCGGACCTTTCAGGATCTCAGAACTTGACCCTTTGCTGCACCAATTTGGCCTCTGAAAGGGAAGTGAGGCCTGAGGGAGGGAGTTATTCTGGGCTTCATGGTGACAGGCACCCCCCATCCCGCCAGAGACCCAAGCCTGGCTCTGTGCCATGGGGTCCCCAGGAGCCTCTGGACAGCAGCCATGGCACCCTGCCTTCTGAGGTCTAGGGAAGGGTGGGTGCCCTATGGAAGGATCACTGTTTTCTAAATGGCTTCCTGCCCAGAAAGCCTCCGGAACTGCCCACTGCTCTATTCCTGCTAATAGAACTGACTTCATAACATCCATGGGGTTCAAGTTTAGATTTCAAGACTTGAAGGGCTCTTGGCATAGTGCAGATAAAGGAAGGAAACCATCAGCTCTTCAGAAGATGTTCATTAAAACATATACACCCAACCTATGTGAGCTAGGGGAGAGCTGGTCTGCCCTGAGGCAGGAGGATGGATGAAATGCCCTTTGCTGTTTGAGGGGTGTGGTCTGACTTTCTGCAGGCTCTCAGGGGCCACCCAGGAATTCTGAGAGACGTACTTGTCCACAATAGGGTTTTCCCAGACTTGCCTTGTACCTAACTCCACAACGGGATTCAGATTCATAACAGAATGAAACCCCTAACTAACCCTGCTTCTCACAGGTTGGGAACATGGAGACCCAGAAGACTGTGGCCTCTGCAGGGTGCCAGACTGGGGCAAGATTGATGGCTTTAGAACTGGGCTGGAAACCGAACACCCTGATGCAGAGCTCAGAGTTCCAGTCTGAAGGATATCCAAGGCCACAGGCTCTCCCCGCCCCCTTCCACCCACGGGGCTTCACACCTTCCTTGTTTTTCCTGTGCAGGAACTGCTCCTCAGTCCCTTCCCGGCACTGTCCACCGCTTCCATGTGTTCTTGGTTGTGTCTGGAGCCCCCAGGGACAGCTAATATGTTGCTTAGAAGGCTAGGAGGCGATCTGGCCAGTGAACCAACTCACAGGTAGCAGGATGAGCCTGTGAGCCAAGTAGACAGTCTGGACAACCAGGCTGGGGAAACTAATATTCAGGGAATTTCAATCAGTGTCGCTGTTCGTCCCAGCCAACTGGCTAACGGTGCGGAGTTTGAATCAGTGACCCGCCTCCTGGTCCCTCCTCCTTAGCCAGCCTCTCTCCCTCCCTCCTTCCTTCTTTCCAGTCTTTTCCTCCCTTCACTCTCCAGGAGGGGCCTGCCCTTGAGCTGTTGGGCTGATCAGGCTGCTGCTACTGTCTGCCTCTCCCCTCCCAGTGCCGCTGATGGAGCACAGGGCTAGCGCTGGCTCTCACAGAGCCCTGGGTCTCTTCTGGCTTTTCCCCTAGATAGAGGGTTCACGCCCAGCAGAGCACTGCCGGAGTCCCTCCAGCTTCTCACGCCCCACTATGCCTCTGCTGGATGTCTTCTGGGCTTGCTTCAGGAAAGTGAAGGTAAGTGTCTGCCCAGCTGCAGCCCAGCTAAGGCCCCCCTGCTCACAGGCAAGCAAGCAGCTGAGCCCATTGCATGATGACTGGGAAGGCCTGATCAGCTTCCGAAACTAGGCTTAACTCTGGGAGCCAGATAAGACTAGATTCAACCCCTGCCCTTTGTCACTTGACTGAGTCTCTGAACTTTACAAGTAAGCTAGTTGTCTCTGGCTTCCTAAACCTGTCACAGAGATAAAATACTTGACTTTTTTGAGCTTCAGTTTTCTAGCTTTAGAATGAAGTTAGTTAAACTGACCTAGGAGGGTAAGGAGGCTGCTGCTACTGTTTACATAGTAAAATATTTGCAAATATAAAGAGCAAGGGTGTGAGGTTTCTAGCATTATGCCTGGCATGTGACATCCACAAAATGGTGTATATTATTATTATTATCATTATTATTAATTTTGAAATCCATCAATATGTAGCAAGCATCTACTGTGCACTAGGTACCAGGGAGCGCCACAAGACAGAAAGGGTGTAGCTTGTGTCCTTCAAGAGAGAATGAGAGCCATGACAGATGTTCATCAAACCCTCATTCCATGCCAAGCACTATACTACATAGTCAGACAGCCAGGCACTAAATAGTTGTTGAAGGCCTGCTCTGTCCTGGTCACAGGAAATGTGGGAACACAGCAGAATCTATGGGAATGTGGAATGCAATTTCTGTTCTCAAGAACCAAGACACTAACATGTATTTAGTATCTGTGTGCCCCAGACCTGGGTGACCCTTACCACTACCCAGTAATTTCTTTCTTTGATAGTTGTGGAAGAGACACTGTAACTGGCTAAGTGATACTTACAACATCACTCAGCTATGACCAGTACAGTTGGGAGTCTGGACACTAATGTCCATGCTTTTCTTGATATGATATAGCTCCTCTGAGTACAGTCTCCTGGGAAGAATTTGGAGCAACTAGGTCGACTATACGATAGGACAGAGGACTTGCTGGGGTTCTTAGGAAGGGAAGCCCCATTCCATCCAGGGGGATGTGGACAGATTTCACATCTGGGTTGAGCATCAGCGTGGAAGGAAGAGAAGAGTTTGTCAGGCCACAAAGAGGGCAGGAGATTCCAGGCATGCCTGACAGAGGGAACTACATGAGCAAGAACTGGCAGAGGGTGCTGGGTCTGGAAGTTGGTGCCTGGTCGGTGGGCTGAGGGTAGGGCACATTTCATGGTGACACGTTGGAAGAGAGGAGCACAGAGAGTAGGAAATGGGACTACCTCTCAGAGGGTTTGAAATTGATCTGGGGGCTAATGGTTTTCTTTTATTGGGGATTTTTTTAGTGAAAAGGTTTGCTTATATATGGTAGAATTGAAGAAAAGCAAAGACAGTGTGCAGGTTTTGTAAATACACATTAATTCAACTCAATGAACTAGTCTTTAGTTTATTGAGTTTATGGTTCAGATGATATTTCTTTCATAAAAGAAGACAGACGTTTCAATGTCTGTTTTCATCAAATTAAAAAAAATTTTTTTTTAAAAAAATCCGTATCCTTACCTGTGAAATCTTGAAGTCTAGGGGTCTGGGGAGTCGATTTCAAGAAGGTGGGCATATAATTAAATGGGTGGGTTCAAGAGAAGCACTCCAGCATCCAGAGCAGGTGAGGGTGATGTGGAAGGGGCCAAGTGGAGGGAGGGACCAGGACAGTGAGAGCTGCAATGGCCATGGTGCTAGGTATGGACAGGGAGGAGTTGGGGGGGAGGTGGGTAGAATGAAGACAGGGAAGGAAGGGAACTGAAAGCGACCTTGGTGTTTGATGTCTGAGATGTTTCCTATCTACTATCCCATCAATGGACTATACTAGGTGCTCGACATGAGCTTCCATTACATCCCTTCGTACTCATTAGCCCAAGGTGCTCAGCAACCCCTCTGATTCATGACAGTTTCTTAGGAGCCACTGGACTAGAGAAATTAAAGGGAAGGCCAGAGATCTCTATCCCATGCACAAGAAACATCTATGATTCCATGCGTGGATATGCCCATGAACACAAAACGTATTTGTGCATTTGTGCACATTTAGCCACACACACACATAGGCATATCATTCAAGTATGAATACATACAAAAACATACGAATGTAGGTGCATACACAGATAACACACTTATACAAGTGTGTAGGTCAGCAGTTCTCAACCTGTGGGTCACAACTCCTTTGGGGGTTGTCTAATGACCCTTTCACAGGGGTCCCCTAAGACCATTGGAAAACATAGATATTCACAATACGATTCATAACAGTAGCAAAGTTACAGTTAGGAAATAACAACAAAAAAAATAATTTTATGGTTAGGGGTCACCACAACATGAGGGGCTGAATTAAAGGGTAGGGAGGTTGAGAACCACTGATGTAGATACACACACATATAACTGCATAGCCTTCCAAGCACATCCACAAAGTTATGTAGAGTATAAGGTCACATGTGCACTTGTGCCTGCACACACACACACACACACACACACACACACACACACACAGAGGGGGTGAGGGTAGGAGAAATGCAGGAGTCCTGTAGACATATATGATCTTTAAGAGATACGAAATAATATATCATTAGATTCCGGGGCTAAAAGGTCAGACATATATTTAACTTGGACCTCTTGTCCCCGCCTCGAACGCTGTCATTTTAAGACCCCAGTCAAAGGCTGGATGCTCTGGACCTGTCAGCCTTCTCAAAGGAAAGTGCTGCTCTGAGTTACCCTCCCTTTCTGAGCCAGGCCTCCCCATGAACAGTTACACAACTGTGGAAAAACCGCCCGAAGGTGGTCAATGGTTGTGCAGAGTCTGCTGTAGCTGAAAAAACAAACAAACAAACAAACAAAACAAAAAACAAAAAAACAAACGAACAAAAAACAAAAACAAAAACAAAAACACCAAACTGTTAGATCATCTAGTTCTGCCTTCTTGGAGCCCTGGTGGGGAAACCAAGCTCCAACACCTTTGTACCCCATGAGCCAAAGAATGGAGGAGGAAACCAGACAAACTGGGCTTGAGTTCCACCACAAACCTTTGTGCATGCGTTTTAGCTATGCACCATGACCTTTGTGAGCCACATCCTGCAGGCATATAGAAGGACATTGCCTGTGTTGGCAGCTCAAAGAAACTAGGAGGACCCCATGAGCCTGTCCTGCTCAACACACTGGGTGTGACTGATGCAAGGACAGGGTTTATTCTGTGTTTGGAGAGTGAGGATGAGGATCTCAGATCTTGTCTAATCTTTGTCTCCATGATCTCTCTGCTCTCTACTCTGACCCTGCCTTGGTCTAAGGATAGGAGCAACTAATTCAGTAAGTGAGGCTGACAACCCAGGAGCAGAAGATACACAAAGGTGCAAAGAGGCCAGTCTTTAGTTTCTCTAGTTTAGGGATATCCTAAACAAAGGCATTGGGGTGTGAAATGAGCCCAGTACACAGTCCCTAATGTGTCTTCCTCAGAGTCAGCAAGGCTGGGAAGGTAGCTATTGGCCACTTCTCTGTACAATCAAGCCTACAGAAAACCCTCCCTCCATAGGGTTGGCCTAGTCATTTCCTCAATTCTTTGACGTTGTCCTTTTGCTCTCTCCCAGAACCTAGCTTGGTACTGTGCCCATAATAAGCATGGCTATGACTCCCCTTCCTGTTTCAGTTGAGCATACAAGTTCCTAGAGGATACCCCTCTGACAGGTAGAGTTCCATCTCTGTTGTCACCTCTGGGTGACTTTTGAGAGGGTTACATTTCCCCATTGTCTCTCCTTTCCTTCCTCTTAAATCTTAAATATATAATTGCTCCTACTCTCAGATAGGAAAGGCTCTTAGAAGTCACCCATTTTCCCCTCCAAATTACTCATGAGGACACCAGAGCCTGGAGAACAGGGAGGAGCCCAAGGTCATATGAGGAGTCAGGACACAGACTCATCAAGTGTAGTCTCGTATATACTGTATTCTCCCTACTAATTATATTACAGAATTCAAATGCAGATTAAATATGGTAAAGTCTAACAGCAGGGCTAGGGGTAAGTATCAACGAGAAGATGCACATTGCACCCACATGTATCTAGTGCACGTACATGATGACAACCCTCACCCACCAGGTGTCTGTAGTAGTTGAAGGAATCCTGGGTAGAGAAGACTCTAGAACACGGGGAAGGCTCAGTGAAGTTAACCAGCCAGGCGAATGTCAACCCAGCTCAGCATGCCTTGCCCCAGTCACTATGTTCATGTACTGAAGCTGTGCACTGCACTCCCACACTGAGCATGTGTGTAGAGGGCTCACCCCAGTTCACCCATGCGCATAGTCTCAAACACCCTCTCTCGTAAATGCCCTCTTCTAAGTACACATGGGACTTCTGCATGGATACTCTTTTTGTTTTCTCTTTATGTTTGCTCTTTTTTAAGACTAGGTCTCACTCTGCAGCCCAGGCTGGCCTTGAATTCGGGACAACTGGCCTGCCTGAGACTTTTAAGTCATGGGATAGGTTTGTACTCAGCAACCAGCTCCATGTGGCTCTTCAAACATTTGTTTCCATGACAGTGAGATATCCCACTCACCACACAGTCTTGCATTCATGCACATACATACATGCACATGAGGTGAGCATGCATTCTCATATGACCCATGTTAGACTACACCTGGCTGGTTAATGTCTATGAAATTTCCCAGTGTACTAGAGATTTCTCTACCCATGATTTCTTCAACTACTACAGACTCCTTCCTGGTGGGTAAATGAGGGTTGTCACCACATATAAACATATGCGCACTATGTATGGATGAATGGAATGTGCAGAGGAGCAGGTCTTCTCTGTCCCTATGTCAACTCATAGCGTCTCATTCTGTGCAAATTGCCCTGGCAGGATATGAGTTGTAAGGGTGACAATGCTTCAGGATTTCTCCTCCGAGCCTCCAGGAAACCCTTGCTTTTTCCATTCCTTTGCCCTTATCTATACAAACAAGATAACTATCACATGCACTGTGTATTGGTTGGGAGAGGGGGCAAGGAGAATGTGAAGAATTCAAGTATACACAAATGTATACAAACTCCCAGAGCTAGGAAAGGACTTAAGACTTCTGGATCCTATCTCTACATTCCACAGGATAATTAACCAGTTTCTGGTAATGTGTGTATGTGTACATTAGAGCTATGTATATGCAGACGTGGCTGCCTCTCAATTATTGGATAAAAATTATGGCATAAATACCCAGGTCATAAGAAAACTGTTTTAAAAGAGCAGAGTTAAGCCATCTGTCTTACAGATAGAGGATTCAACTCCTGAGCTCTCTGTGCAGAATTCATCAGTCAGGTCACTGAGCATTAGCTCTCAACTCCTGTGTGAACGATCCATACTGTGGGGTTGTTCCCACACGGTTTATTGTAAGTCAACTAGATGCTGACATAAGCCAATGATTTGTGAGTCAAGGGATCATGAACTGAAGCAAGAAAATAGGTGGTGGGGACCTTATTGGTCTAGATGGAGTTCAAGAGGAGCTGTGGTTTAGTTTTCAAGTTCTCTGTGAAGCTTTCTGGGAAAAAAATGTTTTAGCATAGAACGGGTGATAGCTGGGTAGGGGTAAAAGCATTGGACAACTACTGTATTTAGGCCTGGGCCCTTCTTGAGCCAGGCACCTCCTTCATGGAGTTGCCAAGGAACCCATAAATAAGAGCCTGGCACATGTATCTAAATCTCAAGTTTTGCTCTATTGATGAAAAGGACCAAAAAAAAAAAAAATCTCCAGGGAAACAGGAGAAGAATGAGGTAGAGATTCAGGGTTTTTTCCCTGGGTCTCGGGGTTTTGAGTGAATGGTGAGGGAAGGAGGTACTGATACATGAGAACAAGAGTCAATGATAAAGTTGTGTTGGTGGTGGGTACGGGATCCAGGGTATTTTACAGACTAGACAAGTATTCTGCCAATGAGCTATACCTTCAGCCCAAGACCTTGAAACTTCCACGTGGAAGTTCTACTTTGATGTTCCTGATGTAGTCAAAAAAGAGCAGGGCTTTAGGGTGAGAAGACATGTCGTTAACGCTTTCACCTCTTTGACCCCCAACTTTGCCTTCAGTTTCATTGGTGCTGAAATGTGTGAAGTGTGGATGGCTGTGGAATGGAGTGTGCACCCAACACTAGGCCTGTTGGGTAGGGGAGAAATGGAGGCTACTATAGACTAAAGACTAAAGAAGGTTCCAACCATTGCTCGTTAGTATTTATAAAGTACCCAGCACAGGGTGCACAGTATTCCACATCTTTCCTGGCTATTAGCCCAATGTATCATAGCAATTACCCTTTAAGACAGTACTGTCATCTTCATTTACTGAAAGGCAGGAATGTTAGGACCTTGTCCAAGGTGATATAGCTATTATGTGGTGACCTTGGACATTTCAATCCAAATAATCTAGTTACCAAGTCTACTGTGGTTATAAGTAATCTAGGCCTGTTTCTCTGCCTACAAAATTTGAAGGGTGGGTTGGTTATTGAGTCCTTCCTGCTCTGATTCATGCACACACCACCATCACCACCACCACCACCATCACCAAATGAAATATAAAATACTGCTCCCAAAATGTCAGTGATTTCCACTCCAGTTCCCTAGGGAGAAAGAAAGGGAGCTAGGGCTCAGGGAAACGAGCCTACATTGGCTACCGTTCCTTCCAGCAGGCCCTAGGGCCTGAGAACAGCTGGAGGTCCAGGAAGCTATGGAAGCCAGAGTTTGGCTTATGTTTTCAAATCAGTGGTAAAAATAACAAGGATCAGCGGCCCAGATGGCCTGTACTGGGGTTTGGAGGCAGTGGTTTCCCAGGGGGGTAGGGAAGGGGCGTTCTTCAACCCTGTCTCTCTGTCCAGCCGTTTGGTGGCCACCTGTGCTCCTGATGCCAGGATGCATACAGGCCAGGCCAGTGTGTAGCTCTGAGGGTGGGGCTGCCAAGGTAAAGCAAGAATGAAGTCATGCACTTGGATAATGGAGTTGAGGCCCTGAAAACGGTCACAGGCCAACCTTCTCTGGCCTTTCCTCTGCCTCGAGTTGGATCACTCAGAGAGCTGGAGCGGAAAAGTAGCTGTGGTGGGGCAATGAAGTAACTGGAAGCAATACACCCTGGTTCCACCTCTGCCTCTTCCTCTGTGTCTCAGTTTCCTTGCCTACACTGCAGGGAAGAACACACACTTTACTGTCTGATTGAAGGAATGGTATATGTGAAAAAGCCTGCCATATAGTAGATGTTTAGTAACTATGGATCAATATGAAGATAGAAGACGTACTACTCTGCATGTTCTTGAGCCCATGGCTTAGGCCCTCCTTTGTCTCTCTTGTAAAATAAAAGGAAATGTATACACCTGCCATTTCTTTCTGCCCTCTGACTTTGGAAAGCCTATTGCTGAAGGCATCTTGTGGAAGCAAAAGATGGCAAATACCGATGCTATCACCTTGTATTTCAGGAAGTGAATTGTTTAAACAATCTTCCTATCCGCAGCTCTCTCCTCCCACCTCTGGTCACACTAGTCCGAAGCCTGGAGATAAGGCTCACTCTAAATCTGCTCTGCTCCTCCTAAAAAGATTCCCAAGCTTTTGGCAGGAAGGAGCATCTGTGTTGACTGGTGGGAAAGTCAAATCTTTGGGACAGGACATTCCTGAGATTATCGAGGGAACCCCTGGGGCTTGTAGCCTCTCTTTTACTCTCTTCCCAGCTTGGCTGTTAGCCTGCTAAGGCAATACAGTAGAGGGAGTTGGAAGAAGACTGGAGGGGCCTTAGGATGTAACTCAGCTGAGAAAGTGCTTGTCTAGCATACATGAAGCTCTGTATTCCATCCAGAGTGTGATATATAACCAGATATGGTGACACACACCTGTAATTTCCAGTACTCAGGAGGGTCTGGAGTCCAATGTCATCCTGAGCTACACAGTAACTTCTAAGCTAGCTATGTAAGACCCTGTCTCTAATAAGGGGCAGAGTTGTCTCAAAAGGAGCTCTACAAAAGCAATCTAGAAGTATTTCTTCTATTGCTCTCAATCAACTAGGGTTGTTCTTTCCCTTTCTGTTATATGTAAGGATAAGAATTGCTAGGGACCTCTCATTATAGGGGCAAGTGAAGTCTAGACTGTCCATGTCCTTCTTAAATCCAGCTCTCCACTGCTCTTATATAGGACAGAGAGTTATATATTTCACCATCATCAGGCATATACTAAGCACTAGTGTATGTTCCCAGGACACTGGCATAGGGTTTAAAAGTGGAACCATGACAGAAGTGTTCCAGTGACAAACTCAGTCTAGCCCCAGTCAACATGTCATCCTCTACCTATCCAGCTGTTGCCATACTAAACTTCAAGCTTCTCTAAGGACCCAGCCTGTGTCCCAGCTTCTCATATCCACTGAGAGCCTGGCCCAATCCAGCACCCATTGCAGCCCTAGCAAGTTTACTGAGTATATATACTAAACAGCATACACACACACACACACACACACACACACACACACACACACACACACACAC
>NC_034613.1:85156244-85165783 GCF_900095145.1 Mus pahari
ATATATACATACACATGCACATACACACACGCGCGCACACACACACATACACACACACACACACACACACACACACACACATGCACATATAGGTTCATATACCCACCTACCATCTGAAAGACTTTGGGAGCCTGAATATTCAGCTCTAGAGGGGCCAGGGGACCTTGCTTTTCATAGTAACCATGGTCTGTGTTGGCACATCCTGGGCTGGGCCTGGGGGTGGGTAGTGAAGTCTCAGTGTGAAGAAAGGAGGGCCAGGCCATGAATAGGGCTCTGTGTGGCCAAGCTGAGAGGACTGGGGGAGGCTGGAATGTGAGGAACGTGCTCTCATGACTGTGGCCTGAGGCCTGGCTCTACAGCACAGGGTTGATCAGGGGTGACGGGATGGCAGGGCAACAAAGGTGGAGCATGTAGCCAAGAAAACAGGCAAGGAAAGGAGAAATGGCTTTCCAAGTCTTCTCTCAGATGGCAGAGCAAGGGCCGTGGAGAGCTTGTAGGCTGGGCAGAGAGCATATTAAGGGCAGTGGACTTGGTTTCCACCCATATGAGTGAGAATCCTGGATCCCATTGTCCCATTGTCTGGACCAAGCTTTTTACTCTGTTTCTGAGTTTTATGCCAGCATCTATCCAGTTGGCAGGGCAGATACCTAGATGTCATCCAGAAGTCTTTTTTTTTTTTTTTTTTTTTTAATTTTCTCATCTTCTGACTTCTACCATGTGAATAGCCTTTTTGTTTATTGGTCCTCCATTCCTATTCCAAAAGGTCTCTGCCCAATCCTGAGCCTCACTAGTTCTCTGATCTCTCTGTCTGGTTTTGCCTGATGCCCTACCCACCCCTCATGCAGTATCTAGAGCAGTGGTTCTCAACCTTCCTAATGCTGCAGCCCTTTAATACAATTCCTCATGGTATAGTGACCCCAACCATAACATTATTTTTGTTGCCACTTCACAACTGTAATTTTTCTACTGTTATGAACCATAGTGTAAGTATCTGATATGCAGGATATCTGATATGTGACCCCTTCATATGTTGAGAAGCACGGATCTAGGATAACATTCTGAAACGCGAATCTATGGGCTGGGGTGTAATTCACACTAGCCAAGCATGAATGAGGAGGCCCTAGGGTCAATTCCCAGCATACAAACCAACGCATACAAGAACTCAAAACTGAACAGCCCATAGTTATTCTTGCCTGTAATCTCAGCATTTAGGTTGTTGAAGCAAGAGGACTGGCTTACGTTTGAGGCTAACTTGGACCATATAGTGAGTTCCAGGACAGTCTGGACCATGAAGTAACACCCCAACTAAGACTATAGAAACGCCCAAGGACAAACCAAACTAACCAACCAACCAAACAGCAGCAGCAACACCACCACCACCCAAACCAGATCAAACCAACCAAATCACAACAGCAAATTACAGCTTGAATCTATCTGTTCATTCTCTGTTTAGGCCCTTTTAATGGTCTTCCGGGCCCTTCGTAATCTGGGGCCTATTTGCTCATCTGCTTGTATCTGATACTCTACTCTCCAGCCAGACTACTGGCACTTCCAGTCTCTCAAAGAACCTGATTGGACCCCTCCTTCCCTTTCTTGATGCTCTACCCTTTGATTATCATGCTTTCTTGAAGGACCTCATAGCAAAGTATCCCCCTATTTCCTCCAACTCCCAAATGACTTCCTCTGTTCAGTCCAGAAAGCTTTCTGCAGTGGGATTGGTAAGAGTTGAACATATGACACCTTCCACATGTAGCTTGAATTCACAGACAGGGAATTCTGTCCGGTTTGTTTCAGTTCCTGTGTTCCTAGCATAGGACCTACTCCTCAGGGGATATCTAGGAAATGAATTAGGGAACAAATAAACACAATATAAATAAAAATCACTACAAAGCTTAGCCTTGTTTTTGATTTAGGGTCTTTCTGTATACCCAGGCTGGCCTTAAGCTTGCAATTCTTCTACCTCAATCTCTAGTTCCAGGTGTCCACCACCATTTCCAGCTCAGAGTGACTCTTTTCTTGATTTTGCCCTTACGGCTCTTGGGTTCAGAACTCCCAGATCTTGCAGCAATATGTTCAACAAGCAGGAGACAAGAAGTACCACCGTACCAGCATGCAGGTGGTCACACTCCATCTTATATTATGAGGCTTTCAGCTAGCTACTAGATAAACATCAGGACTGAAGGCAAAATTAAAGTGGGAGTAGATGTGGCAATTCCTTAGTGACTGTAGAAGAATCCTTGAATTTGAACGAAGCCTGGATTACATGAGACCGAGTAGGGGAGATGGGCAGGTGGGGCTGGGAGGGAGAGCACTGGATCCCAAGCCCTCCTTGCAACTTTTTATTTTGGGAAAGGGTCTCACTACATAGCTCAGGCTAGCATTGAATTCACTCTGTAGCACAGGCAGACACTGGATTTGTGTTGGCCTCCTGAATATCCACTTTCATAGGCCAACACCAGGCTCTCCTCTAATTATCTTGTGAACAAGCTTGAATTTTATTACACTCATGATGAATTGAGCCGGTAGTAGGATAGGGTAGGAGGGGCTTCGTGTCTGTTCCAACTGTTAGCCCGCTTCCTAATTTCTCAGAATTGTCATCTATAGGACCTCATGGGCCCCTTCTTTGTCCCTTCTTCCACCCATTCGTCCTTCTCTTTCTTATCTCCCCTTTATCCACCATTGAGAATTATATTGACT
The DNA here is from genome assembly GCF_900095145.1 of Mus pahari. Taxonomy (NCBI): domain Eukaryota; kingdom Metazoa; phylum Chordata; class Mammalia; order Rodentia; family Muridae; genus Mus; species Mus pahari. Next base: position 85,158,942 of record NC_034613.1, read on the forward strand.
TGCTCACTTATAGTTCCACCTCGTAGCTTTTTTCAGAGAACTTTCATATCTGTCTCTCTCTGAGCACGCTTCTCTGATTCTTGAACTTTCTGTGTATCTCACAAACATTTTTAAGAGGTCGTAAATGAGCAATAAACTGAATATGCTTCCAATCCTTTTTTTTTTTCCATGTGGTCAAATGTGTTCTTTGAGCAGAGACTTGGCTTGTAGCTCTTCTAGGGTGATTTATGTTGAAGACAACTATTCCTAAGATTAGGTGTCATTGGGACTAAGTGTCTGTATCAGGCGTGGTCATCACTGTCCTGAGGGTAGGAGACATGGTACCTATTCAGTCAACCCCTTTGCTGATAACATTTTGGTTGATTTCAAGTTGCAAGCAAGCAAGAAGATGCTATCTCTGAGAAATAGGTCCTTCCTTCCTTCCTTCCTTCCTTCCTTCCTCCCTCCCTCCCTTTCTCCCTTCCTTCCTTCCTTCCTTCCTCCCTCCCTTTCTCCCTCCCTTCCTCCCTCCCTCCCTCCCTTCCTTCCTTCTTTCCTTCCTTTTTTACTTTTTTCTTCCCCTAACAGCTTGATCACTATCATTTTAGTAAAGCTTCTGACATTGTTTGCCTGAAAACACACACAAACCTACTGAAAGATATCTCTGCTTCCATTACAGCATTGCACAGCAGCCTAAATGACCCTTTTAAGGTTGAAATCCCATCGTATCCTGGCACTCTTTGCTCCCCCAACGGCCACCTACTTGTGCTTCTCAGCAAAATCAAGATCCTCTCGCTGACTTCCAAAGCCCTGCAGACTTTTGACTGTTCCCCACCCCCTCTCGCTTCAGGTTTTTCCTGGAATGTCATGCATCAGATCTTCCTATAGATCTCTCTTTATCTTTGCTGAACAGGTCGCTGTTCAAAGTTCAGTTCCTGGGAGAGACTTACCGTGTCCACTTCCTAGTCACTCTTCCCTGCCACTTTGTAACTCAAAGTTTTTCCTTAGGTCTTGTGATGCCTGACATGTTTTTGTTTCTTTGTTTATTGATTGTCACTTCCCACTAAGAATTGTCTGCCATAAGGACCTTATTTGTCTAGAGGGCTGTTATACTCTTAACATCTAGAATGGGGTTCTGTAGATATTTGCTGAATGAATTCATGAAGTATTTTTAAGATACTGAAAACCATTGTTATATACATTTTTTCACAAAGCCTGTGAGGTCAGGATTTTTATGTTCCTACTCCTAAATATACAGAAACCAAGACTCAAGTAATTATGAGTGTTATTCAGTATTACATATAATCAGAAAAGGAAGGCTGCCCTCAACTTGGGCTTTCCAGTTCTAAATACTACTATTTCCACTATAGTACCTTACTTCTAGCCTGCACAGAGCTGAACATCTGTGCCACTAATGCTTATTAATTCTCTGACAGTCTGTAGTGGCAGACATTGAAACTGTAGTATTGTGGGCTACTTGGGTGCACTCTCTTTTCTGTAAGACAAAAGCGAATCAGAAGTAGCCAGTTGAATAGGGGGATGTAGTATAAAGTAGGTAGCTAGGAGTCTGGGACTATAGGCTCCACTTTTCTCCTTACTTAATCCTCTTCTATGGGCCTCAATATGTCCTTCCATAAAATGGGTAGATTAAACTTGCTAGTTTAAAAGATTCTTTTCAGTTTTTAATATATGTTTATTTCTTGTGTCGGTATAGTGTGTGCTTGCCGTGACAGATATGAAGATCAGACAACATTTTGCAGGAATCAGGTCTCTCCTATCATGACCAGTCTGGGATTTAACCTCAGGTTTGACAGGCTTGGGAACAAGTACCTTTACCAGCTTAGCCATTTTACTGATCCCTTTTCTGTCTGTGGTGCCATTACTTTTTCTCTGTTTTCTTTGCAGTGCTTCCCGTTGCTGCCAGGGAGAAAGAATGCCGGTGAGTATGCACGACGCACCTCACAAATGACTTCCAAGGAGAGAAAACCTCCCCGAGATCTGTATGGGCTAGCTGATCATCTCAGGGAAAGGAGGCAGTGGCCAAGTGGCAAAGCTGGAGACAGTTCCTCTGCCTGCCTCGCAGGCACATCCTGGCTCCTTCCCACCATGCGTTTTGGCTCTCTTATGGGCAGTGCCTCTTTATTTCTCCGAGGAGGGTCTGGTTCTTGTCTGTGAACCAGGGGAGGATTTCCCTCCAGAGCTATCAGCACGTGGCAGACACCCATGTGCTTCCCTTGTCCCCGAAGCTGCCTTCTTCCCACTAGCGTGTGGACTATGGTCAGGCAAGGCACCAGGAAAGGGGTGTGGGGAAATGGAGGGAAAAGGGAGACTTGATATTTTGGGTTCATGTCCATAACATGCCAATTCTTGCCGTGTGTGAAAGGATTCCAAGATGAGATAGGCTCCAGGGGACAGGTGTAATTAAATAAGTCCCTCTGCTCTTTGAGACTGACCTCCTATCTTCTGTCTCCTGGTGTTGACTTGGATGTGAATCAGCCTTGGTAGTCTGCAAGCAACTTCACTGTGCTGGAGAGAGCGAAGCTGTCTAGAGTCGCTACTTTTGAAAACAAGAGAAAGTAGGTTGCTAGGCAGGAAAGGGTTTGCAGTCAGTGCCAGAGCTTGGAGCCTAGGCCAGGTTTTGCTGAGACCACAGGCCCTTAGCCATTCTCATTCACTTATCTTTTTTTGTCAGGAAGAGCCCATGACTTGAATGAGCAGCATTCCCAGGTGGTGCTTAGGGCTGGGGGTGGTCCCTGAAACAGGGAGTCATCAGCGAGGTGAAAAGCCGTGGTGAGGCCTCCCATGAAGACCTTAGAAGGGACAATAGGAACCCAGCTGTCAAGGACCTCCCAAGACCCCTGGAGCTGCTTTAGCTGCAGTCTTACCGGAAACCAGGGGGGGCATTTGGTGATTTCCCTGGGATCTTTTCCACTTGAGGAAGCTGAGCTCTTGGGTGGTGGCTTCTAAAAAGGAGAACTGCGGGGCGAGGTGTTTGTTCGCATTGCTATGACAGCAGATGAGAGAGGCCTATTTTGAAGAAGAAGCATTGCTTTGACAAGCACACAGCATGCATCTGCTTCTCAAGAGCGCATCATCATTCCAGGACTTCTTGCTGAGCACAGTTCCTTCTCTGTACCAGGGACCTCTGGGAGCACAAGTTCTGGGTGCTGCCCATACTAGGAGAAAGACAAACTTCTCCATTTCTCAGACACCAGCTGCATGGGCTAAAAGAAACCCCTCAGGCCCTGAAATAGTGACCCTCCCTTCCAGACAAATGCACTTACAGCTGCCAAGTTGTCTCATTAAGAATATCTATGCTGGGGAGCCAGAGATAAAAGTTTGTTGGTAGACTACTTACCAAACATGCAGGAAACTCTGGGTTCAATATGTAGAACATCAAAAATGAGGTGTGGTAGGGGAGACCAGATGGATGGGATCAGAGTTCAAGGTCATCTGTGTGTGCATACTATGCTATAAAAAGAATATCTGTGCAAAACTGGCATGTTTGTGCTAAGCCCTGGGAGGATGGGTTCTTTGTGGCCTCCAGAGGAGAGAATAATATTTTTTAGAGGGTGGCAGGAGAGGGCCCACCATCTAGGAATCGGAGATGGGACTACTTTTCCTTCTATTGCTTTGGGTTCAACTTTGAAAAAAATGTCTATTGGAGGGTATGTTCTCAGGAAGACGAGTCAGCAGCGATTCTGAGTTTGTATGAATGTGGTAGTTGCAGCAGCAAGGCCCTAGAAAAGATGTCATTCCACATTTCATCGGGTGAGTCCCAGGTACTTTCTTCCTTTCTGGAGTTCTAGCCACATCAGTGTAATGGGACTTCTTCCACAAGGCTCACGGGGATCACAAGGAAGAGTGCACTGCCAATGTTAAAGTTGTTCTGACCAGCAGCAGATATATTAAAAGTGGAGCAAGCCAGAGCAAATGAGCACAGTCTTTTCACAAGGATTGGACACAGGAACAGTAAAATGCATGTGGCTCGCACCTGCGATCCCAGCATTCAGGAAGCAGAGGCAAAGGCCCAAGGATGATGGTTTCCAGGCTGCCCTAGTTACGTAGTGAGAGCCTGGATTACCAAAACAAAACAAAACAAAAAACAAGTGTCAAAGTAGTGAATGAAGTGATTATTTCTGGTATTTCACTTCTAGAATGAGCAGAAAATCTTGCTTTACTTTATTACTTTTGTCGAATAGGCAATGTGTTTGTGTTTCAAAATTCAGGAGTTTTACAAAACCAAAATGTCTTCCTGCTCCTGCCTCTCAGTTGCTGAACAATCCTCTCAGAGGTGACCAATGTTACCAGATTTTAAGTTCCTTGATGAGTTTAGATGGTGTGAAGACAGAGAACTGCCTGATACAGTGGAGGTGGGAAGAGGGGCATGCGGAAGGGGTGTCATAGGAAGAACTGTGGGGGCAGGAAATGTGGGGTGGTAGAGTCAGCATTTGTTTGGGAGTTAGTCTGGACTCTGGCCCTCTGCTGGAACTACCCTTAAGAAAGATTCCTTCCCTTCTAAGAATCTCAGTGCAGCCACGTGCCCATGGAATGCTAGCATTGCAGAACAGAGGGGCGCAGGAGAGAACCAGCCAGAGAACTTTTAGGGGAAAAAAACCAAAATAACAACAACAACAACAACAACAACAAAAACCCAGCCAAGATAGTTCCTGAAATCTGGTAGTTGCTTGTGACATATAATCTTCTTATTAAGGTGAGTTAACCAAAGATTTCTAAGATAGTTTTATTTCCCTCTGTTTTGTGGGCAGAAGAAAACGTGGTATGAGAGTTCATGGGGTCTCTTGTTATGCTCTTACCTTAGCAAAGAGTGAGAGGAAGGTCCTACTCACTTCAACTCAGGTGGACCCTCCAGAGCCCCTGCTATCAGGGTCATTCCTCTCCCTTCAGGTCTTCCCACCGTGCTTTTGAGGCATAGATTGCTTCTGTGATGGATAGACATCTAGAACCTGACAGAAACCCACTTCCTCTAAATAAAACCATAATTCAAACCATTCTCTAATACTTGATTGTAGCTGGGTTGGGGGTGGGGGTGGGGAGTGGCGGAGTGGCGGCTAGCAGAAGATCTCTATTTTGGTTTTCTTTGCCCTTTGCCATCTATGTGACTTTAGGCTTCTTCCTTCTCCGCTCTGGATCTAAGTGTTCCTAGTGATGCAATGTATTACTCTTCACTCAAGCACCAGTAAGTTATATGTTGCTCTGAAACCCAGTCACTCCACTGCAGACTCCACATTTCTATGGAAGCCATTAGCTCCCCTGTCTAGTAGCCTGCAGAGATGAGGGGGGCCCGGGCCTTTCTTCCTACCACTCTGTGCCAAATCCTCTCTGAGGCCCCTTGCTCCCACTGCACAAAGCTCCTTTGTTGCCCAAAGCCATTCAGAGCCACTCTCCAGGCTGCTGCCGAAATGGTTGCAGCAACCTGGGGGGTAATACTTTGCCTGTAACCAGAGCTCCCACTCCCAACCTGACTGGCTCCAGTCTGACTGCAGGCTTGTCTTCTGTACTGGACTCGGCCTATCAGCTGAGTCTACCAATTCTTGGGGTGGGGTAGGGGCATAGGATGGCCAATGTAAAAGGTAGAAAATAGAAACAGATTTCTTCATTTAAATACATGAATCTAAGATACTATTGGGTGTCACCTCCCAAACTCAGGAGGGCAGCAGACTAAAATACCAAGCATATGAAAACCATCATCCCTGTCAGAGCCCAGGCCACTTCCTTCATTTGAAAAGAACTAAATCATTCTTATAACCGATTCTTGATATATTCAACCACTCTGTATTTGCTCTTTTGCAAAGAACATTTGCAGACCATGACTTGCTTATCATTTGACATATTTTCTCCAGCAACTTCAAAGATCATAAACATCTACTTAGTTGGAAGGGTATCTGGAATGGATTATCGTTTGAGACAGGAAATCTTTCAGCCATAATCTAAAGTAAATACAGCTAAAGCAGCCATACTGGCTTTGAGCTGAGAAGACAGAGCATCTAGTCCCATCTCTGCCGTCAACGCCTTCTCTGTCAGTTGCTTTTATTGAAGCTTAGTTTCATCATCTACCCAGTGAGAAGTTAGAACCAAAAGATCGTCATGGTCTCCTGTACTTTGACTCTGCATTCTCTCTGTCTCACCCCTATACCATCCTGCATTATGCCAGGAGTCAAACTGAAATAGATAGATTGGTGGAAAGGGCAATTTCAAGATTTTGGGGGAGGGATTTCCAGAACTGTGTAGACCCCTAAGTACTCCCCTTAAGGTCAAAGGTGCCGTGAAGCCTAGCCTCCCGGTTCTTGTTTTCAACAGAACATATCAGACGTCATCTCGGGCTTATAGACACAAGTCAGATGAATGCATGGAGGCACAGTGTATACTTACCCATTCTCACAGCCCGAACCAATCCAGAAGACCAGATGATAGAGTAGGGATTGCAGGTAAAGTGTCCAAGAAGAATCCGGAAGGTGCTGTTGGACACTGTCACAAAAGGGCATGTGGTCCCTTCAAACTCACTACCAGAGATCACAGTTTTCAGCATGCCTCAGGAGACCCCCTCATCCTGGACTCCCTTTCTTGGTTAATGCATCAGTAGTCACTCAAGCAAGAATTATGGGTGTCCCCTTGACTCTGTCATCCTTCTTACCTGCTAACATTCGGCCACTAAGTCATGTACAAGAGATCTCTTTGTAATGCTTCCTCCTAAATTTGCCCCTTCTTTGCCACCCACATTAGCACAGCGCTCCATCTGGACCTACAGGAGCCAGGAGCACAGGCACGGATGGATTCTACTGTTTCATAACTTCTGTCTACCACCAAGCTTTTTGTACACTTTTTCTTCTCCTTCTCCTTCT
>NC_034613.1:85165889-85173213 GCF_900095145.1 Mus pahari
TCCTCCTCCTTCTCTTCCTCCTCCTCTTCCTCTTCCTCCTCCCCCTCCTTCTCCTCCTCCTCCTCCTCTTCTTCCTCCTCCTCCTTTTCTTCCTCCTTCTCCTTTTCCTCTCCTCCTCCTTATCCCTTTTCCTCATTTTACTTACAGTACCAAGAATCAAACCCATGGCCACATTTGTTAGGCAACTTCTTTTCCACTGAACTTCCTTTGCTTTGCCAGTTTGTCAAGCCACCATCTAGACATCATTTCCATTTTGCCTTTGTTTCTGTTATAACACATTACCTGGTCCGATATTCTTTTCTTCTCTCATCTATCTAGTAGACCATGAGCTTGGGTATATTGTCTACCTGCCTGACCCCTGTATTCCCAAATCTAAGCTGAACACTTCACATGAACAGTGAATCTGCCATGGACTGTCTTTAATTTTCTGATGGTATAGCCAAAGAATCTGGCAATAGGATTGGTGAATTATTATACTTTCTTCCCTGTCATTTCAGCTCTGAATCCATCTATTACAGATCAAGAGAAAGCCTCACTGGTTTCAGATGGCAAAATGTCTCAAGGCTTTGGGGGTGCAGATCCATGTGACATGTGTTTCTACTAAGCCATTAGAACAAGAGCTTGCCCTACATCTCAAGATAGGAAAAGTCCTTAAGAGCCATGTTAGATGCTACTTCTCACAGCAAGTACTAAGGAACCCTAGAACCCCCAGAGAGTCCTTGGGGCCACAAGAGGACAGAACTGAGAGGTATTCCATACCTGCTTCATTCAAGTGGTTCTAGATTTACAAATTGGAGGTCTCCTGAAGCTATCATTTGGAGTCTAGAGTTTTCCATATAAAAGCAAATGTTAGAGATTATAGTTGAACCTAGTGTTCAGGTGCTAGCTGGCTCCCCTTTATTATACCGTTCCTGCTATCTGACTAGTTTGGCTCTGTTCAAACTCTCTAGGAATTGTGAAGCCTTTGATAGTTTATACTCAGTTCAAAGTCTCCGTACTCCCCTTCCTCCTCCTGTGCTGCTTTGAGACAGTCTCACTCTGTAGTACAGGAGAGCTTCATGCTTGCAGCTCTCTGCAAAGTTCCCAGGTCTCACCCTTCCTTCTGAATGTTAAGATTTCAAGAACCCACCTCTATGCCTAGTGAACATTATTAAAATCGAGTCCAAATTGGGTGTAAACCAGTTTCTACTTATTGGTCCAGTTTTTACCCCTTGAAGATTCATGAGAGTGAATTCATGAGAGAGGGGGGAAAAATTCCTTCTTCCCTGTGACTATTGGCATTTGCACTTTTCTGGTGTTTGAGACAGAAGGGATCTTATTGCTCATGTAGACCAATGTGCATATTAAAGTTGGGAACTTAAAACTCAGTGCAAGGAAGTGACTGCAGAAGAACATATACATAGCTAGATGAGTGGCAAACTGGAGACAAGTTCCTACTCTTCTACAGTGTTCTCCCCAGACTGTCCATTCCCAGAGTGAATAGCCTTGGCTCTAAGATCTTCTCCCTGAGCCCCAGGTAGCCTCCTGATGGCCAAGGAGATGAAGTACTGTGCTGTTGATTGCTTCACAACGGCTTATGTCTGCTGTGCAGGGCAAACTGGTATCCGAAGCAGACTTGAGTCCTGTCCCAACCTGAATGCTGCTTCTCATTCCACCCTTCTTCTCAAAGGTCTGCATCCACTCAAACAGCCCCCTCCCCCTCGCCAGTGCAGGACAGCCTGGGGCCAGCTCTCCCAGTCCCTTTCTGAACCGTTTGTTGGAGGTTCCTGCTGTGTGACCTTCCACATCCCAAATCCAGAAACAGGAAGAGTTGATTTGGTTTGCATTTTTGAGAAGAAAAATGAAAACATAGGAAATGGGGTTCCTGGGAACACAGGCTTCCAATCCTGTGTCCCATTTTTCCCTGGAACAGGATAGTTCTGGGCATACATTCCACAGAGGAAGGGAATGGCCTTCCATATTAAAAACAAAACAGGGAGCCCTTCAAGGTTTGGAAAGAGAAAAAGGTCAAAGGGAGACATTTAAGCAGGGGAAGGGCAGTAGGTTGAAACTCTCCAGCCCTTTCTTACATCCCATTCTCACTGACAACTGCCATTCTTTGATCTCAACACTGTTATCGACACATCTGACCCCTGGCAATGTCCTGCTCCATGTTGTGCTATGGCTAAAGGAAGAGTTGGACTTCTCTCTTCTCTGGGGATAGCCAAAGGACACTTGCTCAAAACCTTCCATTAAAGCCCAGAGGGAACAGACTTTAAACACACACACACACACACACACACACACACACCACAGGCTTTGCAAAGTACAAGCTTCTTGTTTTTAGAAACCCAGTGCAGAGCAGTGCCTTGCCTTACCCCAGCTGTTTCCTGGGATAACCACTTTAGCTCTCTTGACAAGCTGCTGTGAGTTTGCTCGGCTTTGCTGTCTCAGCTCTCTATCACTGAGAAGTAGGGACCATCATGTGCCCCTGCCTATGAAAATACTAGGAGGGCTAATGCAAAAGGGTAAGTTAGAAAAAAAACAGAAAAAAATGTCCAATATTCCTGAATTTCTAGATCTTTTACAGTTCTGGTTTCTGGGTTGACAAACACGAATAGTCTGCAGCTAGATCCCAGGGTAAAAGTGTAGTTGTACCTTTGGGCCTCAGAGAAATATAAATATAGCCCTGCAAGAAAATCAGCTCTGCCCACCCTTGAAGTTTCTATAGATGTACACGTCACATAGGAAAAGCTGGATCCTTGATTTTGCTGCAGAAAGTAATTGCAGGACAAGGTAGTGTAGCGAGTGAGGGGATCTTCACTGGCAACAAAAATTAATGCTCCTGCTTGTGTGCTTCCCAGGAAATATCCAGAGGAGTAAGGCCAAGCTCCAGGTTATACATGCATTAAGCAGAGTGTCTTGCTAATTTTATATTTTTCATTTGAGAATTATACATAATTCTATATAAGAGAAGTATTGTCTCTATGTGATCACTGTTCACAGCAAATGTTAATTGTGCTGGAATTCCTCATTCTTACCTGACCAATATCAACCAGACACCAGAGGGAGAGATTCCTTTCTCTTCCTGTATTGTCACAGTTTTTCTCTCCTCCCTTTCAATGACCTATCCGTCCTTGACACAAATCAAGCAAAAGAAAGGAAGGGGGGAGGAAGGGAGGAAGGGAGGAAGGGAGGGAGGGAGGAAGAGAAAAAGAAAAAGAAAAAGAAAAAAGGAAAAAGGAAAGTAACTCTAGAGCGGCAAGAAAATTCAGAAAGTTCTGGATCTGAATTGTGACTGTCATCGCTGTAATGCCTCTCTGAGACTCGGCTTTCTCTCTTTTCTTGTTCGTGGTCCAGGGTGATCTGGAACTCATTGTGTGCTTCAAGATGGTCTTGAACCAGTGATTTTTGGGTTTTAGCCTTCCATGCACTTGGATGAAGGCATGCACTACTACCCCTGACATTTCTCTACATTTGAAAATGGAGATCCCAATACTCTGCTTTCAGACTGAGGATCTAAGTGTGAGGAGGGAAGGAGAGTGTTCATACAAGGCATAGATGCTAATTACCAAATGATGGTACTATTACCATGGTCACTAACTCAGCAGAGTGGCTTTAAGGAGAGAGTTTTCCTTCCGTCCAGAAATCTGACGTGAGATCACAAAAGCATCTGCTGAGGCTCAAGGAATGACTCCCCAGGCCTCTGGAATAGAGACTGCTATGTTGAATCAGGATTCTAGAGCCCTAATCCCCCATTCCAAGGAGGCCAGAGAGGAATTGCTGATAGATGGATGGCAGGATCAGAAATGTCTCTTGACCAGGTCTCTAAAGAGCAAGATGTGCTTTCTGTCTCCGGTCTGCCAATAAGCATCTTTAAAAAGGCTTTGTTCCTGGGGACTAAAGTACAACTAGGCAAGATGTGTTGGCTTCACTCTTAACCTTCCCTCTGACCTTTGGCAGATCCTTGTTCTCTCTGGGTCCTCTTTTCCTAATAATTAAAATGAGAGGATTGGAGTCCGTGACTTTTTGTTTGGTTGTTGTTGTTATGGTTTTGTTGTTGGAGGTGGTGGGTTTTGTTGTTGTTGTTGTTTTATGCCTACATTGTTTCTATGATCTATTAGTTGGAAAGGGATTTGTCCTTGACTTACCAAAAAATGTAATCAGTTCCTGATCATTAGGTAGTATGACACAAAATCCTGGGTTCTGGTAGAAAATGGTAAAAAGCACTTGGAAGAATGCCCTTGCCTGGCCCTGATAATCCCTTCTGTCTGTGTCTTAACTGAACTGGTTCAGTTCGAGCTGTCCAGGGAAAACTGAATGGCACACGGAGCAAAGCAGGTGTTTCCCAAGACTGGGGCTCTGCTTCAGGTACCACAATATAATACAAGGAAAGGAGACGGGGAATCCTACCCAGTGTGTGCACCTAGTAGTTCAGGAAGAATTCCTTTGCGGCAGGCCTACTATCTCAGAAGTCAGCAACTGCTGAGGTGGGAGAATGGCAAACTCTGCAGACTCACTTTGCAGACTCTAGTCTGTTTAGACCTTTGTCACTCTTGGAAGCCCAATGCAAATATTGTCTCCTTCCTCTTCCAAATCCCAAGAACACTGTGTATCTGCTGTATCACATGGCTCATGTTCTGCCTTGTGCTTGAGCTATTTCCTTTCATATATAGAATAAGGAAAATAATGCTCCAGGTTAAAAAAATTTTTCTTTTTAATCATTGAGCCATTTCTCCAGTCCAACTCCAGGTCAAAATGTAAACCTGGATCTGCCTATCAAATAGAAGATAGTTTAAATTCCACAACACACTACTAAAATTAGCCACTGTTAGAGTCAGTTTCCCCCCACCCCATCCATGGTGTGTGTGTGTATTTTATAGTTTGCCAGGAATTAACATCAGGGTTATTAAAAATATAAAAGTTGTGATGTTGCTCAGCAGGTAAAGAGCCCAGTAACCTATGTTCCACCTTGAGAACTTACATCGTGGAAGGAGAGGACCAGGAACTGCAAGTCATACACTGACCTCCACACATGCACAATAGTACTTGTTCATGCATGTAAGCATATAGTGCACGTACACCACACACACACACACACACACACACACACACACACACACACACACTGGAGGCAGGAGGATTGTAAGTTTAAGGCTACCCTAAGCAATTTAATATGACCCTGACTCAAAGTGAAAACTGCCCCCCAAAATAAATAAATAAAACAAAGAAGAAAAAGAGAGAGGGGGGGAGACTGAGCATATAGCTCACAGTACAGTGCTTGCCTACCATGTATGAAACTCTTGGTCCTGTCTCCATTACCTTAAAATAAATAAAAGCATGGACATGAGGGTTTTGAATGAGCAACTCCAGTGTTAGCTCTGGAGTCAAAACACTCTGGGTAAAGGTCTGGCTAGCCCCTTGCTGTCAAATCAACTTGAGTGAATTCTGTCTCCTCTTTGATCTGTAAATGGGGTAACCTTCCTATCTTGCTATCTCACAGGGTTGCTGTAAAAGCAAACCAGATGGAAGCGTCTCAGGAACTGCGAGGGGCTCTCTATTAATCTCCATGTTGTCTCTGCACCTTTGAAATAGAAACCTCAGCCCATCGGGAGCTCTGTGCCCAGTGCCCCTGGCTCCCCGTGTCTTGTGCAGAGCAGGCAGCTGGTGATGCTGGGCAGTGTGGGACGACAGCACCTCTGGGTTATGTGCTACACACGTAGAGCTGCTGATGCTTCACTACTGCCTATTTCCAGGCTCACTGTCCCTTGACCTTTTCTTTGAAGCTAAACCTAACTGAGGGAACCAGTTTTCTAAAATTGCTTGGCTTGTAAAATATTGTTGCTTCACCAAGTGGGCACTGGCCTGGCCTTGTCCCCGAGTACTTTCAATCTCTTTGAAATTTCTGCAAGCCTTGTTTCCGCTTTCTGCCTCTCTTAGCATCCAGTTCCTCAGATTCTGTTTTCAATGGATTCTTTCAAAGTTGCCTGCCAAAAAAGAAATGTGTATTCATATAAAGGAAGCAGAAAGATACAGAGAATAATAGTTAGCATCCAAATGAAGCAGATATAAAACTTTTGGCAATGAGAGGTGAAGAGAGCTGCAGAATGTCAGGCATTCCAAACTCCTATCGTTCCCTTTAAACAGTTGACAAACAGATGGGAAAACTGAGAGACCTGGAAAAGATAAGGGACTTGTCAAGACAGTGGAGCAGCTTGGGAGGCTGAAGTGGGAAGGGGCAAGCCTCTGCAATGTACCTGTAAGCTGCGAGGCTAAAGTCAAGGGACCGAGCCTGGGGGGGAGGGGTAGGTGGAGCCGGAATGTGGCCACTGAGAAGAGAGCATCAATCAGGAAAAGCAGTCGGACCAGCTACAAAATCCACCCCCCAAAGTGGGAATAGCGGGAGGGTTGTGGTTTAGCAAGGGGAGGGAGAAGAGAGGAAGAGAAAGGTAGAGGAGTCAGAAGAAAAGAGTGGAACGGGAAGGAGCTGGTAAAGTGGGGGTGATCTGGAGTAACAAGGTCAGTAAAAACTGAAAAGGAGGAAGATCTGTAGAGTCCTATTCTGTATGGGTATCCAACCCTCTTATAAGACCCTACCACAGCTGTTGTTGCTTGGTTTCTTTTGAACTCTGAAAATGTCAACTGGTCCTTGCTGGTTTGTTTGTTTGTTTGTTTGTTTTAAACAAACACTGTTTCACTGCTGCTGGCTATTGCTAGCTATTTGGAGAAATGGTCCAAGACTTAGGCTTTGTCCCAGCAAATCTGACACACCATTGGGAGCACATCAGGCAGCCTCCTTTGGCTTCTAGAACAAGCCCTAGGTTACCCCCAATCACTTGTGTCTGAGTGCCAGCTGCAGCCTTCCTTTACACTGAGTGGCCTTGGACAAACTGCCAAGGATCTCATTGCCTCAGTGGCTGAATTTACAAAAAACAAACAAACAAAAAAAGGCTTTAAAGGATCAATGAAGTGGGTCCTGGGTTAGCATTCGAAAAGTGCCTGGGACATTGTTAGTGCTCAGAAATGTTTTTTTTTCAATTTCTTATTAGATTATTTTCCTCATTTACATTTCAAATGCTATCCCCAAAGTCTCCTATACCCTCCCTTGACCCTGCTCCCCTAGCCTCCCACTCCCAATTCTTGGCCCTGGCATTCCTCTGTACTGGGACATATAAAGTTTGTAAGACCAAGGGGCCTCTCTTCTCAATGATGGCCAACTAGGCCATCTTCTGCTACACATGCAGCTAGAGACACGAGCTCTGGGGTTACTGGTTAGTTCATATTGTTGTTCCACCTACAGGGTTGCAGACCCCTTCAGCTCCTTGGGTACTTTCTCTAGCTCCTC
>NC_034613.1:85173228-85184159 GCF_900095145.1 Mus pahari
CTGATTAGTTCATATTGTTGTTCCACCTATAGGGTTGCAGACCCCTTCAGTACCTTGGGTACTTTCTCTAGCTCCTCCATTGGGGGCCATATGTTCCATCCAATAGATGACTGTGGGCATCCACTTCTGTGTTTGCCAGGCACTGGCATAGCCTCACAAGAGGCCGCTATATCAGGGTCCTTTCAGCAAAATCTTGCTGGCATATGCAATAGTGTCTGCATTTGGTGGCTGATTATGGGATGTATCCCCAGTTGGGACAGTCTCTGAATGGTCCATCCTTTCATCTCAGCTCCAAACTTTTTCTCTGTAACTCCTTCCATAGGTATTTTGTTCCCTATTCTAAGGAGGAATGAAGTATCCACGCGTAGGTCTTCTTTCTTCTTGATTTTCTGTGTTTTGAAAATTGTATCTTGGGTATTCTAAGTTTCTGGGCTAATATCCACTCAGAAATATTACGTGGGCCAGTGGTATAGCTCCGTGGGTAAAAGCCCTTTCCAACTAGTCTGACAAGTTCAGTCCCCAGAACTCAGATAATCACATGGTAGAAAGGGAGAACCTATAGTAAGTCATCCTCTGACTGCCATGCAGGCGCACCACTCCATACATAATAAGTAAGTAAGTGAGTAAATAAATAAATAAATAACTGTAAATCTGGAAGTGGTTACCACTGTGGAATCACTGTGGCATGCCAGCTTCAATAGTAAGTCAGTAGACAGCTGAGGCTCAAGCACAGGAACAATATGTCTAAAACTAGACATGGTGATTCAGGGCTATAATCCAACAGCCTGGAGGTTGGGGCAGGAGGATGCTAAGTCTGAGGCCACTCTGAGCTACGTAATGAGACCCTATTTTTAAAATGAACCAATGTTCTTCTTGGTACAAGGAATAATACTAGCTCAATGCCAGTGAAATTTCCTTCTCTCTTTTTCTATGAAATGTACAAACCTCTGGGTCTGATGGGGGGCAGTGGTGTCTCTTGTCACCTTCTATAAAGACGTGAACACTTTCATCAATACTACCTTCATCTGTTAATGATTGCAGTATATTTTCTCAGTCTGGTTAGTTAAAATTATATGGAATGACATAACTAATAAACCATAAAGTCTGAACTGCCAGAAGATGAAAAAGCCCTCAAAACATACAGAGAGAGAGAGAGAGAGAGAGAGAGAGAGAGAGAGAGAGAGAGAGAGAGCGCTTTAAACCACTCAGCCATCTTTCCAGCACCCTGCCCACTTCAAGGCAGAGTTTCACCATGCAGCTCTACCTAAACTGGAACTCACTCTGCAGACCAGGCTGGTTTTCAAGTCACAGAGCTCCCCCTGCCTCTTTCTCCATAGTGGTGGAATTAAAAGCATACATCACCATGTCTGTTGACTTTAACGTTTCCTTTGATGCTGACTTTCCCTGCCCTCGTCTGACTGAGTACTAAATGACTCTGTCTATGTGGGTTTTATGGAAACAAGGTGGAATAGCATGGGGTTCAGCTTTCCCTAGTTCTCCCCTCAGCCATTTCCTCCACGGCCATCCTCAGGCAGAGATGAAGCTATTATAATCCAGGGAAGGCAAGCCATGAGACCAGCGTCTATATCAAGTGGTGGGCAGAGGGGGATCTAGGTGGCACTAAGGGGCTTGGAGGGCAATAAATCAGACAAGGAGAGGTGCTTCCTTGGGTAAGCTGAAATGTAGACGAGCTACCCCGAGAAAAGACAGGGAAAAGGGCGAGCGGAACAGCCTTCCTGGATAGGTTTATCTTTCTGGGCCACCTCAGACTTGAAGACAGCAGGTCAAGGACCTTTCCTTGTTCCCATCACATTGCGACAAGGGCTGTAATCTCCTTACCCTTGGCTTTGCTGTCTGAGGGACACAGACAAGCTGAGTCCGAGTCCTACCCCCAGGTCTTCTAATTAGGCTCTTGGCTGACATTTTCACAAGGCTCTAGAAGTTTGAAAGGCTGACTTCCAACCCATACGTGTAGAGGGAGTTCAGGGGTTGAGGGAGAGCCTGGTGTTAGTTCCACCCTTTCCGTGGCTGGGCCTCTAGCTGGCCAGGGTGCTCTACCGCCCATGCTGTTTATCTAAGAACCTGGGAGCTTCTGAGTTTTTATTTCCAGGACTTGAACATGAGGTACCTGGAGACACCGCCCTGAAGATAAATTGCGGAGTAAAGTTTCCCAGTAAACGTTAGGGTTTCTGTGGAATTAGTTCTTCCTGGCAGATCTCTGGAACCACTGAGGTGTGGTGAAAAACCCAGAACACAGAACTGGGTGGTGGGGGCAGGGGCGGGGGCGGAAGGAGAGGCAGGCAAGGCAAAGACACATCCTGGCTACAAGGCAGTGAATGGTTTGTTTCTCTACCCATGGGCCTCGGAACTTCCCTGTGGACCAGGAGACATGGATCCGCTGCTCACTAACGATGCCAGCTCCAGGGAAGCCTGAGCCCCCACTGGCCACTGACACATTGGCTTTGAAGCCCAGAAGAGCATATGACAGGATTAGCTTCCAAGAAGGTCCTCATGGTTAAAGAAGGGTGGGAGGTAGAGTTTGGAGTCTCAGGCTGGAAAAAATCAAAAGATTTTGTGCATGGCCAGGCTACTTGCTCAGATAGACAGGGCCTAGAAAGCTGAGGTAGATTTCATGGTGTGTTCTACTTGTATATTGGTGCTACACCTTGTCAAGTGAGGAGCTGAAGACAAGGGCCTTCTCCAAGTTTTGACTGAGGTACTTAGCATGTGGTACTAAGTAGGTGGTACCTGGGCCAGGGAGTGTAGCTAGGGATCAGAGTCCCCTATGGGTACATGCTGGCACTACATCCTAGACGAATGCAGAAAGAATTAGTGGGCACCATGCTCGGTGCAGAACCAAGAAGAAAGCAACGAGGTGGGGCTAGGGCTGTGCTTCCTGTTGACATACACACCTGACTGATGCTCTCGGGTTTGATGTACTTGGCAGATCAGGAAGGTAGGTGTTCATTAGTCGCATCACCCCACCCACTTCTTCTTCTCTCGCAGCTGTACAGCTGGACTCAGGCCTCAGCGCTAGCGAGTTGAGCTGTATGCTACCACTGACTACTGAGCTACGGCCCAGGTTGTATTTCCCGTATTTGACAAGGAAGGCTCCAAGGAGTGATATGACATAGTATCTGCCTCCCGGGCTTCTTGAGAGTTCCAGTTCTATGCACTTTCTCTAGCACTGGGGGAGTCGCGGGGGCAGGACTGGAGTAGGGAAGCAGTATACCCACATGCCCAGTGGCTGCCTAGCCAATAACCACCTAAGACAGTAGTTCTCAATCTTCCTGATGGCCCGACCCTTTATTACATTTTCTCACATCGTGGTGACCCCCCAACCATAAAAGTATCTCATTGCTACTTCATAACTATAATGTTGCTACTGTTATGAATTTTAATGTAAATATCTGATATGCACAATATCTGATATGCAATACACACACACCCCAGAGGTTTCAACCCACAGGTTGAGAAGCGCTTATCTGAGGTTTGACTGCAGAGAGTTTCTTTTTACTTTAGGCCAGTCAGGTTACTGAATGTCTAGAGTTGGGTCATAGATATTCCAGGCAAGTCTGAGGAAGGCCTGAGACTCACCTTTGGGAAGGTACAGCACACCGTTGGAAGGGTTACCAAGCCTGCGAGTTTATCTGCATCAGGTCATTTTCCACTCAAAGTGCCCACCTGCCCACCTGTTCTCTCAAGGTTTAAGGCCTGGAGAAAAAGAAATCCACTTTCTGGCTAAAGAATCTTGGGTTTAGTGACTTGCCAGAGGTTATATAACTACCGTGTGGCATAGCCAGGACTCAAGCCCAGAGTTGTGTCCAAACTCCCGTTTCCTTTTCCACAAAGTGTGTTTGGCCAGCCAGGATTGAACAGGGTAAGTTCACCACTGAAAGTGGAGTACTTCGGACCAAAACCAACAAACCCCAACTCCCTGGGGTTTCAATCGCTTCCATATGAACTGAAGTATGGAGGCGACCATGGGGCCTTTTGAGAGGGCACTAGAGAAGCTTACAGTCTCCAGAGCGGTCCAGGACCGCTGGTCTTTGTGACCAGCTAGATACCTCAACAGCTACAGTGACACTGACACTATGGCCCTGGGTTTGGTGCGATCACAGGAATGAATGTCTTCTTTACTACCACCCGACACTATAATCCCTGCTTGGTTATTGAGTTGTTTTTATGCCCCCTTCATTTCAAACACTGGGTAAAGACCATCTGAGGCTTTCTGCCGTCTGATTTTGTTAAGGCTGCTTTCAGGCTTGTTACTTACTTGCCCAGGCACTCCTCCAATCACTGCTCACTCAAGCCTTCAACAAATGTTCCCTAAGTACCAACTCTGTGCCAAGAACCAACTACCTGAGCAATGGATATGCTATAAATGATAAAATGCAGTCTCTACCCTTAGACAGTTCACTCTTTTTTTAAAAGATATTTTCTTTATTTACATTTCAAATGCTATCCCAAAAGTCCCCTATACCCTCCCCCTGCCCCTGCTCCCCTAGCCACCAACTTCCACTTCTTGGCTCTGGCATTCCCCTGTACTGGGTCATATAAAGTTTGCAAGACCAAGGGGCCTCTCTTCCCAATGATGACTGACTAGGCCATCTTCTGCTACACATGCAGCTAGAGACATGAGCTCTGGGGTACTGGTTAGTTCATATTGCTGTTCCTCCTATAGGGTTGCAGACCCCTTCAGCTCCTTGAGTACTTTCTCTAGCTCCTCCATTGGGGGCCCTGTGTTCCATCCAATAGCTGACTGTGAGCATCCACTTCTGTGTTTGCCAGGCACTGGCATAGCCTCACAAGAGACAGCTATATCAGGCTCCCTTCAGCAAAATCTTGCTGGCATGTGCAATAGTGTCTGGGTTTGGTGGCTGATGATGGGATGGATCCCTGGGTGGGGCAATTTCTGGATATTCCATCCTTTCATCTTAGCTCCAAACTTTGTCTCTGCAACTCCTTTCATGGGTATTTTGTTCCCTATTCTAAGGAGGAATGAAGTATCCACACATTGGTCTTCCTTTTTCTTGGTTTTCTTGTGTTTTGCAAATTGTATCTTGGGTATTCTAAGTCTCTGGACTAATATCCACTTATCAGTCAGTGCATATCTAGTATCTTCTTTTGTGATTGGGTTACCTCACTAAGGATGATATCCTCCAGATACATCCATTTGCCCAAGAATTTCATAAATTCATTGTTTTTAATAGCTGAGTACAGACAGTTCACTCTTACTGGACAGAAAGATACAGAGATAATGGAGTTCAATTTGGAACCACTGTTTATGTTGCTGAGCTGTCGAATCAAGAAAGGGAGGCGTGGGGCTAGAGAGATGGCTCAGTGGTTAAGATAGCTTAGCGCTTTTATAGAAGACCAGGGTTCAGTTCCTGGCACCTGACATGGCAGCTTACAACAACCCTTTACTATAATTTCAGAGGACCAGACCCTCTCTTTTGGCCTCTGTAGGCTCTTGCACACATGTGGTGCATATATACTCTTGCAGGTTTACACGCCTACACATACTTTTTTAAAAGAGAGGCAATAATAACTTACACTCTCCATATGGGATCCTTAAAAGAGGTGTGAGACTTTTCCAGATGCAGTACACAGGGCAAATACTTCAGCATCATTGCAGCACAGTTTCTTCACCTGTAAAATGGGATGATAGTAGCACTTGCAGGAACTAGACAATGGTGGCACATACCTTTAGTCCCAGCACTTGGGAGGCAAAAGGCAGATGGATCTCTGAGTTTGAGGACAGCCTGGTACATTCCAAGTAGGCTACAACTACACAGAGAAATTCTGACTCAAAAAAAAAAAAAATAGTACCTGCAGGGTTTCAGACACCTTGGAATTTACCATGTAAATGTTTGTGGTATAAGAAGGAAATCAGATGAACATTCCTGAGAGAGAGATGGGCCCATGGAACACATTGGGAGAGTTAATGCAGGACAGTGTGTTCTGGGAAGGCTGTGTGAGCTTAGGCAGCACTTCACATTCCAACCTTAGAACCATGGACTTGTTCCTGTAGGTGATGAGCAGCATTTCTGAAGCTAGGGTTTTACATGTAGACTGGCAGAGGACGCGTGCACACACACACGTGTGTGTGTGTGTGTGTGTGTGTGTGTGTGTGTGTGTAAAGCTAGTGCTATAACCATCAGACAACAGATAAGAGGCCTGAAATAAATGCCAAATGTGAATGAGGAACAGCCATGTATATACCATCTGACCCTTGGGGTAGGGAGAATAAACCGCATCTCTACCTTCAAGGATCTGCCCACTTGAATGGTATATGTTTAATGCTTGTCAATGATCAAATCAACTGTCCATGGAATGAGTGGTGGAAGGGGGGGGTACCCCCCACCTCCACAAGAAAAGCTGTTGTGTGGCCTGAGAGTCAGGATGCATAGTAGTTAATAGCCAGAGTTGACAGTCCAAATTGTGACCTTGGGCAAACTACTACAAAATTTGCTGTGCAGCACTTTTCTCATAAGTAGAACCAGGTACAGAGGCTCGCCTTTGTAAACCCAGGAGACTATAACAGGAGGCTTGCCATGTGTTTGAGATAAGCCAGGATTAAGCAGTAAGTTCCAGCCCACCTTGGGCTAAAATGTGAGATCTAGTCTCAAAGACAAGCAAGCAAACAAATAAACAAATAAACAAGCACTATATGAATTATAAAAATTATATGAAAAATAGTGCCCAGAATGTTGGTTCCTACCATAAGCACTCACAAATGTTAGCTATTCTGGTTGCCTGAGGGCCTATCCTACTTCCAGTGTCTGGGATTCCTAGGATACAAAGCGGTGATATGGGAGCATCGGAATCCGTGAGACCAAAGTTAGCCATCTTCCTCTGGTGCTAAACCAATTTAAAGGCGTAAAGAAGAAAACACCAACAAGGATGTATACTGATGTCAACTGGAAAATTCTAAAGGATGTTTAAGATAAGAGCAGGGACTTCAAAGGCATTCCCTACTTCGAATAGAAGCTTCAGGTTACATCTTCAGCATTCTTCCCTTCCACCCCTAGGGTTAGATGAATGCAAAAAGTTACAGCAACTCAGAAGTGTGAGCCTCACCATTATGTAGGTGAAAATAGCAATCCAGCTTCGACTTTTGTTGTTGCTGCTTGCCGACTGGATATAAGAGCTCAGTTCCTGTCCATTTCTTCATGGGTAAAGTGGGGGTGATGTTGAGGATGATAAATACTAAAATATGTACATTAGTGTGTCTCTGTAAACATTAAATATTATTTTAAATGCACCTGAGCAATGACTGGTACAGAGCTAGTACTGGCTATACTTTAGTGTTGATTAAATCTTTTCTTGCCAGGTGTGGTAGCTCCCATCTGTAATCCTAGTACTCAGGACTCTGAGGCAGGAGAATTGCTGCTAGTTCAAGGCCAACCTAGGGGCCATATAAAGATCCTGTCTGAAAACAACAAGAACAATCATATTTCTTTGTTTGTTGTTTGTTTGTTTTTGCATAGCAATTCACAGTGACATTGTTGGCAAAGTGTCCATTTTGTGAGCATGATGCTCTGACACTAGAAAGGGCTAGATAAGATACTCGCTTGATGCCAATGCTGGCAGTCCTTCCGTAGGGAGGGAAAAAATTACCTCAGTGGTCTTTCTAGCTCAAAGTTCTGGGTTTTGAAGCAAATCTTTGGAGTCCTTTCTTTTCACTGTTCTGGTCCATGATGGCAGCAGAACTCGGAAGTAAGGGAGGGACAGATAGGGAGGCAGATGCCATTGCAGGATAGGAAGTGGTTGCTGCTGCGCTTCCTCCTAAGTTGCTGCCACCCAGGGGCTGTGTTATACACTCCTGCCTAAGCAGAAAGCAAAAAGGATACTCCTGGGGTTGAAGGAAGTTGACTGGGGCCTCCTTTTCCTCAGGAGGATCTTGTCCCTGTGTTAGGGTCAGGACAGGGGCTGCTGGAAACTCAGAAGTCCCAATGTCTAGTTGGCACAGAAGTGCCATTCCAATGGCTAACTGTCTTAGTCTAGAGTATGTTTGATTGTTTGATGATGGGCCAGAAGGTAGGGAGAGAGAAGAACTGACTCCTCGTTGATTTATGATCATTTGAGAAAGGGACACACACACACACACACACACACACACACACACACGCACACGCACGCACACAATCTGTACTGTAGAATGGCTGAATGGAAGATGGCACAAAGTCAGATTTCTTAGTTGTGAAATAGGCTCACTCTGTGACCTTGAGCAAATCCTCACCCCCACTTGTAGGATACACTCATTTGATCAGTAAATAGTTTGTCAAAAAGCCTATTGCATGCCTCCATTTCCCCAGGGAGGAGAGATAAAAAAACAAAAACAAAAAATGTGGTCCTCTCATTCCTTTCTAGTGCTGGCAGTCTCCTGAAGAGATAAGCACAGATCTCAGCAACTGCAGACGTGCTCTGGCTTATACTCACAAGTAGAACTGATTCCCCTAAAGGACAAGGTGTGGAGTGTGTGTGTGTGTGTGTGTGTGTGTGTGTGTGTGTGTGTGTGNGAGAGAGAGAGAGAGAGAGAGAGAGAGAGAGAGAGAGAGAGAGAGAGACACCTATGTTACAACTGTGAATATGGAACATGCTTTGTAAGTAATAAGCTATACAAACAATGTTCTGTTTACAACCTGCTTTGACTATTCCCATTGTGCCATATCATCCTTATTTTACAAACAAGGAAGCTGAAGCTCGGAGCATGGCCCAGGTTCTCAAAGAGCCTGAATGAGAATCTTGGCCCCTTGGTTGGCCATCAAGAGAACTGGAATAGAAGTGACCAAGTCTAAGAGCTGACAATTTTCTTGTCTTCATTTGAAAACTGCTCAATTCGGCCCACTATCATCTCTTCATGAAAAAAGTTTGCTTGTAGTGAGTGGAGGCCTGGAAAAGTTAATCCTTCTTTATGGAGCCTGGACTCCATCCCAGATGCCATGTTCAAAGCTTTCCAGATCCCCAAATTGTCCTGCATCATTGAGATATTGTCCTTTCTTTAAGGATGGCCAAGTAATTTGTATTGTTGGCCCTTAATTTTTCATTTGTAGTATAGGTGAGTCTCCAAAGACTGCCTGTATTCCAGGGGATTCTTGGTACTTGGATTCCACCATGGCTTTGTTGATATTAATGGCTTCGTTACAGGTGGAGGATGCTGAGCCAGAGAGTTTACTAAGATGTGCAGAGCCACCACCATTTCTCTCGGCATCTATCTGTTGTACAAAGTCTCCTCTCATGCCACTAACTGGAATGGTGGGATGTAAGACACATAGGAAGTGGGGGGGGCGATTTGTGACTAATGAGAACCCCACACACAAGCTTTGCATAGCCAAGAGCCGGAGCAAGTGGTAGTAGTGAAATGCTTCTTAAATAGGAGGTCAGGTACAAAAGGCCAACCAGGGGAGATGTTTCAATGATGATGGGGTGACTTGAGTGGTGAGGTAGATGTACCTAAAGAAGGCACAGTAGCTAGAGAAGAAGGAATTCCTGAGCAAAGTTGGGCTGTGGAATTTTCCAGTCCTCACCAATGGGCTACATGGGCAGAGCAGACACAACCTGGCTGTCCTGACAGCCCTTCCCTTCCAGCTTACCTCCCTCCATTTCCAGAACTCATCCTGTGCTCTTACAGGTATCCTTGGAGCTTCCTGGTGAGACAGGGTGCCCAAGGACTTACGGCAGAGGCACAGAGCGGGCAGCCCCAGAAGGAAGCCTAGAATGTGGATGCTCTAGGGTGTGAAGGGCACCAGGTGGGAATTGCCACACTGGAAACCAGGTGGACAGAGGCCAGCAGACCTGGACCGAGGGAGTGTCAGCACCAGGTTTCCTCCCTGCAGGCTCTGGAAGTTCTGTGCACTTTCGTCTTTTAGCTCTGGTTCCCTTTGCTCTAAAACTCAATCCCTGGCTGAGAGTCCCTTTTCCAGGTCTTTCACTCTTCATGCCTGCTTCTTCTAACTCCTAATCAGCTTTTGCTTAATCCCATAGGTGTCCCATCCTCCCATCCAGACTGTGCATCAGATCTGCTCTCTAAGAACTCTGCTACCAGCTTCCACTCAACGATCTGTCCACAGACACACAGTTGACATTTGTAAAGAGTATGTCCTTTACCATCGCTTCCTTTGATACTTTGCCTCTGGCGTCAAACAGTGCACTATCCTACCTGTCTTCCTGTCCCTCTGTATGACTAACCCTAGGTGGTGTTTTTCCTATACCATTCCCTTGTCAGTCTGTCCTTTTATCCTTCTGTTCTCTTTTCAGACTCCATATCTCTTGATCTTAACATCTATATAGTAGTTCCGACATCCTCCATAATTTCTAAGGGTTAGCCTCTCTCCTCTCATTCAGTGTCTCAGATGCTATCTTGGCTCCCACCACCCCAAGACAGCACCTTTTTAGCTGACATTGGTCATTTGAAAACTTCATCCCAAGCTCTCTTTGGAACCCCCAGGGGTATGCTAAGGTTTCTGGCATTCGTCCCTTTAAACACTGAAAAATATCTCTGTGGGGATTTAAAATTTCCACTCAATACCTGGGTTTTTTTTCCTAGAATTTCCTCCTCTTCTCCTTCAAAATACAGGGAGAAAATAGTCAACTTTGTCAGATTTCTTGCTGTAGATGTATTATGGAACTTGAAGTACCGAATTATAGGGCTCTCTAAGATCCTCAGACAGACTTCGACTGAATATATGGAGACAGTAACATCCAGAGCCAGCAGGGCAGTCTGAATTATAGGGCTCTCTGAGATCCTCAGACAGACTTCGACTGAATATATGGAGACAGTAACATCCAGAGCCAGCAGGGCAGTCTGTCAGGTCTCACAGCTTCTCCACAAAAGGTCAGAGTTACAGATTCCTGGCCTCTGAGCCAGATGTCTCTCTCTCTCTCTCTCTCTCTCTCTCTCTCTCTCTCTCTCTCTCTCTCTCTCT
>NC_034613.1:85184174-85190587 GCF_900095145.1 Mus pahari
TCTCTCTCTCTCTCTCTCTCTCTCTCTCTCTCTCTCTCTCTCTCTCTCTGTGTGTGTGTGTGTGTGTGTGTGTGTGTGTGTGATAGGAACTAGTTTCCTGGGGTGATCTGTTGATTCAGAGATGTAAACCATCCCTGAGCCTGTTGCCCCTTCCTCTGCATCCTCTGGGACCTGGCCTTGGGCTACCCACCTGTTTGGATTAGGCATTCTTGTGTGAGGACTGGTCCCTGCCTCCCTGTAGTGATATGGTGGCTCCAGAAAGGCAAGGTTGATGATAGTCTCTGGAAAGCCTCAGCCCTGGCTGAAGGCAGATGTTAATGGTGGGGGGGGGGAGGAGGGAAATGTGAGTCTGTGTCTTTCTTTCTCTGTGTGTCTCTGTGTGTTGGTTGATTGAGGGGGTAGTGTTAGATGTAGGCCTGTCTTTGTTTATCTCCCCTCTGCACACTGTGACCAGCAGGGCAAATGTGGACATAATAGCTTGGTACCCATCCTGTTCTAGATACCTGTGCCAGGTTCACCAAGCATCAGGAACCCAGTCGACGATAACCTACCTGTTGGTTTGGGGTAGGTGGCAGTCCCTTAGGAGATGGAAGAATATGTATGCTCCATCTGTCCACAGCAGCTAGACTCTGGCTCCTTTAAGATGGGCCCGTGAGCCCAGGACAGGGGGCATGTTTGCTGAAGAATGGGGCCTGTTCTAGTGCCAGGAGTCAGCCACAGCTCCTTGACACTGGCAGTTGAGGACTTTTGTGTCCTTGAGGAAAGGGAAGCTTCAGAAGCCCTGACATCCCTCCTAACCTGAGCTTGCCTGGCTGGAGCCTGAGCCTTCCTCTCTAGCATCCAAGAGTTCTTGGTCAGCATGGAGTTCCTCCTTTCAGTGTGCTCTAGAGTGGTATGTGGGCATAGGCATACTGGTACAGGGATCTTTGTGCTCTCGGGATTCAGATTTCTGTTCTAGATCCCCAGTTGGCAGAACAAAATAATAATAATAATAATAATAATAATAATAATAATAATAATAATAATAATAAGGCACATGTGTGCCATCCCTTTAACATCCCTCCCACTGCTGCCTCTGCTCGGCATGCTGGGAAGGTCCCTCTTAGTCCACAACCATTGACATGAGTCTCTGTGATGGTTGTCTGTAGGACCCATGAGCAATAGGCCCCTCACATGAAGCTTGCTTTTTGTCTTGTGGGCTTGAATGAGGCATGCAGGGATGTGTGGAAGCCCTGTGTGAGAGGCATGTGCTGGGTGTAGCAAGTTGGAGTATAACCTATTTCCCTCTCAAGGATCTAGTTCCCACTTTGTACAGTCCCATGGCGAGTTCCCCGCAACCCTATGAGAGTCTGGTCCTGTGAAAAGGCACCCTTTCCCCAATCCTTTCTGGATACCATTATGGAATCTCCATCTCGCTCAGGATGAACTGAGGCTGGGAGAAGATGTTGGCACTGTTGGAAGTGCTGTCAACCTACCTCATCCCCTGTGAAGGGGTTAAACACTCACATCATTCAGAAGGTCTCAAGATAAAACAGGGAGATTTATTTTAAAAGACCCCCCCCCAAAATAACCTTTGGACTATTTCAAAGTGACATGACTATGCATTATAAATATTAGGTCTAAAGTTTCCCTTAATTATCATGTTCACTCATTCAGCAACATTCTGTTGGTGTTTATTAAGAAAAATATTTTATCATTTAGTTAAGTTCAGGCATTAGGAAAGAGAGAGGCACGTAAAGAAAAAGGACAGTACATACCAAAAATGTGGGTGTGGGCTTCTCAAGGCAGAGTGTGTTGCAACAACAACAAAACCTGTTTTCATTATGCTTGTCAGGCACTGCAGAACTGGGGCTGTATTTATTTATAGCAGTTTCTAGATTTTGTAGTTTTTCATGCTGTTTTAGATATTTTGGTACTTTTTGTGGTTTGACCCTTTGCAGGTTTTTTTGTTTGTTTGTTTCATTGCATTAAAAAAAAGAGAGAGAGAGTGTGGTTGGGAAGATGATTTAGTTGGTAACAGGTAGAAGGACCAGTATTCTGTTCTAGAACCCGCATAAAAACTGCTGTGCATGGTAGTGGGTTTATAATCCCAGCACCAGAGAAGGGAAGATGGGTGGATTCCCCAGGGCTTGCTGGTTAGCCTATTTACTTTAGCCAGCCAGCCGCAGACCACTGAAAGACCCTGTCTGAAAATTAGGTGGGTGGCACCTGAGGAATGGAGTGACACTGGAAGTTGTTCACTAGTCTCCATATACATGTGCACACATATATACAACCACTCACACATGTGCACCTGCACACACACACACACACACACACACACACTGGTATTTCAGAACCAAAACTATCTTAATCCAATTAGAACAATCTACTAAATTACAGGTGGTGGCACAAACCTGTAACATTTAGGAGGTTGAGGCATTTTTTTTTTTACTTTGATGGTAACCTGGGTTCATATAGAGATCTTGTCTAAAAAGTAACATCTATTAAATGTTAAATTGGGGTTTGCATTCTTCATATGCTTAAAAATTCTTCATGGTTTTCCCTGAGTGTCCTTTGACATTTTGTCACCCACTAGTGAACCAGCTCTGTCATGTTTTTCTGTCTTTAGGGATACATAGGGTCATGGCAGGTCTTCAACTTCTAAGTCTTTCTAACATTGTGTACAAGCAATATACATTTGGCTAAAAACTCAGACCCTGGAGCATGCTGGCAATATTATATTCAGCCCTGCCTCAGGAGAGAGACTTCCTATCTACTATCAAAAGTAGTATAGCCTCCTGGTGGATTTTGGCTTGGGGAGTGAGTTCAGGTGCACAGGCTGCTGCAACCACATTTAAGATTTGTGGTGAAATGGCTCACTTTGGAAAAAAAAATTGTCACAGGCTATCAGTCTCGGTCCTTCTGTTGAGAAGAGCAGAGAGTTCATACTAGGAGTTGCTTTGTTTCCTTGACACTCCATTGCTTCTTGTGAGGAAAGAAGGTGAGGTAGGATGCTTGGTTCTCTCATCACCTCCAGTGACCTTTAACAAACTGCTGTGTTGGCTACTTTAGCAATCCAGTGAGATGGATGTTGTCCCTGTAGTCTAAAGACCTTAGCTCCATGCCATTCATCTAGTAGGTATGGAGAAAATAACCAGTATACAAGTCTTGGCCTGCCATGGATTTGCTGAGTAGCCCAGAGTAAGTCACCTCTCTTCAGTTTCTGCCATTGTAAACATAGTTGTAGTGCCTTGAGGACTTACATACTCCTTCCTAGCCCGGGCTACACAGGAGTACTCAATTCAACAGCGAAATGAAGGTTGTCAGCTTATGATGAAAACTTCATAGGCAAGACGAGGAAGAAACCAATTCTTAACACTGTTTCTTACTGAATTTGACCAGGCTTTCTGGGGGTACTCGGTTTCAGAACTCCTGGAAGCCTTCTCCTGCTATAATTAACTTTGGGGCCCTACGTTCTCCGTGTGTTTCTATATGGAAGTAGAGTTTAGACTGCAGTGGACAGAGGGTTAGATACCAGGGAGGTTGCAGAATGCTGAAATAAGGTGGGAATGACAACTTTCTGGAAATTTATGGAGTTTCTTCCGTCTACTAGTTATGTATTTCACAGAAGCAGTCTTCTGGACTTACTATAAATTATCTTGGACAAGTCACTTAAACCCTCTTGTGCACATAGCAGTTCGATTTGAAGCCTGCATGCAGTGCCAGACACATTCAGAACTCAATAAATACAAGTCTGCAGTGGTCATCTCATTCCTTCAAGCTCTGCTCTTTCAAAGCTCTGCCTTGGGCCCTGGGCTTTTGCCTCCAGCTGAGTGACCTGAGGGAAAGGCAGAGAGAGGCTCAGGGCATTGGAGGAGCTGGCTGGTAGAGCCCCGCCCACCCCATTTGGGACCGCTTTTGGGGAGGAGGCGGGGTGGGGAGGGACGTGACTGTGCCCTCATTGGTCTGGGGACCTGTAGGTGGGCGGAGCACAACTACGGCTTACTCGCGAATGCTCCCTCTCTCCCAACCTGCGCGGCGAGCTTAGTCTAGTTGACAACGGCTAAGCAGCTGCTGTAGCTGCAATTCTGGCTCGCACCTTTACCCCTGGCTCCACGCGTGTCTTCTTCGAGCAGCCCTGCCCGCGCTTGCCTCCTATCCCTTTGCCGCTGTGTGGACGCGGCTGCCAAGTAAGAGTTGGGGCGACGTCAGGGGGACACCCAGGCAGACTGGGGCCCTGACCTCCAGTATCCCGCTTAGCCGCTGTGGCGCTCCAGCCCTTCTGCTCTCCTGGCAGTTCCGCTGGGCTGAGGACGCGAGAGACAGGAAGGAAAGTAGCCCGGGCTGCCTCTGCTTATGGGCGGGGTTCAGAGTTATAGAAACTTAGAGACCCCTGATTGTGCCGGCTGCACACTCCCATCGAAGCCCAGCAAACAGGCTGGTCCGGTGGCCTGAGGACCCCTGGCGTGACTGGCGCAGCGGCCTCCCCAGGGCGCCAGTGGGTGGCGGGCGCGGGGCGGGGGTGCCCACTCTGCCCTCCTTCTACTTCGGGGGACATTTCGAGGAAGGCTTCAGCCCCATAGACTTTTCCATCGGCCCCTGCCTCACTGCCTTCCCACCTGGACAACTCTCGAGCGTGAGCTGTTCTCAGGGTAGCTGCGCAGAGCGAGTTAATCGATACTTCTGAATAAGTCGCTGGGACTCAGTTTGCCATGAAGTCCCACGTAAATTTAGATTAGAAAAGCTCAGAGGAAAGGCTATTAGACGGAAGTTTGGGGGAGCTCTAACTTGGGTAGTCTCGATGTCTCTTCCAACACTTGCTCAAGTTCAACACTGAATTACCACTCAGGAAACCGGGGTTCCGCCAGTCCTTATGACCTCAGGCGGGTCATGCTTTCGTGAGTGACAAGTGTTTTCAATGGCATCTCAATTGGCAGCTAGATTTCAGTATCAGAAGGGCCCCAGTTTCTTCTGCTCTGACAGTGGCTAACTTAGTGCCTGGGCCCAGTCTTTTAAACCAGTAAATAAAGAAAGATGGTCTCTGAGACACTTGGGGTGACTGGAGGTAGGCAGTCAGCGGGTCTTATGATGGTTATGCACTAGATTAGCTGGGAAACTATTGTGGGGGAGATGGCAAACTGAATACAAGGAGGGGCAGGACTTTTCCCCAGATACCAGGTTTCTCACTTTGGGGACCCCAGAGATTGCACTTAGGCATGGCATTCAGGCAAAGGACTGACTGGTGTCCTAGTTTGCTTGGGTCTCACTCAGCGCACCCAGTAATCCTGAGAGAAGAGGGTAATGAATCACCCAGGGCTATTTTCAAACCTTGACTCCTGCTGCAGCACCAGTGCCCACGCCCACTCGAAGGGTTGCAGTCCCTGCCTGTGCTGTCAGTATCCTTGCTGTCTGGGTTTCCTCTAGCCTTCCCTTCTTTCTTGGGGGACTGGAGGTGAGCAGTCCAAGGCACAAGTGATGTCTAGGTGAGTGGTCGAGTGGGGATAAAGTTTTTATCCTGAAGTTGTAGCTGCCATTTGGCTGGGTATCTGGTGTTGGTCCTTATTTCAGAGTGTTGGTCTTTTGCCCAGGTTCTGGACTTGGAATTACCTGCTCCTTGAACCTCTATAGTTATTGCTGAGAGATGCCATACTGAACAGGGACTGTTCGCCCCTGGTCGCTTACCCTCATTCCACAGTGCTAAGGGATCTTTGAAGAATGCCAGGCCTCTGTGTACGTCTGAGGGTCCCTTCTGCCTTCGGGAGAGGCTGCCATGAGATGATATCTGAAGATGTAATGCACCTTGTGTGGATGCAAACGAGGGGACAACGAGTCTTGTAAAGATAATGGTCTTAATATGTTCAAGGCTGGAGCAGAGAAGCCAAAGAAAGGGGGTTCCCAAGAGGGCCAAACTGGCCTTCAGTCTTATCTTTATTAATTTTTAGTTAATGAGCAAAATAATAAATGCCATTATAGTATTTCTGTAAATGCATTAATCACCCCTCTGCCACCTCTTGTCCCCCCATATGTATTGACATTTAAAAAAAATCCATTTTGGAGACTACAGATTGGAATGGGAGCACAGGACATCTGGAGCCAGGTATAAGCAGAGCAACAGGACACTACGGCAAGACAGTCACAGGGGAAGGAGGGGTGGTTTCGGGCTGAGATGCTGCTTCGCCTTTTGTTAGCTAACTTCTGCAGCATCCTTGTTCCAGTCTTGGATAATGTGGGTTCCAGGAACGGCAAGTTCTTGGGGGAAGGATGTAAAAGAGGGCCCTCATCTGAAAGAAGGAGTTACTTTATTCTTGAGTTAAAAAGAGAACTATTTTCTTCCCTTCTCTTCTCTTCTCTTCTCTTCTCTTCTCTTCTCTTCTCTTCTCTTCTCTTCTCTTCTCTTCTCTTCTCTTCTCTTCTCTTCTCTTCTCTCCTCT
>NC_034613.1:85190711-85201215 GCF_900095145.1 Mus pahari
TCTCCTCTCCTCTCCTCTCCTCTCCTCTCCTCTCTTCTCTTCTCTTCTCTTCTCTTCTCTTCTCTTCTTTTTCCCAGTTTGGGTAGGATCAAGCCTTAGGCCACTTGGCTGCCCAGTGTGGAGTTGTCAGAGATTTCAGGGCTTGGAATAGGAGGTCTATCTGTGTGCGTGAATGTGTTAAAGTGTTTCAGGAGCTGGAGCTGGGGGTTGTTTTCTTTTGTTGTTCGGATGTCGGGATGAAGCCCTTGGTCTGGGGTGCTCTAGGCTAATGCTCCAGGACAGAGGTCCACCCTTAACCATTGGTGAGTTTTATAGTCCCTCCCACCCCACAACCCCAGGTGAGATGTTTGAGCACTGTGCTGGTCATGCAGTTGTTGGTGACAAGGGTTTATTAATGCTTTTATGATTTGTGACTTAGGGGCTTGGCGTGTGCGTGTGCATGTGCATGTGCTTTTATGTACATGGGTCCTTGTCGGTATGAGTCAGTGCATTAGAAGTCTCCAGTCTGCGCCCTAGTCACAAGTCTGAAATGCTGAGTTTGTGTATTGAGTTTCCTCTGGTGTGGCCCTCCATGGTGGTGGAGACTTGCACGCTGAGCACTTGCTGTTCCGGTTTACCTCAGCCATAAGCAGGGATTTCAGAAGTCACTGTTAAGTGCCTTAGCAGTCCAGGGTGTCCCAGAACAAAGAACAAGGGATTGGAGGTCTAAATCCAGTCTCTGTTGTTCTCTCCACACCATCATGTCACCCCTCGGGTGGCTTTCTTCTTTGTACCAGATTAAACAAGGGGGATCAATAGTTAAGTGCTTTGTAAGCTACAAAAGGCTAGGGCTGGCTAGTTCTCAGGAAGGACCCATGGTTCTGACACCCACCATTGGGAAATCCGCCATCCAGTGGAGGGGTTTAGTGGCCTGAGACACTCCTCATTGAGGACTTAAAAATATTATTAAAAAAAAGTAAGCATATTTTTAAAAGGGAAGCAATCGGTGTAATCAGGACTCAAGAACCATATAGTCCCACCTACTGCTTTTCTTGTTACTTTGAAACAAATCTCAGGCTTGTGTGTTATCAAATTGAACTAAAAATAGACCAGTGTATCTTTCTAAAAGAGAAAGGACTTGCAGCAAAATAACCGCGTGTCTTGCTGTCACACCAAACCTTGTCCCCTAGTGTCACCCGAAGTGTGGTTAGTATTCCAGTTTCCAGTTGTTTTGCCCTGGAGTTCAGACCAGGGGGAAACTGCTGAGGAGGAGGCGACTGACAAGTAGGAGACATTTGATCTGGGCTGCAGAACACAGGCTAGAGGGATTATAGAGCTCCTGGCCTCTTCATTTTCCAGATGCCACATTGCCAGTAGCAGATGTGAGCTGCTTCTGGGGCTCCGGATCCTGCCACTGACCTGTAGAAGCCTCTTGCAGAAACTTCAGAAACTCCGGGCCTTCATTCCTGAAGTAGCAAAAGAGAGATTTAAATTCCCTCTTGACTCCTGTGCTAGGGGGCCACCCAAGAGTTTGAGGTCAGCAGGCCTGGGAGAATTCCTGGGAGGCTGCTCTCTTTCTCCAGGCCCCTCCCCAGCTCCAGGACCCCGAGGCCAATTTGAAGCAAAACAGGATGCATCCGGGATGAGTGCCTTTTCCAGCTTGTCATCTAATCACCAAGGCCCAGCTTGGAGCTTCCTCTTTCATTTATGATAAAACAAAACAAAACAAAACCCTTTGCTGTCTCTCTCTTTTCCCTCCTTCCCCATTGAGGGTGTGCTGACATCCTTCATTTCCGGGGCCGCCCTCCTCCAGCCCCATGTGGGCAGGGTGGCCTGCCTCTGCCTCACCTACCCCACTGGTGCTTTGTCAAGGAGATAAAGACCCCAGGAATGACCTGTCTGGAGACAGCTTCTTGCTCTTGGACTGTCCTTGGGAGAGGAGTGGCCCCTTTCCAACAAGCCTGGGGTCCTGCCACTGCTTGGTTAATGATTGAGCCACATACTAACCACCTTGCAAAGTCACCTCTACAGGATGGCCATTAACTAACTGCCTGTCTACTCCAAACCTTAAAGGGACCCCATTCTAAACCTTTACCTCCTCCCAGAGGGATACTGACAAATACCAAATCATAAGAATTTCTGGAGCCAATTAAAATTCTGCTCCTCTATCCTATGTTTGGTCAAACAGAAGCACTTATTCCCCTTGTTTGAAGTATATATACTTATACTTGGAATAGATGTCATTGGGGTTTTTGTTGTTGCTATTGGTGGTGGTGGTGTTTTTGGTTTGGTTTTGGTTTTGGTTTTGGTTTTGGTTGTTTGTTGTTTGGCATTAGAGTAAGAAAGAGGTTGGGGTATCTCCAGCTGCTTAAAAGAACAAGAACTAAGCCTGGTAGGACAAGTTTGTAATCCTAGCTACTCAGGAGGCTGTGGCAGAGGGATCATAAGTTCAATACATGCCTTACTGCAGAGTATATTTAAAAGACATCCAGACAACCTAGCAAGACCCTGCCTCAAAATGAGAGAGAGAGAGAGAGAGAGAGAGAGAGAGAGAGAGGGAGAGCGCTAGAGATATGTCTCAGCTCCCATACCTGCTGAGCATGTTCGAGGCCCAATGTCCCATCCCAGGTGCTGCTGACGTGGGGAGCATGGCGTCTGGAGCCAGTGAGCCTAGAGACAAGAGCTTCTGGCGTGAAAGAAAAAAAGTCTTTTACCAAGAACCTGTATCTAGACAGGTAGGGAGAAGAGGAAGAGTCTAGCTGGAACCCAGACACAGTTTAGAAAGTTCTAGGCCACATTCACTTTTTCTATAGTCCCAGAAGGAACAGAGTAATCAATGTTTCACGAACTCTGTGTGTCTACCAGAGCCAGGAACTTGGCCTCTGTTTCTGTTTCTGAGTGACTTCAGGAAAATGCATGTGTACCTGAGGGGTACCGGGGCCTCCATTTCCCTATCCGTAAATTGGGTGGGGCAGGTACACGGACTCAGAATTTCCTAGCTCTGCGAGCCTGTGTTTCCATTTAATACCTTTTGCTTATCCACAGGGTGATACAGGTTCAGGGTGATACAGATTCAACTAGGTCCCCGCACTAAATCTCTGTAGCCTGTGTCTGGTTGAGCTGTCTGAGTCCTGGAGTTTTCTGGAAGGCATGTGTAATCTGGTCCCTAGCCCCTCCCCATGTATGCATCTGCCCTAGGAGGTCTCCTTCTGATCCATTCAGCCTCAAGTTAATGAATGACTTTTCCCTCTGGGGAATATGAGCCCAAGGTGTCCCTGGGATCTCAGGACTCTGGGAATCAGGGAGGGCTTGGCCTGTTTCTCTTTTGCTCCCCACTCACCATCTAGTGACAGTATGCAAATGTAATCAGGGGAAGAAGGACACTTAGAGGACACGAGGCCCCCACACCTTTGGAAGCTAGACTTTCTCCCCTGTGCTTGTACAGTAACTATTTACCTGGCTTCAGCATCCTGGAACAATGGAAGTTGCAAGACATTGTTTTCCATCAATGGGATTACTGCAAGTCAGTGTCCTGTTACACATAATAATAGTATCTCCTTGAGGCTTCTAAGCCTGAGACCCAGTTCTGCCCCTTGGAATTACCTAGAAGGGCCTTTTTCTCTCTGCCTTTCTGAAGTCTGAAAACTGAGCACAGATCCCTCTCCTTTCTCCAGCCTAAACAGCTCAGTTCCTGCAAAGATTCCTTCTAGATGTGGGTCGACCCCTGCCCCCGTCAGCCTCATCACCTGTATGTGCTATTGCTTGTAGCTCTTTTAACAGTGGGCTATGCCCTATTCTCCTTTTCAGGATGGCCATCTCAGTAACCCCTCTCCGATGATCCCAACAGGCAGACACTAAGCCCCAGGATCTTGAGCCAAGCCATCTTATACAACCCTATCCAGGTCCAACCAGATCTCAGACTTGGGGAACCTTTGGAACGCAAGGCCTTTTTGGTTGCCTCTTCCTTGACAGATGACAAGCCTGTTGAGAATAGGTATTCAGCTGATTATAATGTCGCCTGGGTAGGGGGCTTGAATGCTGTGCTTTTCTGCCGTCTGTTTTCAGCAACTGATATAGTGGGGGGAGGAAAGGGGGGTATTTTAGGGACTACTGAAGCCAGAAATGAGGATGAGCTGTGCCCACAGTGGGGACTATGAGAGTGAATCAGACCAGAGAGAAATACCAACTCAGTCACTCCTTCCTGTGGCAAGTGATGAGGAGAGCAACCAGGCCCATTTCTTTCATTTCCAGGACCCTTTTGTTCCCATGCTCCCTCTGTGCTCTCAGAGTAGTTTGACCAAGTACCCCCCCCCAATCCCTCTGCTGTGATCCTCAGCAGCCCCCTAGCTGAGGCTCAGGAGAGGAAGGGAACGGTTTGCAATGAGGCAAGATTTGGGACCCAGGTCTCCTGACACTCAGCTCTGCCTGTTTTCCACAAACCACACCCAGCAGCCAGGGCAGCTGGGGCTGACTAGGCAGCTTCCTCACCACAGAGGAAGCTCTGCCTGAGCGGCAGCTCTGTTCCTGCAGTAGATGGAGCAACCTCC
Organism: Mus pahari; assembly: GCF_900095145.1. Taxonomy (NCBI): domain Eukaryota; kingdom Metazoa; phylum Chordata; class Mammalia; order Rodentia; family Muridae; genus Mus; species Mus pahari. The sequence goes on from NC_034613.1 coordinate 85,195,238, forward strand.
AGGGGAGCTGGCCTGGGATTTCCTGTCCTTTATCTAGGCTGGCCAAAGACTGGCCTGTCTGAGGTATGGACTTGTATCCCATCATTTTGCTCCAGGCTGAGGTCAAATCAGGCCGGGCAGGGTCAGAGACTTTTTGTAGGAAGGGCTTGGCTCTAAACAACTGGCTCACATAGCCTGTACCCCAGCACGACCTTCTCAATGGACAAAAAATAGAGAGGCCAAGGATGTAGCACAGTTGATAATATACTTGCCTAGCATTGCAAGAACCCCTGGGTCTTAGGGATTACTGAAAAGACTCTGGGGTACTGAATTCCCTGTACCCCATAAATGGGATGTGGTGGTGATGCACAGCTGATCCTAGCACTTGGGAAGTAGAGTGGGAGGATCAGAAGGTGAAGTTCTGTCATCAGCTGCATAGCAAGGGTGATACCAACTTGGGACATATAGAACCCTGGCAAAAAGAAAGAAAGATAAGGAAAGAATGCAGCGTGGGGAAAGGGGCCAGAGCATGTATCCAGAGCAAGAGGGTGCTATGAAGAACAGGGTCTCTGCTTTGATACTCTTAGGTGGCTTTACCCCTCTGAACGGGCATCTGCCAACAACGAGGAGACATGTGCCTGCCTCTCAGGGTTGCTAAGCATTCATTCTGACTATATAAATACAATCCTTGCCTGAGTGAGTGTCACTAAGTAGTACTTTGGGGAGCCTTGTTTTTTTGCTTTTTTCACTGACCTGGGGCTCTACGGGGCGCCAGCATACCACCTCCCCACCTCCATGCATTGAATGTGGACTTGCCTGTGACTTCAGGTTCTATTCCATCTAGGAAATTTCTCTTGTTGTCCTTATAGGGCTCCTTCCTCTGGTCATCTTTGGTGACATTTGTGACACTGCAACAGGCTGTGCTAATGATGTCAATAGCAATAGTGGTGCCCTATTCTAAATTCTTGACACTTTTGTTTTTTACTGTACTTAGCCCCCGTGACAATTCCTTAAGGCAGTTAGAGCTATTACCTTCCCTGCCTTACGTATAAAGAAGATGAGTAAGGAGAGATTTTTAAACAAGAACATGCCCAAGGTCAGACAATTGAGGAGCGATAAAAAGGCCACCCAGGTAGTCTGACTCGACCTCCCATAAGCTGCATAGCTGACTCTCTTTCTTGACCCTTGACCTGGAGGAAAGGGCACAGGTTTAGGCCTCTCTTTTCCCTCCAAGTGCACATCAACTCCAGAAGCGACTAATCTTTCTGGCCAGTCGGTCCCCAGATCGCTTGCCTCCTTGCACCCCCACCCCCATCCCCAAGGTAAGAGGAGGAAAACCATGAAGTAGTGGGCTAAAGACTCCAAAATAGAGCCTCAGCAGGGTTGAGAGGGCCTGAAGGAGGGACTGGGGGTGGTTCTGGCATGGGCACTGGGTCTGCTTTATTAGTATCTTCTTGCACCGAGAGTCAGGAGCAGGGAGCAGGGTGTCGCTGGGAAAGGAGAGACATTTTAATGTGCTGTCTTGACAACGGGTTGCATTATTTAGAAAGTGTGGGTGGGTAGGGGTGGGCAGAAGGCAGGGTGGATTAACACTTAGGAGATCCCTTCAGCTCTTGTAGCCCATGCTTGTATTGGGATTATGTGGGTGGGGGAGTTGTCCAGAACATCTTAGCCTTCCCCCACACCCCTTCAAGTTTACCCGTTTCAGACTCTTTGGGGGCTGCAAGCTTCCTTCCTTAGACTGTACTAGCCGCCAGCTCCCCTGCTTTGGAGCTTGTTCCCTGTTATCTTGTCTTCAAAGGATAGTTTGTCCCAGTCTCTGCCCTTCCTGAGTAGGATGGGCCAGACAACACCTCTGGCCAAATATACTGGGAGAGCTTTTGTCGTGTTTTCGGACCTTGGTGCTCGCTCACCCAGCAAGGGGCCTGCTACTAAGTAGATGCTGGGGTACTGTGACTTGAGTCCACTCACAGTTCACAAGGAATGGTTTGAGAGGGGAAATTCAAGAGAGGCTGACATGGGAACTCCCGAACAGGAGGAGTTCTGGCATGTCGGCAGGTTTCTGGCCCCATCTGTACTCCAGCAGAAGAGACCTGATCTCTCACAACATTCCGTTCTATGTTTGTGCAGCGGGCGTTACTTGCTTTGCACTGGGTTGCTGTGACCACCAGGTGGAATGTGAGGTGATTCGGTGCTTCTCCCATGGATGGGAACTACTTCACGCTAAGCCTTCAAACTGTGTTCCCAAGTGCTCAAATGCAGGCCTGGGGGGTGAGAGGGTGGGCAGGTTGGGGACAATGAGATCAGTGGAAGGCCGGTGGTTAGCCCTGTTTTGAGAGCCTCAAATAGCCATGCGCACACCATTCACCACACATACAGGATAAGTGGGCTGTTATCTCATTTGATCATTACAGACAACACATTGGTTCTGAGATTACATCCCCATTTTAGAGATAAGGACACTGAGGCCCAGGGAAATTACAAATCTTAAGGAACACCATCTGTGCAGTCCTTGGAAACACAGTAACTCTTTAGTAACCATACTGTCTGTAATAGTATACACTCTGTATTCGTTGTTGTTCAATTTGGTATATATTGCCACTAATGAGCAGAGCCCATCAACAAGGAACAAGCCCAAGACTGTCATGAGGCTCTTTTTGTTGTTGTTGTTGTTGTTGCTTTGTTTTGTTTTTTCGAGACAGGGTTTCTCTGTATAGCTCTGCTGTCCTGGAACTCACTTTGTAGACCAGGCTGGCCTCGAACTCAGAAATCTGCCTGCCTCTGCCTCCCAAGTGCTGGGATTAGAGGCGTGCACCACCACGCCCGGCTTGTCTTGAGGCTCTTAGCCTCTCTCTTCCCACTTTATCCCACAATGCTGTTCCTGTAGGCCTTACACAGCTGGCAGGTCACCATCGGAATTCTCCATCTGATGGTTCCACCTTGACCAAAGCACTTGTACTGTAGGTTCATGTGCACACCACAGCCCTCTCTCTGGCTGGTAGCAGGGCTCAGGGGAGGGGTTGTGTCGGCTAGCTTCTTGAAGAGGCCACTTCTTTCAGACCCATTTCCTTTCTGTCAGAGACAGTTTTTTTTTTCTGGATCCCAGGGTGGGGCCAGGCTACTTTAAGGCATTTCCTGCCCAGAGTTTATATTTGGCTTCAGCAAAAGGAAAGGGAAATAGGCAAAGGGAGTAGGACTAAAAGGTGGTGGCTCGGGGTCAAAATAAGTGAACACCGAAGCTTGGCAGGCCGAGAGGGAAGTGGGAGGTAATGAGTGCTCCTGAACAGCTCAGGTGAACTTCCTTGCCCATACTTAAGCTCAAGTGGAAAAGGTACTAGCTCCCCCAGGGAGGAGTGACTCCACCCTTAGGCAGAGTTCATTCTCAATTCTCATACCTGGATGCTCCCAATGCTTAGCTTTCTGCCCCAGGGCACCATGTTCTGCTGAGCAGTGCTGCCTGAAGGTAGGATGCTTGCTTCAGAAGAGGAGCTAGAGCCAGATGTGCATACACTGTTAAGGTGGGAAGCAGAGCTTCCTGTCCGGGCATTACCAGAACATTCGGTATCCCTTATTGCACTGCATTGGGAGCACCAAGACAAACAGGACCCAGTGCAATGGAGCAATCAGTCAAACGGGGAAGACAGCTTCGCATGCCGGTGAATGGTGAGAGTCAAGGAGGGAGGCTTCATGGGTTGGAATGCCCGATCTAGTCTGTAGCTTGGGTGTCTGTTTAGAAGTAGGCCAATTTCTGCCCTAGGCTTTAGGCAAGGTTAGGTTTTTGGGGCCAGTTAGGTTTCAGAATGGGAGGTGTATCCAGGTTAGGGCTGGAGGGGGGGGGTTGGGAGAAGAAAGCTGGTAGGGTAGCCTGTTGAGAGGAGAGATTGGAGACTAGAAAGAGAGAGGGCTGAGGTGCTCTAGGCATGAGAACCTAGAACATAATTGTATGGGAAAGCTGACCATTTAGTGGGAGAAGTTGTTAGAAGCTGAGATGACTCAATGTGTAGGAGGAGACAGGAGGACAAGGTGGTGGATGGTTTTTGAGGCAAGAACATCACCAGAATTCTTCCCTCCCATCCCTTCCTTGGGGACCTAAGCCCAAATACATCTTCCTCCACTATTCAGGACAGCTCCTCTGCTGGACTACCAACTGCCCTTGCCAGCTCTGACTCCAGGGCTTGGGGAATGGCCACTAGAAGATGAGAAACACGGTTCAGACAGAAGTAGTAGCTTCCCGAAGGTTACACACAAGTTAGTAAGGGAGCTGAAACTATAAGGTGGCTTGTCTGACCTTCAGCCCAAAAGTTTGAACCCATATTGTGGTGGAGAGCTGTTACTCCTGGTCTAGTGTCTGCCTTAGACTAGTTTGGTTGGCATCTCATTCCTCTAGGCTGGAGACTGGAAGGAGTGAAATAGCACACGGCTTATTAAAACAAATGTCTTTGCTTGTCACTGGTCACCTTGTCTGAGCACCTAGGACTGAGTTGGAGACAGTAGCCCCTAGGGGCAAGAAAGCTAAGAGAGCAACTTCAGCAGAGCAGGTGGTAGCTTTGACCTTCACTGTCACAGGGAAGCCCTGGACTGGGTAGGAATGTCAGCTGTCTGCTTTGGCCCCACTGTGTCAGTTACTAGCCTTGGAGACCACAGGCCTTGCTGTCTCTGGACCCAGATTCTCAAACAGCCCGAGTGAACCAGGATTTACCTCAGAGCTCATGTGAATCTTATTGTTTACAACCACCAGTACTTTGGGGAGTTGGAGAGGAGACACTGTTATAGTGTCTTTGGGGGTCTTGAATAATTTCCACATATGTAGAACTTTATTCCAGAGCTGACACCTCTCTAGCTCACCCGTAAAGTCTAGGGACTACCACTGACAGACGTATGTATTCTTTACTTCATCATCAGAACATCTCCCAAAATAGACATGGCTGCCTTAAGGCATCTGAGGCCCCTTTGGCAAGATTGAAGTTGACACTTCAGAGCCCCCATCTTCCCCCCCCCCCGCATCTAGGTAGGATGGCCAAAACTGTCTCCAGACATTGTCAAATGGGAAGGGAATTTGTCCCTGGATGGGAATCCATTCATTAGGGACTCCAAGTTTTACCCTGTGAGCAGGTGCAGACATGAAGTGTCAGAGGAGAGGCACATTACAGGGTCTACACAAGTATAACTAGCTAGCCAAAAACTTCAGTGGTTTGATGGCTTGCTACCGCCCGCTCCCAGACAGCCTCTGTGTATGTAGGCTGTTTGCTTTGTGGGTACTTCATTTGTGACAGGAAGACTCCAAAAGTATTGCTCACATGGGCCCAGGAGGTTGGCATCCAGCTGCAGTTCCGGCAGAGAGTCGGGCTGGCATCTGAACAGGTGCAGCCGGGCCCCTAGTCCTGCCCTACGACCTAGCAAGCAAGAGGCCAGCCAGTGTCTCGTACTGCCAAAGTAGGCTGGCTGAAATACAGCGGCCCTTGCTGCGGTGCCCCTCCAGTGGGGTTCGGAATGTGGGATGGGAGCTATTTTGGTCTTGTCTCCCTTCCTCCCTGTGCCTCCCTCCCCTGCCAGAATTGAATTAGAGTGGCAATTCCAGCTAAGAGCAGCAATAGCAGAAAGTGCCTGTGGATGTGTCGGGCCTTCTAGTAGGCAGGAAATTACCTACTCTCTTCCACTTCATGGTCAAGAAGGGAAGTTTCAGTGGCCCCAGAATACCTGCTAGCTGAGTAATGACCCTTTCTCTTTGTCCTGGAGAGGTAGGAAAATCAACTAGTTACCTGTCACAGCGTCTCACCCAGGACTGCTGTCAACATGCACAAACTGCAGTGAGACTACACCTGTAAGAGTCACGTTCCTGTGCCAGACTCAAAGGCTAGGTGGACAAGATGTGTCCATACGATAGACATGGAAGGAGCTGGTCATAAGCAAGGATGGTAGCTTCTGAGATAGAAAGTCCCCTCCCGCCGGGCGTGGTGGCGCACGCCTTTTAATCCCAGCACTCGGGAGGCAGAGGCAGG
>NC_034613.1:85201275-85202958 GCF_900095145.1 Mus pahari
AAAAAAAAAAAAAAAAAGTCCCCTCCCAAGGCTGTTCTGTCTTGAAAAGGCTCCTTTCCAGGGGTGCGGAGGGAAAACAGGAAATGGACCTTGGATCAGCTAAGGAGAATGAACTAAGAAACTTTTCGGCAGAGCTAGCTGCAGGGACGGGGTCGGTAGTGGTATGTAGCTCCACTGTCTGCTCCCCTCTCCTAGCCCAACAACACAGGGTCTCACCGGAGTTTCATAGAGCCTGCCCTGAGAACTTACATTGTCCCACAGACAGTGGTATCCCAGCACCCTTGGGATGCTAGCGGTTCCTCTGGTTCATACGAAAAGTGAAAGAGATCAGTCTTGATACCAGACCCTGCTTGTGAGGCATCCAGCCTATGACAAGGGCCATAGGGAAGATGCCTTTGCAAACAGGAAGCTAATCATTAAGGTAAAGGAGATCACCATGTTTGCCGAAAGATAGGAAATCGACTAATGATTTAACTGACCTCTGCAAGTACCCGAGACTCCTTCCCCTTTCCCTACCGTATGCACCCATATTAGTATTGGTTGTATTCTCTTGTCTATACCTGGAGCAAACTTCAGCCAATGTCTTAGAATAGGCCTGATTCTGGGCTCTGGAGAACATCTTTTCAGGGCTCTCTCTCTCTCTCTCTCTCTCTCTCTCTCTCTCTCTCTCTCTCTCTCTCTGTGTGTGTGTGTGTGTGTGTGTGTGTGTGTGATTCATTGACCAAGACTCTTAGGACACTAGTTCTTTATCTTTTTGCTCTTTATAATCACTTGTAGAACTCACAGAAGCAAAGAAACAAATGAAAACCAACTTTATCCCAAGAGATTCTAATTTAATTAGTCATGGGCAGAGCTAGGGCACTGGCACATTCCAAATCTCTCCAGGAGTGAATGTGCCCCTAGTATAAGCTGAGGGAGAAATGTCATGCCCAAGAGCAGGAACTAACAAGAGACATTTTCTTGTCAGCTCTTGTGACATCTATTCACTTCACTTCTTCTTTTGGGCCCATTGTCTTACCTGGTACCCAGGCTTGAGATGAGCTTTTTTGGTGGAGGAAAAGGATGAACCTGGAGCCTGGGCAGCACTTTCTCAGATCACTGAGTATCTATAGACAGAAGGACCTTAATTCAAGGCCTATAAACCCATGTGAAGAGGGGTACCCATCCTTGGACTAAGGTCCATGAGGCTGGCTGAGTGAAGCCTTACTTATCTCCTGCAACATAGTTCTCGTTCTCTCTCTCTCTCTCTCTCTCTCTCTCTCTCTCTCTCTCTCTCTCTCCCCCCAGTAACTAAAACATAATCTCCATGGGTCTTAAAGTCTCATGAGGTTACAAAGTTCAAATAGCCTTAAGCAAACTAGCCCCCTGTAATGTCAACTTTTGTTATATTTCAAACCAGTGAAGGAAGACTGTAGGTGTACGGTTCAGCTGCAGAGTGCTTGCCTAACCTGGACAAATGGGGCCCTAGAGTCTATCTCCAGTGCAGAAATAAACAGAAAGAGGAGGAGAGGAAGGAGAGGAGGAGAATGAAGAGGAGAACTGGGGAGAAGGAGGAAGAGGGGGAGGAGTATGCCAAACGTTACCACCTGTATGATAACCTAGGAACTCAGTAAGAGAATCTTCTTTGTTTTCTTCTATTGAAAGTAGAGGGGGCTGGTGAGATGGCTCAGTGGGTAAGAGCAC
>NC_034613.1:85203480-85207030 GCF_900095145.1 Mus pahari
TAAAGAAAATAATAATAAAAAAATGGATAAAATACTTTGAAATTATCTTCTTGGCTGTTACTGCACAGATGAAAAATTATATGAATGAAAATGTGAAAATTATAAAATTCAACAATGTTAAGTTCACATCATAGTGTCACACTTTGTGATTTTGCACTTATCAATTTAATAAAAGGAAATTAAGCATATTATAAAAAAAAAAAAAAAGAGTCCCAAGAGCAGGCACAGGAGTCAGAGACCCACTTGTTCATCCATTCAGGAGTCCCATAAAAGCAATGAACTGAAAACTACAGCATATATGCAGGTGACCTAGTGCAGACCTGTGTGAGCCCTGAGCTTGCTGCTTCAGTATCTGTGAGTTCATCTATGCCTTGCTTAGTTGACTCAGAGGGCTTTGTTCTAGTAGGAGCATCTTTAATCCTCACTGTATAGGGAACCTGGCTCCATTCGAACTTTTTTTCTCAATTTACTTATGATTAGGCATTATCCTCTTAGACAGATACTGCTGGGTGGTTTTTTTCTGAGTGTATGAAATGTTCCCATGTTCATAGAATGTGGGCTATAGGACCCCTGGTTTACACCTTGCTCCCTCCTCTGCAAAATAAATAAATAAGTAAACAAACAAATAAATAAATAAAACAAAAATTTAAAAACCTCTATGCTAAGATCTATGATATGTGACTTGTATACATGCAGGTACATATATTGTCATTAACTTCTGAAACCTTGTGACAGCTCTGTATACCAGTATCCTTTTTCTGACATTCTTTACAGGAGAATTGTGAGTAAAACTATGAGACCTAATTCCTGTCAGGAGCTTGCTATTACCCTATGCCCTGTATCAGTTAGGCACTTCCCCCGAGGATATTGAGCTTTAATATAGATGGAATCCAGTTTGTACCAGCTAAATGCTGTTACTGACCTGTCCTGGCTTTGACCAGAGCACTAGCTGCAGAATACAGCACTTGAAACTACTGGCAGTCGTGCTCTGGAATTTGCACATCTGGACACAGAGGTTACGGCCAGGGGCTACAGACATTCCTACCCCACTCGCCTCAGCCTGCCCTGTGTCACTCTTCCTGCTGGGCACATAAGCCAGTTCTCAGTCTGGGCTGTGCTAGTTCCAGCCTCAGGTGAGTTGACTCTAAAGGAGGTGGGGGTGGGGTCACTTCTGGCCTAGCCTGACAGGCCAGGGCATGTTGGATGAATGGAACAAAGTACTTTAGCTCACCCCTTAATCACCAAGACATATGTCCCTGACTGCCCCATCTGAGAAGGAGCCTCAGGGCCTCCAGGTCTTCCTGAAATGCTGGATTGTCAGAAGTCAGTGTCCCTGACATCCTGCTCGGTAATAAGCCATTACATTCTCTGGATTCCTGCTATGGAGGACTGCTGAGGAATTCAGTCCTGAGACCTACCCCAAACTCTTTTGTCTTGCAGCCCCTCCAAAGTCCCTGCTTCTTAACTTCTCTTCCCTGGGCCATTTAGCTCCAATTCTGAGAGTGATGGGACTCGTTGCTCAGAAACAGAGGCACATGTGAGCCAGGCCACTCTCCAGTCCCCCTGTCCCCTGCTTTTATTTAGGACTTTCAAAACCAGATCTGAGAGGGAGGGAGCTCAGTGAGTGTGGGCCTGTCATAAGGTGCCAATAGTTTTTCCTTTCCTAGTGTTTCGCTTAATGCTCCTTTTAGTGGAGGCAATAGAGAGAGTATATAACTTGCTCACTGTCAAAGAGTTGGTGACTGGAAACATCAGGATTTGAACACAGGCTTGTGATTTCTCAGAACTTAGAATTGGCTCCTTGCTTGTATGGAATTTGAGGGCTGATAGTATAATGTCATGGAAAAGAACACCGAACATGGAATTAAATGTTCAGGGTTGGAGCTTCAGTTATAATACTTACTTCTGGGTGATACTAAATAGTTACTTTTTAAAAAATTGGAGTGTGTGTCTCCTCATGCATTATAACTTTAAAAATATCGATACAGGGATGGAGAGATGGTGAGATCGCATGTGTGCATGCATGTGTGCACACACAAACAAACAAATACATTAAAAAAAAAACATGAAATGCCCCTGGCATGCAGAGGATTAGTGAGCATACCAGTCCCCTTACCTTTTAGAGGTCCCCATCTCCTTTCCACACCTCTCTGGAAAGTCTGACCAGCTCCATTCTTTAGATTTTTTTTTTCATCCTAGTAACGGGACAGCAAATCGGGTTACCATGCTGGGTGCTCGGATATTAGAAATGCCTTCTGTTGGGGCTATGATGGAAACAGAGGACAAGAGGAGTGGCTGTGGAAGGCAGCTTAGTTGTCCTCGTGGCCAAATCATATGCTTTCTCCTTGTGCACTTCTGCTTTTCCCTTCTATGAACCCCAAACTACTGGCCTGGGGACGTGAATCTTTCATTAGACCTGCATTGCCCCCTGCTAGATGAGCTGAGGTACTGCTAGTAGGGCTCTGACCCTAAGAAGCCTCAAAGAGGCCCCTTCTGCTGTGCTCTCTCTCCTGTACTTGAGTGTTTTAAGAGCCCTTCTTCTCATCAACCTTGGCTGCCAGGGTCTCCTCCTAGACCTCCTTGTAACTGAGCACTAATATTATAGAGCTCTTTCTGTCTTGGAAGAAATCCAGCAGTCTCCCTAGAGTTCTTTAGTCAACAGGACCACCGCACAGAGAGGAAACGTTGAGGGCAAGACTCCATGATCAGGGGAGCTCTTTGGAGAGCAGCACCTTTCCCTTGCCAAGCCCACAATGCCACAGTCCACGATGGCAGGATCCTCCAGGGCAACGCCTTGACTACACCTGCGTGGGGAACAAGTAGCTACTGCTGGAGAGTTCCAGAGCTCTGCTGCTAGTGTTTTGTATCTCTGGTGACCAGTAGAGCCTCTTCTATAGCTTTGGTTGTGCACTGTGTCCAGTTCTGTGCCAGGTCCTCCCAGATCAGAAGAGCAGTCCAGCTCTTACCCACCCCAAGGCCAGCATTGTGACAGCCTAAAGTTCTGCACTAGAGTGTTCCACAAATAGGCTGAGCGCACAAGGACAGGTAGACCTGTCCTGGGAAGCCACTTGGGGAAGGTGGACTGTGCACATTAATGAGTAGGGAGGACGTGGAAAAACTAGGGAAGCTGTGGTCCTAAGGGCAGGAAGGCCAGAAAAGAGTCAGGCTTATCTAGAACTCTGGTCCCAGCACTAGCACTTTGCCAATTATGACACTGTAGGTAAATCTCCTCTCCTATTCTTTCCATTTCCCTCCTGTCTTTTCAGTTTCTCAAACCCAGGCTGGCCTTGAACTCATAATCCTCCCACCACCACCACCACCTAAGTGCTGGGATTATTGGTATGTCTTGTGTCTGGCTTGAGTCCTTTTCTTTCCAAGTTTGTTTATATGGTTGTTGCCCTGAGGTGAGGAGCCTTCTTTAACAGGCAATGAGGTGTTAAATGAGATTTACCCTTTCAGTGGGTTGAATGATGGTAAATATGCTAATGAGAAAGGAAGGGCCGGGGCATGGTGGTGCACACCTTTAATCCCAGCACTTGGGAGGCAGAGG
>NC_034613.1:85207155-85229854 GCF_900095145.1 Mus pahari
TTCCATCCTTTTCTGTTTTCTGTCTGTGCACACATCCAGATATGCACACACACACACACACACACACACAGACACACACACACACACTAAAATAAGTGAGAGAGAGAGAGAGAGAGAGAGAGAGAGAGAGAGAGAGAGAGAGAGAGAGAGAGAGAGAGAGGGGCGGGGAGTAGTAAGCGTTGTTGGACATTTCGAATCTCCAAGCTGAACTAGGAGACTCTGCCTAGGGCCTGGAAGATTGACAATCCTAGAAGCCACTGGGTGTATTGTGTTTTGGTCTAGGTCATGGGTTGGGAGAGTGGAAAGGATTTGGGACAGGCAGGGAATAAGATTCAAGAAAGCTGTGGTTGATACAAGAAATGGAGCTCAGGGAGCAGAGGGTGCCCTCGTTGGTCAGTCACCTTGTGCCTTCCTTGTCACCAGAACTAGACATGCTTGCCTACTGGGTGTGAGGCAGTACTCAGCCAACAATTTGCTAATCCCGTTTCTCTGCCTGTTTCTTTTCCTCTGTTCTCTTTTAGAAGCGGAGGCCAAAAAAGCATGTGAATGGCTCCGGGCCACAGGATTCCCTCAGTATGCTCAGCTTTTTGAAGGTAAGGCCACTAAATTGCTCTCCCTTCCCTGTTCCAAAACCTGCTTGCTCTGGCAGCTTTTCATCTGCAGAATGGATAAAACACATGCCTACTGCCGCCACACAAACACTCCTGTGCATCCTGATCATCTTTGTGCAGGGAATTTACTCCGGGTGCTCAGAACTCTCTATGAGATTGTACTCTACCTCTGGTGCTTCTACCTCTGGTGCCAGTCAGGTTTTAAAGGGATGCCCCCAGCTCCCCACTGCCCCGCATCCTGCTGTTGTGTGTCCTTCCTGACGACAGGAACTGTGCATCCTGGTGGCTCAGTCTTGGACCCCATTTTGCCCATGGCAATGGCCTCACATCTCTTTTCCTTCTCTTCTCTTTATTTTTCTGGGTTCTGTTCTTAAGAGTTCCAGCCCTCACTTTGCTCTTCTCTCTCAATAGTATTTGGTGCTAGTAGCCACTCCCTTTTGTCCTCTGAACTACTTCTTCATGTCTGCCTGCTGCCTGTCAGTCTGTTTGCTGCCTCTGCTTCCTCGGACTGGCACTCAAACATTAGGTTATCCCAGGGCTCAGCCTTTTGCTTTCCCCACATTTCTTCGCTATGAGATCCTCATTGATCTCCAGTGACAGCTCCTGAAGGGGTCTGTCCAGGCCTCATTTCAAAGTTTCTGATTTCCTCTAATGAGCCACCAGTTTAATGTCTTTACTCTAAGACCTTTAGGTGCCTTTGGGATTTTGCCAAGCCAGAAACAAACAAACAAACAAACAGACAAACAAAACCTCCTAAAGGCATAGCCATCCACCGTGTTCCATATCCAGGAATTATCCTGAATTCCCTTCTTCCCCATGGCCAAGCATCCTGCAAGCCTTTTCTTCTGAATGAATTCATTTCTTAACTCCTCCGCTGCCAGGTCTGCTGGGATCCACCACTGCTCACTCAGACTAGGGTACCAGGGTCCTTCTTGACCTCCATGCTTCGATTTCACTTCCCCAGACCTGTCCTTGGCAGTGACTGACCATGCAATTCAGGTACTTCGATAAGTGGAATGCGTGCCAGTACCACACTCTGGCTAGCTACCGTTCTCCTATTCTCACTGGGCTCTTTCCTACTTGCTCTAATCCAGGGCTTTCCCTCATCATAATCTTGGTCATTTTATTTCTTCTGGACAAAATGCTCTTTCCAATTTCTCTGCTTAGCCACCTTTTTCTCAGTCTTCAAGTCTTGCTGTCTCCGTCTCTGTCTCTATCCCCCTCCCCCTCCCCCCTCTCTCTGAAATCGCCCCTAGAAAGCCCTGGGCTATCTCTATCTCATCAAGTAGTCACACCGCCACAGCCAGCCACCAGCCTCTCTTTGCCTCTTTGCCCTTTCAACCTGCTCAGACTGTTCATGGCCTTTGTGTTGTTCATCTAGGTTTTGCACATTGTTTCTTGCCTGGTTCCTATGAGAATGTAAAGCTCCCTGAAGGCAGAGACCCCGTTTCTGTGTTGCTCACCACTACTTTGTGCTGTGCTCAGTGACTGAATGTGTGATGGGTTTTTCTCTCTCGCTCCCTTTTCTCCTGATGTCTTGTTTTTTCCTCTCCTTTCCCTGAGTCCTGAGAAGATGGCTCGCACTGCTCTGGAAAGACATTGTATGGCTACACGCAGTCTTCTCTGTCCTTGTTCCCTCCCTACATCCCATTATTTGCCTTGGACTGGCAGGAGGTCCCCTGTCTGAAAGCTCAGGCTTTGAATGAAAAACTCAAGTTGGCCCTTGGCAGCCATGGAGAGTCTCAGGCCTGTCTGGCCCTGGGCCTTCTTTACTTGTTTCTTCATTTCAGCTCAGGTGTCCAGAACATTCTTGAGATTCTCCCTCAGCTACCAACTCTCACCTCCCCGGGTCTTCTTTGCCTCATTAACTTTCGTTCCCCGTGACACAATACCTGAGATAAAAAGCTGGAAAGGAGGGAAGATTCACTTGGCCTCGGGGTTTTCATCCATGGTTGCTTGGTCATGTTGCTTTGGGCCTGTGGCCAGGCAGAACATCATGGTGGAAAGTGGACTGGAGGAAAGGTCCATGCCTCAGGGTAGGCTAAAGAGGAAGGGTCCGAGGGATAGTGTGGACAGGGATGAAATTCTGATACCCATCTAATGACTCAACTCTTTCCACTGGGCTCGACTTCTTAAAGGCTCCACCACCTTCTAGGCACCTGCAGATGGGGACATAAGCTTCCATCCCATGCCTTACACTCTGCAGCATGGTTCTCAAGTTCTAAAGGCTTCTCACCCTTCCTAATGCTGCCACCCTTTAATACAGTTCCTCACATTTTCCTAACCCCAACCGTAAAATGAGTTTGTTGCTACCTCATAACTGTAATTTGCTGCTGTTATGAATTGTAATGTAAGTATCTAGTATGCAGGATATCTGATATGGGACCCCCTATGGGGCTAAGGTCTAAGGCTTAGAGAGACTTTAAGAACCAAACCCTGCCACCTCTATTGTATTCCTAGGCTCTCTGTCTGCTGTGGCCCTTGCCTTCTTGTTTGCTTTCTTCCTTGCCCCAACCCCCACAGGTCAAGTAGAGCTGGAGCCATTTCTGATCCCTTGCTAGACTCATCATTGCTTCTTTCCACCACACAGAAGGTGTATTCCCCCTGGATATTGGCTCTGTGAAGAAGGACTACAGTTTTCTGGACCAGGACTCTCTGGGGGCCCTGTGCAGGTAGGGGGCTGAGGGCCAGACCTAGGAAACCTTGAGCCCAATTTTGTGCTTCTTTGTAGAAAAGACAAACCGCCTTGCACCTTCTATTAGAAGGCCGCATAATTTATGAACGAGGCTCATTTTCTGCAGTCACATTGCTCATTATAGTTACTGTATCTATGATGCCCTCCTCTACCCCGTCACTGTAGCTAGAAGATCCAGATCTGGTCTTGATTCAAATTCCTCAAAGCATGCTTTGCACTCCGTCTCTTTCGACTGAAACCAGTTCTGCTGTTTCCTAAGGCTAAACCATGATTTCTCCTTGAGTCTATTAAAGTTGCCTCAGTGGCTAGCCCCTGTTTTCTGCTCCTCCTTCCCAACAAAGCCATCCTCTCTACAGCCCCCAGAGTCACCATTTTAAAGCCCCAGGTAGGCACCCTCTCCTCTTTAAAATCTGCCGCTGCCTCTATGCAAAAATACAAACTCATTTCAGCATGTCACCTTTGACACCCTTCTTTTGACCTCCCTTAGCTTTGAGCACACTCTCTCCTGCTTCTTTGTTGACTGACTGTGGCCTTCCTTCTTTACCTTGTCACAGGCTCCCACAGAAGTCTGCAATAGCTATTCCTGCTTCTTTTATCCTCAGTGTCCCGTCTCTGCTTTCCAGGAAGCCTTCTGAGACTGTGCCCCATCTCTTCCTGAAAGTTCCTGGTCTCATCCTCGGTGTGTCTGCTGTCCCTTCTGCATGCTCTGTTCTTGATTTCTATATCTCTCAGTACCCAGAAGACAAAGAGGCTCTAATCTTCCCAGCATCATCCTTAAGACATCATGGACACTAATCTTAGAAGAGTTTTGACCACTTGACCATGGGAAATGGTGGATGGCATCTTGCAAGTGTCTTGGTAGGCTATTTCAGGCCCTGGGGAACTGAGGACCTTGGGTGAACACATCCTTTGTGTTGCAGGAGGCTGATGACCCTGAACAATTGTGCTTCGATGAAGCTTGAGGTTCATTTTCAATGCAAGCAGGTGAATCCTGGCAAGGGGTGAGGTCATGGTACCTGGCACAGTGCTGCAACATGCGCTTGCGAACAAGCTCTAACATGGGGGTGGAGATGCAGGGAACTCCTGTACTGCAGGTCCTATGAGATGGCTTAGGCTTTTGGTGAGCATCACCTATAGGGACATGTGCGAGCAAGTACCCTGGCTCATGCCTGACTCTACTCCGTACTCAAACCACCTCTCCCGTTTGTTTATGTCAATAACTTGATGTAGTGATGGCCTCCCTCAGAGAAAACCACTTACCTTCACTTGGTTTGTCATAGCTAAAATTCCTTGAACAGAAGAAGGGACGGGACAGTGTAGCAGAAAGGTCATTGGCTCGATGGTATTAGAAGTCAGGATTACCATAGCCTAACCTCCATAAAATCTTACTCCCTTGGCCCCTAGCCTCATTTTTACCATCACTAAAATGAGTCAGGCAAGTGGATTGATAACTGTCTAAGGCCCTCCCATAAAGCCTCTTTGTATACAGCCTCAAAAGTAAGCCTTATGGCCTCATTGTTTCTGTGGGACAAATTTTGTTGGTTTCCTCTGGAGCTTTCCCTACCAGAGGCCTGCAGTCAGGTAGGGTAGCCAAACTGACAAAGCACTGCCTGGGGACACTTCTGTCACTGACAACTAAAGTGCCCTTTGGCAAGCTTCAACTCCTGTCTGGATGTTTCCTCCCCTTGCCAAGGAGAAAATGGATTAGAAAACTCTAAAATCCCCCCCCCAGCTCTTAGATACCAGAATTTTAATCTAAAACTAGAGCCAATGAACATTTTATAATCTCTTTTATTGATGTAACCATGACAACAGATGATGTTAGGCAAATGTCTTCTGATTTGAGTCACATTCCCTATCTGTGAATTGGGGACAGTAGATTAATTAGATGACTGTCACTATACATCTAGATTCCATCTACGATTCCTAGTGAAGAGCCAGCTTTCTGTTCCTACTCCATATCCTCTACCAGAAGGCAAAGCTCCTCACCCCACCCTACCCCAAAGCACTTGGCAGCAGAGTAGGGCACAAGTAGGTACTTGTCTGTTGGGCTTCTGTGACCCCTCCCTATGATGCCTCCCCAGGATGACAACTCGGAAGAGGAGGAGCAATGCACCATTAGCAGCCACTGGGCCTTTGAGCAGGAGAGCAAGTGTGGGTCTCTCATGGGCTCTTCTGCCCTGCTGGCCCCACCAAGCCCTAGCCTCCTGGGGACCTCAAGCTGCGAAAGCGTCCTCACCGAGCTTAGCGCTGCCTCCCTGCCAGCCATCTCCGTGAGCCTTTCACCAGACTCAGCAGACCCGCCCTTGTTAGGTCGTGTCCCCAGCCCAAGTAACCAGCCCTTCCTTAGTCCCCCCCAAGGCCAGGAGAGTTCCCAAGACAAAGTAAAGAAGCATTATTCTAGAAGCTTCCTCAAGCACCTCGAATCTCTGAGGAGGAAGGAAAAGGGTGACAGCCGGCAGACAGAACCTGAGCAACGCCTAGCCACTTCAGAAAAGGCCACCAAAGCTTCATCTTTCCGCACTTGCCGTGGCTTCCTGTCAGCTGGATTTCACAGGGCCAAGAACAGGGTCACCACTTCAGCCAGGGTCAGAGATGGTGAGACTCAGAAAGCCTGGGAGGCTTGGCCTGTAGCCACATTCCCGCATCCTCAGCCCATACGCAGGCGTGACTATCTGGTGCATGTGCCTGGGGACCATAAGCCAGGCACGTTCCCTCGTTCTCTGTCCATCGAAAGCCTTTGTCCAGATGAAGGTCGTCCCCTGGCAGATTGGCAGTCAAGTAGGTGCTGGGGTTATGAAGGGCGCCGGGGCTCCTGTGGTTCCACAGGCAGCCATGCCAGCACTTACGACAACTTGCCTGAGCTGTACCCAGCTGAGCCTACCCAGGCCGAAGCGGAGGCTGAAGCCGAGGAGGGTGAAGGCAGCTATGCCCATCTAGATGACATCCTGGAGCACGTGTGGGGGCTACAGCAACGGGTAGAGCTGTGGTCTCAGACCATGTACCCAGACCTGAGGCCTGTAGATAAGGAGGAGGAAGAAGAGGAGGAAGAGGAGGAAGCCACATCATCAGTGGAAGTAGCCACAGCGGAGGTGGAAGATCTAGCTCAGGCAGAGTCTCAAGTCCACAGAGGGTTCCCAACCCAAGTCAAGGAGGAAGTCCCACTGATAGTCCTGGATCAGGCCCCAACTGTGGTCGAACCGTTGGTACAGGCCGAGGCTGAGGCTCCAGCTCAGGCTCAGGATCTTGAGCAAGAAGCTAACTCAGCTGCAGAGCCTATTTCTGCCTCCAGTCTGTCTGTGGAGGAAGGGCATTCCATTTCTGACACAGCGGTTTCCTCCAGTGAGCTTGACAGTAGTGGCAACTCCGTGAATGAGGCTGATGCTGCAGATGCCCCGGCAGGACCACAAGCATCAGTACCCCGTGAGCGTCGTGACTCAGGTGTCGGGGCCTCGCTTACCAGACCTTGCAGGTAGGAGTTTGGAGTAGGGATGGGGTAGGGGTCCCTTCTCAGCCTCTGCCTTCTCTCTCATCTGCTTTCCTAGTTGTAAAGCCCAGGGGAAAGTTCTTGGGGGGGGGGGGGGCAGGAGGTCATTTCCAGTCAGCCAGTCCCAAGAGAAAAGGAGACCGAGTTCAAGAATCCAGAGTTCTAAGTGTTCAGTATGAGCTCTAACGCTGGTGTGGCCTTGAGAAAGTGGTGCCTCTTCTGGTCCTAGTTTCCTCATGTTAGCAGCAAGGGTGTTAGAGATGGCCTCTGCTTCTCAGCTTTGATGATGACAGTGGTTTGCCATGGTAGCCCAACAGGGTCGGGACTGGCACTGTCTCTTGGGACTAAATGGGTCTGAGAACTTGGTGCCACCCTCCATGGGAGCTTTTTGAACCTTGGGTGACCCAAAGGTTGAAGCCAAGCATTTGACACCCCAAAGCACTGTAGTAGCAATCATCGTATCCCCACTTCCCTTGACTTCCTTTCTGGGCAGGGATGGGATGGGGCTATTAAAACAACAAAGGGACCAGAAGGACATGGCCTTCTCTAAGGCCTAGTAAACCGGTGTCTCAGGTACTCTCTACCCCTCTCCCTTCAGGAAACTTCGTTGGCACAGCTTTCAGAATTCCCACCGACCTAGCCTCAACTCAGAGTCCCTGGAGATCAACAGGCAGTTTGCAGGCCAGATCAACTTGCTTCACAAGGGCTCACTGCTGCGGCTCACTGGCTTCATGGAGAAGTACACTGTACCCCACAAACAGGCCTGGGTATGGTGAGTGCCTCTTGAGCTGTACAGGACAGGAGCTGTGGACTTTCTTAGATTTTATGCCCTGGGAGCACAGCCCAGAGGCAGAACAGACAGGCAGGCTGAGCCCACAAGCCAGTGGGGTGGTACTGTTCCAGGAGGCTGGGCGGTGGGGGGCAGGGCCGGGAATGGGGGATGCTGTGTTAGAATAGACATGTTCTGGAAATCCCCAGGTCCTCCAGCTGTCCTTTCTCCTTCCCACCCTCCCTACTGCCACCAGTGAGATTGCCCTAAAGTATACTTCGGTTGTCGTGTATTGAGTAAATAAACAGCCTTGTGGCTTCCCGTTGTCCGTATTCCTTTCTGTCATGATACTCTCATGTAGCCCCATCCTTCTGGCCCTTTAGTCACCCGTTCTCAAGCAGTATCATTTGACAGCCTGTGGGACTAGTTGCCCTTCTCTCTGTGCCTTCGTTCATGCTGTCCTTTCTGCCCGGAGTGCCTTTGCCTTAGTCCTCCTATGGGACAAGAGTGCTCTGTCCTGTACTAGTCTGCAGAGTTACCACCTCCACTCTGTAGGCCTCTCTAACTTAGTAGGTGTACTCCTTCCTAATGGCTCTTCCTCTAACTTCAAGACTTACTGTGGGCCACATGAATTACCGCTACGTTCCTATGGCTTTTGCCAGCTGAGGCTAAAGCAGGCGTTCACTGAATGTGCTTTCTGAGAACATAACACGTTCCCTGGCTCTCACTTCAGGACAAGAGACAGCGTTCAAGGCGAGTTCTCTTTTCCTGATTTCTTGTTTAACCCCCACACAGGTCAATGCCCAAGTTTATGAAAAGAAACAAGACCCCAGACTACCGGGGACACCATGTATTTGGGGTGCCACCCCTCATTCATGTGCAGCGCACAGGCCAGCCTCTACCCCAGAGCATCCAGCAAGCTATGCGCTACCTACGAAGCCAGTGCCTAGACCAGGTGAGTCCGCCTCAGGGAGCCCGCATGGAAGGTGGAAGGGATGCTGGGAGGTGAGGAAGGCCCAAGGCTGACTGCTCTCCCCTTTCTCTTGGGTTCAGCTACTCACCAGAAACCTTTCCTCTCCTTGCAAGGCTCAGCAAGTTTGATGCCAAAGTTCCTTTCCTTTCTTTATAGCTGGAGCCTTCTGCCCACTTTGGGGGCAGCTTCTTTCTGTCCCAGGCTATGTAGTCTTCCTATTCTCTGAGACTACCTTAGCCTAAGGCCACCTGTTCACCCTCACCTCCATGACAACCATCTTTCTCTTTGGCACCAGGCTGTAAACCAGCTTCCCTCTTGACTCACTGAGTCAATCAGGAAGCCCGGCAGGCTTCCCAGTCTCCAAGGGGGCCTATGTTGCCGACATCCCCGTCCCGGGCTCACAGTTTCCCTTCTCTTCTTTCCCTCAATGGGTTAGGTGGGCATCTTCCGCAAGTCTGGGGTCAAGTCCAGGATTCAGAGCTTACGCCAAATGAATGAGAGCTCCCCTGACAACGTCTGCTATGAGGGCCAGTCGGCCTATGATGTGGCTGATTTATTGAAGCAGTATTTCAGAGACCTGCCTGAGCCCATTTTTACCAGCAAGCTCACCACCACTTTCCTACAAATCTATCAGCGTAAGTCACCCGGACCCCTCCTTAGTAAACCTGCCTGATCCTGAGGGCTTGTGGGAAATGAACCTGGCAGCTGGCTGCATGGGCTCATGGGAACTTTTACTCTCTGGATTTGAAAAGGCCCTTGGAGAGGGGCCACATTCTACGACTGACTCCCTCAAACCTAGTCTTGGTAAGGTAGGCTGAGCCCCCCCCCCCCCGAGGAAAGGGCTTTCCCAAAGGCTGTCCTGAGATTAGAGCAGTGCCAGATGTCGCCAGCAGCGACATCACAGAGCCCATCTGACCCTTTCCTTTGGAGACTGTCAGGCCTTGTGCATTCTGGAAAACAGGAAGCTTGCTGCTGGTGCTTCTGGGGAAATAAAGAAGGCCCTTGTGCCTTTCTCGCCCTACAGTCCTCCCCAAAGAACAGTGGTTGGCAGCTGCGCAAGCTGCCACCTTGCTGCTTCCTGATGAGAACCGAGAAGTGCTACAGACTCTGCTCTACTTCCTAAGTGACATCGCCTCTGCTGAGGAAAACCAGATGACAGCTGGCAATCTGGCGGTGTGCCTGGCACCTTCCATCTTCCACCTCAATGTCTCCAAGAAGGACAGCCCCTCACCCAGGTGAACCGGGGAGCGCATGCTAGGGCCAGTCCAGGAGAATTTGGCTCCATGGGTTTTTGCGCCTTGGGGAGTTACCAGTGCTCCTCTTGCCCTCACCTGAAGGGGTTTTAGCCTTAGCCTCTGTGGAGCAGGCCTCTCCTAAGAGATGCCAGATGGTTTTATGGTCAAGACAGGCAAACTGGCTTCCCAAGAACTAAGAGACGGCTGTCACCCATCTTGTCTTATACCTTCTTGCCATTGTCTTATCTCCTTCCAGGATCAAGAGCAAACGCAGCCTGGTTGGCCGGCCAGGCCCTAGGGACCTGAGTGAGAACATGGCTGCCACCCAAGGCCTATCACACATGATCAGTGACTGCAAGAAACTTTTCCAGGTCAGTCAGGAAAGGCTGTGGTCCTGACTATCAGAATTATCAGGCCTGACCTCTGGACTCTGTATCCGGGCTCTCTAGAGCAGTGGTTCTCGACCTGTGGATTGCGACCCCTCTAGCAAATTTCTATCTCCCCAAATACTGACATTACAATTCATAACAGTAATAAGATTACAATTATGAAGTAGCAACAAAAATAATGTTATGGCTGTGGGTGGGGTCACCACAACATGAGGAACTACATTAAACGACTGTATCATAAGTTTGAGAACCACTGCCCTTGATGAACAGAATTGATAGAATGAATATATATATATATATATATATATATATATATATATGGATTGAATAGCTTTAAAGGCTGTGATCTGACTAGTCCAACAATGCTTGTCTCCCAGTAGAAAGGCCAAGAATCTGGTTCAGTCCATGAGGCTGCCCTTTGATCTATGTTGGAATCCTGAAATGGGTTGTTCTCAGCCCAGTGAAGGAGTGCCTCAGCAGCAGGAGGGAGAAACTTGCCAGCAAGCGTGAGGGCACGCAGGAGAAAAGCAAAAAAGCCTCTTTTGCACGTGTCTTTCCATGTGGGCTGCCACAAGAAGGGGTGGCCAAGACTTTGGGTGGGTCTTCTAACCTCAAATGACCCAGGTTTTGGGGTGGGTCTTCCCACCTCAAAGGAGCCAATAAAGAAAATCCCCCACAAGTATGCCCAGCTGCTTGGGTTTTCGTTGATTCCAGTTTTAGTCCAGTTGACAACCAAGATTAGCCATCCCAGACTCAAAGTCGGGCAAGGAGCCCAGCCTCACACATACTCCTCAGACTCTTCATCTGTGACCCTTCTCCCTCCATTTCTTATCTGCCTCACTGCAGTGCAGTAGCCGTGCATCTCCATTTATTCTCAACACTGACATTTGTGGGATACCCTACACCCCCACAGCACCCACTCAGTGTGTGTGTGTATGTGTGTGTGCGCCCTCCCAGGTGCCCCAGGATATGGTGGTGCAGCTCTGTGGTTCCTACAGTGCAGCTGAGCTCAGCCCTCCTGGCCCAGCCCTGGCTGAGCTGAGGCAGGCCCAGGCGGCTGGGGTGAGTCTGAGCCTTTACATGGAGGAAAGTGTGCAGGAGCTGCTTCGGGATGCTGCAGAACGCTTCAAGGGCTGGACCAATGTGCCGGGGCCCCAGCACACAGAGCTGGCTTGTAGGAAGGTGAGCATCACACTCTCCATTCTGTTGTAGGCTGTGAGAGAGCACTAGGCCTGTCCTATAGAGTCGCTCTGTCAGCCTGACTGGGCTCCTGCTTGGTAGTTGCGGGCATAACAGTCAGCTGAAGGAGTCAGGAACCATATGAGGCCACTGTATCTTTCTGGGGCCACCTTCCTGAGTTCTCTTCTACAGCTCTACTTCCGACTGACTCACTGTCACCATGCTGTAGTTCACGGAAATGCCTGGGTCTTCTTTGGTCCCGGGCAGGCAAAGCTCCTTGGAACCCCCTCTGGGTTTCTGTTTCTGTTGTCCTGCTACCTGGACTGATATGCCTCCAAGTTAGCACCTCTCCCAGACTACATTTAGATGCCACATTATAGAGCTTTCTCTATCCAGTGCCTTCAGTCTCAACTAGGGCTGGAGGTGGCTCCTGAGACTGCCTCTTTGTTAGTAGCCTTGCTTTCTCCGGGATGCCCACCTTGAGTGGCATTGTAAGCCAGACATTTCCTGTATATAGAATGACCATGACTAAACCTTCCCCAGGGGGTTAAGGTAGGAAACTGGCAAAGACCCCGGCACATGCAAAATACATTGATGGCAAATCCATTAAGGGTAATCACCCCCCTTTATCTTCCCCCACCCAGAAATACCACACGTTATGCCCACATTGTCCATAGGCCCCCCGTAAGCATCTGAATGTATGGGATTCATCTTTGCCTTGTGCTCTAGAGCAGACTAGGAAGCAGGCATATAGGAAAGACAGAGAAGTATGGGTACAGGTCAGATTGGGTCCCGGTCTGGTCAGTCAAGAAGCCCAGGAGCCATAAGAAGGGAGCGCCAGGCCCTGCAGTCTAATGACTGGCATGAATTTGGAGTGCTCTCACTTTGATAAGTGTTTCTATCCCTACCCATTTGGCTTGTAGGCACCAGATGGGCACCCGCTTCGAATGTGGAAAGCATCCACAGAAGTGGCTGCCCCTCCAGCTGTGGTGCTGCATCGTGTCCTTCGGGAGCGGGCCTTGTGGGATGAGGACCTCCTGCGGGCCCAGGTGCTGGAAGCCCTGATGCCAGGTGTGGAGCTGTACCACTATGTCACTGACAGCATGGCACCTCATCCTTGCCGTGACTTTGTGGTGCTCAGGTGAGGCATTCCTGTCACCTTCCTGCTGTGCTTCCGGGCCCAGAAAGGTGGGCCAAGGGTCAGCAGCAGGGATCTGAACATAGTGCTTTTGCCCTTTCATGTTCCAGGATGTGGCGCTCGGACCTGCCTCGTGGTGGATGTCTCCTTGTCTCTCAGTCCCTGGATCCTGAGCAACCCGTGCCAGAGTCTGGAGTGCGCGCCCTCATGCTCACTTCCCAGTACCTCATGGAACCCTGTGGCCTGGGCCGCTCTCGCCTCACTCATATTTGCCGCGCTGACCTCAGGTACCACCAGGCCTGGGATGCCTGCCTCACCCCCTTGGCCCTGAGCCCATCCATTGCCCTTACCCTATGTCAGTGATACCCAGTGTGGGAAAGACTTCCTCTCTCTCTTGGGCAGAAACCCCATTTCTCATATCTGCCTGCCTCTTCCTCCCCAGGGGCCGTTCTCCTGACTGGTACAACAAAGTCTTTGGGCACTTGTGTGCCATGGAAGTGGCAAAGATCCGAGATTCTTTCCCAACCCTTCAGGCAGCTGGCCCGGAAACCAAGCTCTGAGTCCTAGGCTGACATTGCTCCTGCCCTCAAAGAAATGAGTGGGAATATGAACTGAGAAGCCTTTAGGGACCCAGCTAGGCCTCGGTGGCCCTATCCTCTTGCATCCTAATGCTACTCTGCACACACACAAGAAAAGAGGGCGTAGGTACCCTACCTCCACCCACTTTCATCCCCCATATTACATTCTGATCTCACAAGCAAAGAGAATCTTGTTAGTGGCAAGAAGATCATTGCTGTCCACCTGACCAAGAAGACGCTGCTGTATCTGGAGGCCCAGCAGGGGAAGAAGGTGGAGAGCCTTGTACAGCCTGGGCTCTCTGCCCTACCAACTAGCCAGGCCATCTTGTTTGGTGCTAGGGTTCTTTTGAGTTTGAATATGAAATGCCTTTGGGGCCAACATTGACCCTGAGTACAGGTCTGGAACACCAGATCGGGTAAGCACGGGGACACAACGATCACCACAATCCATTTTATATGTGAACATGATGCTGACCTTTCTGAAGACTGACAGTGGCCCTATGGGCCCTTAGTAGGTAACATGACAAACTGGGATATCTTGGGATATGAGGTTAGAGGACCTTTCTTTCTCAAGCCCCAAGAAACCACTGAACCACCTTCCCCTACTTTGACCCACACTTTATCCATTACTCCCTCGAGTTGTGGGCAGCCTTTGGCCACTCATGGCCATAGATACACGTGAATTAGCTCATTCCCATGACACAGGCCAGGCCAAAGCTGACAGTGGCAGCAAAATATACAAATGTATCCTCATGCCTTTTACCCACAGTGGTGGTCTATAACAACAGTCCTTTTGGCTGGAGAGATGGCACAGTGGTTAAGAGCAGTGGCTACTCTTCCAGAGGACCTGAGTTCAAATCCCAGCAATCACATGGTGGTTCACAACCATCTGTAATGAGATCTGATTCCCTCTTCTGGAGTGTTTGAAGACAGCTACAGTGTACTCATATACATAATAAGTAAGTAAGTAAATAAATAAAAAAATAAATAAATCTTTTTAAAAAAGCAAAACCAAGTGTCCTTAAAAAGAAAAAGAACAGTCCATTCCTAGAGTAGAGACCCTAGAAAAACACAAGGAAGGGCTTACCTTACCCATCCTGGGCTTGATGCCAGTCTGATCTACCCCATCTAGTGGTTATGCTTATTCATATAGAAACCTAGCAGCCATTCAAAGGCCAAGTGGTGCTTTCTTTGTCTTTGGCTGAGTAAACCAGATTGTGGTGGGTTGCAGCATCGTTGTGATGTTAATCCTGTTTTCTCTGTACCTATAAATACTGTACAACCAAAATATATATGTGTATATGTATATATATACATATGTATATACCTATACATATACACACATATTTGCATGCACACACAGCTACTCCCTCTTGAGTGCATTCTAATCTCTGGATGGGAGCAGGGTCTGCCGGGCCTGGACTAGCACACTTCTGTTCTAACGAGAGAGGAGAGGTGAAGGGCAGGCCACAGCAGTTCCCTCTGCAGAATAATAAATCAAGACTGGAGATGCACACTGGCTCTGGAGAGTTTGTTTTGCTGAGACAATGGGCTGGGCGCTTGGGTTGCAACTCATATCCATAAGTCACAGATTGTGAGCTTTTACCTTCCCTTCTGCGGACACCCCAGCATATGGTGTCAGGACTTGGGGTAACACCATCGGAAAAAGCAAAGGCCTTTCTTTGGGAAGGTGACTGTGAAGGCAGGCAGAATTTGGAGAAGCCAAGACTTGGACAAGAACTTCAACCTTCATTCCATGACTAGGCTAGGGACCTGGATTTGAGCATCAGTTTTCATTGTGACCTCAGGAGTCTGGAACAGTTCTAAGCTCTGCCTCAGAGCTTTCTTTCCACTCCTTTACAGCCCAGGCAAAGCAGAAGTAGTAGGGGTACAGGCCTAAGGTTTGGGGGGGGGGGTTCTATACCACATACACAACACTTAAAAGAAGGCTGGGTGCCTTGAGGCAGCAAAGCATTGGGATATCTAAGCCAGGTTCTATTTGGTCTCCCCAAAGGAAAGACCTTTACCAGTTTGCTGTGGCCATAAAACTTCTAAGTTCTAGGCCATTGGCCTGACTCATCGAAGCTGCTGGGATTTTGGGCACTGTGAGAACTCTTCCCTTTTTCTGCTGCTCCTCTCAGGGAATGTCAGACACCCAGACGTGCCCCCAGGGCTGCTGCTGAGGGCCCCTGGGGTAGTAGGATGGGCCTGGGAGATCATTCTAAGATTAAGGGGCATGGGGTTGTTTCAGGGGTGGGGCTTCAGAACTCGATCTCCTTGTACTTAGAGCTGATAGACAGAAGAGCATACTGGTTTCCTTAAAGTAGATGGGAGTTTGGTAGTTGATGATTCTTCATCTGACTCTTATGTAGTAGAAGTTATCTCTCCAGCTTACAAGTTTGATCCTGCCTGAGTTGATATCACTTAAAAAAGAAAAAGAGAGAGAACAAGATATATGAATTGCATCAAAACAATAAAAGTGAGCGGACTACCCCGTCCTCTCCAAATGACATCTCCAGGTTCACCTTCTCACATTATTAGAATGGAGTCCTAGAACTGGACAGACTTTCTGTTGAACTCCATAGTTAGGAGGATTGTTTTTCCTTTATTGAAATTTGTGCTTCTGCCCAAAGTGCTCCACACAAGTGTTCCTGGCACGAGGCAGGAGATAGAGTCATGAAGGCGTATGGCGAATTCCAACACGAATTGCCAGATTCCGAGTTCATGAAAAGACTCTTCAAACATTCGGCAAGTTTGGCAGCAGAAATGGCGGTAGCAGCAAAACAGGCAAAAGTGGGGCAAGCAAAGGGGAGGTCGTCAGAATCTCAGTTGCTGTTCCAGAAACAAGGCAGCACTGTGTGGCATTCAAGTCTGTGAAGCCACTATGGTAAACTGAGTCATCCTGAAAGTTGGTCTTATACAACTGTTGACTATATATATATATATATATATATATATATACATATAAACTGTTGTACTTGGCACACAAGGAAACCCAGCTTTTATCCCCTGCCTCTATGAAGTCAACACTGATACAACTGAAAAATGACATTAGTAAATTATATGCGGCACTAGTGTGCATTGTGCATATTAAAAGAACTGTCAATCCAGGAAAAACAAAACAAAGCAAAGCAAAAGCAAACTAAAGAAAAAAAAACATAAGCTCCAGGGCAAAGGTCAAAAGAAAGTAGTCATAAAACTTAGATTTCTGAGCAACGCATGTATAGTCATTTTCTCAAGAATCGCTGAGTGTGCTTAGGAAAACCAATCAGAGCTATGACATCACTCAGGGACAGAATCAGGTGAGATTAATCAGTATGCAGCTTATTCCTTGGATGAAGGCTTCTTAAATGGCACACCACTGTGCAGACTTTGGACTCCTGTAAGCATCTGCACTTACCCGGGAGTACTATTAGCCTAGGTGCAAAAGGCCTGCTGCCTGTCACAGTTCAGCTTCATCAGAGCTCCAGTAGGGGGCCTATGAACCATGATCTGTCATATTCCTGGCTCCAGGAGCATTCAGGTGGGAATCCTTTAACAGATATCACAACCAGCCACAGCCAAAACCGACTGGAGTCACCGGTGATTCAGTCACCTCTATCATGACCTTACCTTGTCTTGCTTCTACTCGCCAGGACCTATCTTTGGCTTTTCATTATCAGTGATGCGTGGGACTTTGGGAGGGAATCAGATGGGCAGAAAAACACTCAGCCTCTGGCTTTGGGGTGGGCAAAAAGGTAGCTTTAGGGTAGAGGGAGCATATCAGGGGTGGGCTTCCAGGACACATGGCTTCACTGTCAATAAGACAGATAAGGAAGATGGGCCAGGATCCTGGAAGAAATATCTGTCCAGCATTCTATCAGCAGGGTCCGGTGCCCTGGGTTGGCTGCCAGGGTAGAGGGATCCCCAGGCAGGCCCTGTTGAATCAAGAGAGCATGGGGTGGAGAGAGAGGCTGGCAGCTCAGGCTCAAGTTCCACATCAGGAGCCCTCCTCCGTGGTTTGAGACCTTCACAGGTAGTCATGGTCCAAGTAACCCATCAGGGTTCTGTACAGCTGCACAGCCAGCCTGCATCATACTTATCTGTGTGCTGCTTGTAATCCTTCAGGGACACACCTCACATTTCCTATGCACCAACACTTCCTGTACGGCTTGGGACCCCATGGAGCACTGAGTCTGAGAACTGACATGCCAGGTGGTGCCAGGCTGCTGGTTCTCAGTCTCATGCAGTGCCCTCAGATCTATGAGCCTTGGAGGTTAATGGGAACAACACATGTCCCCGTTCAAGTGAATCCAAAGCAGATGGCTGAACTCCCTCTGAGGGTCACACACAGCCTCTGAGGTTCAGGAAATGGGAGTTGGGAACCTCAAAATCATTCTTTTGTTCTAGCCCTGTGTCTTGCTTGCCTAACTCTCAGAGCCCCGATTCTCTCTTCTGTGGATGGAGAGGACACCACCACATGCAGAGGTCAGAGCAGTCAACCACTGCTCGCTGACACCGCCCGCTGTTCTGTCTCTCGCTGCTGATTGGTCTTGCTGACACTGGCTCGCTCCTCAGGCTGGTCATCCCTTCCTTTCTAGGAGAAATTCAATCCCTCAATTAAATCCTCAATTAAACCCCTACCGGATTCTGGAGGGTAGCACGGGAGAGAGCACAGGCTGGCAAAGGACCAGGCTGCTGGACAGTGCAGTGCCACCAAGGGGGACAGAGCTTACTTCCTCCCCACCTCTCATGCCCGGGTGGGAACTCAGGACCAGATGGAGATAATCACAGCTCTCAGGTTTCTCTGGGGATCTAGACTTCCACTTCCTGATGTGGAATCTACTTACAATTAAAGGGTCCAGTTAAGGAGGTAAGAAATGTAAGTTCAGCACAACAGGCTAGTGAGTCATACAAGCATGTTTGCACGCAGGCCTGCAAGCCCACCAGGCTGCACTTCCACTTATTGTATCTCTGTTGCTCAAGGGTGTGGCCATCCTCTAGAGCCAGGGCGAGGCACTCCGTGCCTCTTGGGCCCGGTCCTGCCTGGTGGTGTCCACAGCCACTCCGTGTTGCCCGGAGTCCACAGCCGTACAGGTGCTGGCATTGGCCTCTGAGCTTGGGTACCNACGAAGNNGCTGTGCACACGCACTGTGGCAAGAGGTCTAGGTGGGTGTCACAGGCACTGCGCAGACACTGATGGGAAGCTTCGCACTCAAAAAGGAGGGCATGCTTTCTGGGCTGTGCTTGCAGTTGCCCCTAGTAACAGGAGCTGCTCAGCAGGCTGGACCAAGCAAGCCTGTGAGCACTGGGTGGCAGGGAAGCTGCAGCCTGGAGCCATCCTCGGTATCGGCCACAAGAGGGCAGTGGTACTCCATGGGGAAAGAGGGCCACAGGAGCTAGGAAGCTACTGCCAGTAAAGCCCACCCACAGCTCCTGCCCAACAGGCTGTTCAGGCTCCTCTGGTTTCTAGACCTTTCCCTGCCCAGGGTGAACCTGACCCTGGCTCCTCAGTTCTCTGAAATCCCTTGAAATAAGGAGGCTCTTTTCCACGGAGGGGCAGCGATTGGTCCAACAAATATTTACCGTGCATTTAATATGAGGTAGCTCCTGTTGTTGCACCAGGCATAGTCCAGGGACTGATGTCAGCAAAACCCCTGTCATTGCTGAGCAAGCATTTTAGATGAGGAGCAAATGGTCAGTCATCTAAATAGTGAGCGTGTTTGAAAGTGACCACTGCTTTGGCAAACCGCAAAACTTGAGAGAGGTAGGCATCAAAGACTATTTTGCTTCCACTGGTTTATCCATCCATCCATCCATCCATCCATCCATCCATCCATCCATCCATCTGTCCATCCATCCATTCACCCACCCAAGCACTCAGTCTTCCACTCACCCCACTCTACATTCACCCAACCTGTGAATTGTCCATCTGTCCACTTAGTCATCTACCTACCTGTGCTGGCTATGCTTATGTCAACTTGACACAAGTTACAGTTATCTGAAAGGAAGGAACCTCAATTAAGAAAGTGTTTTCATAAGATCCAGCTGTTGGACCTTTTATTAATAGGTGGAGGCCCAGCCCATTCTTGGAGGTACCATCCCTGAGTGGTGGTCATGGGTTTCATAACAAAGCACGTTGAGCAAATCACAGTGAGCAGGTCAGTAGCACCCCCCTCCATGGCCTCTGCATCAGCTTCTGCCTCCTGGTTCCTGCCCAGTTTGAATTCCTGCCCTTACTTCCTTCTATGATAAACAGTGATACACAGAAGTGTAAGCCAAATAAACTCTTTCTTCCACAACTTGATTTTTGGTCATGATATTTCATCACAGCAATAGAAATGCTACCTAAGACACCACCCATTCAATCATCCATCCATCCATCCATCCATCCATCCATCCATTTTCCCACCCACCCATCCATCCACTCATCTACTCCGTTGCTCATATTCCAGCCACCCATCCACTCAACCCCTCAATCACCCACCTGTCCATCCACCTACCCACTCACTTGACTGTCCATCTAATCACCCATCTATCCCACATGTGTATCCACCTGTCTGTACATGCATCAGATTGCCTCTTGATCCATCTTCTTTCCAGAGAAGCAAGGGGAAGAGCAGGTAGCAAGGTCAGCAGGGCCCCTGATGAGATGAGCCCTCAAGGTTCCGGGTTCAGTCCTGCTTCCCCCTCTTCATGGCTCCTTCTGTCTCCAGCCCCTGTTCTCCATGTCTGTGGCTCCATGGCTCATCCTATGTCTTTTTTCCTTCTTGATTTGGGCGACATTCCCTCTTCTGTCCATATCCACATGTACTGTTTCCACTCAATCTCTTTAATGCTCAGAGTCGTCTCAGGCATTTCTGCCTCCGAAACCATCATTTCCTCCACCTTCTGTCAACTGACGACCAAACAACCAGTCAGGTCCGCATAGTGCAGGCCTTTCTGCCACCGTATCCAGCTTTTCCATGTTCATCTCCTCACTCATTTCCCATGCAGTAAGCAAAGTCTGCACAGATGGAGGTAGGACCTGATTTGAATTCAGAAGACACTGTATTTGACATTTTTTAATCTACAGAGCTCTGAACAAGTTATTTAAACTTTCAGATCCTCAGATTCCCCAGGTAGTAAGGAAGGCTCACAAGGAAGTTGAACAATGTATAGTGTTTATTGCAGAATGCTACCATGCTGTCCAAGGGTAACTAAACATCTAAATATATTTTTAAAGGTATTATTTACCCATTTTAGTTATTTTTTGAGAGAAGTCTAACATTTGGAATCCCCAGAAGTCCCTTTAATTATGTATAAGATGACCTTTAACATCTTCATGCTCCAATTACAAGCTTATAGCATGCCATGCGTGGCTTTATGTGGCTAGGTGGTACAGGGGATCAAACCCTGACTCTAATGTAGATGAGGCAAGCATTCTACTAATTAATCAAAACCAGAAATCCAGAAGTTACTGAATCTTAAGACCTCCTGAAAACTCAGCCACCAGGTGACTGACGCTCAGCTCAAACATGCCATCCTGTAAATTTCAGAAGATTTGTTTGATCCATCCTTTCTCTGGATGACGACAGTAGCCTGCATCTTTATCTATGTCTCCATCTTCCTTGTGTCCTTACTCCCTCTTAGGATTCTTGAGGTATCAGCCCTTTGATCACAGGTACTCAGTCATCTGAATGTATAACATTCACTGGCATTCAACGCATTTGCACTGCATCTCTCTCTTTAGTTTCAAACATTTTCTTTCCTTTTTGCGTCAAAAGGTTTTTTTGTGTATGTGGGTGCAGCGAACTTTATTGATGGTATTCAAGAGAGTAGGGAGGGCTCTTTACCCCCCCCCTGTTATTATGGGGGTCTGGGATAGAAATTGTGAGGGAGATGCTCAGTGTTGGGGTCCGAGTTGGGATAGGGACTCCTCAGCAACCCAGGGCCTCTCTCTTGCTCTCAGGGTCCTTGCTGGGGTGGGTGGTCCAGGGTTTCTTACTCCTGAGAAGCTATGGAGGCCATGAGGTCCTAAATGAACTTTACAAAGTTGTCATTGAGAGCAATGCCAGCCCCAGCATCAAAGGTGGAAGAATGGGAGCTGCTGTTGAAGTTGCAGGAGACAACCTGGTCCTCAGTGTAGCCCAGGATGCCCTTCAGTGGGCCCTCAGATGCCTGCTTCACCACCTTCTTGATATCGTCATACTTGGCAGGTTTCTCTAGGCGGCATGTCAGATCCATGACGGACACATTGGGGATGGGAACACGGAAGGCCATGCCAGTGAGCTTCCCGTTCAGCTCTGGGATGACCTTGCTCACAGCCTTGGCATCACCAGTGGATGCAGGGATGATGTTCTGGGCAGCCCCACGGCCATCACGCCACAGCTTTCCAGAGGGCCCATCCATAGTCTTCTGAATGGCAGTGATGGCATGAACCATGGTCATGAGCCCTTCCACGATGCCAAAGTTGTCATAGATGACCTTGGCCAAGGGGGTTAAGCAATTGGTGGTGCAGGATGCATTGCTGACAATCTTGAGTGAGTTGTCATATTTCACATGGTTCACACCCATCATAAACATGGGGTATCAGCAGAAGGGGAGGAGATGATGACCCTTTTGGTCCTATCCTTCAGGTGGACCCTGGCCTTCTCCTTGGTGTTGAAGACGCCAATAGACTCCACGACATACTCAGCACCCACATCACCCAATTTGATGTTAGCAGGGTCTCGCTTCTGGAAGTTGGTGATGGGCTTCCCGTTGATAACAAGCTTCCCATTCTAAGCCTTGACTGTGCTGTTGAACTTGCCATGGGTAGAGTCATACTGGAAACACGTAGACCATGTAATTGAGGTCAATGAAAGGGTCGTTGATGGCAACAATCTCCACTTTGCCATGTGGAGAGCAGACAGCAGCCCTGGTAACCAGGTGCCCAATACCGGCAAAACTGTACACACCAACCTTCACCGTTTTGTCTATGGGACAAGGCTGGCACTGCACAAGAAGTTGCGGCTGTCTCTGGAACAGGGAGGAGCAGAAAGCCAAAAGTTTTTGGTTTTGTTTTAAATAACAAACAAATACAAAACTGAAAAACATACCCATGTCCATTAAGCAGTCAGTAATCCAGACCCTTTTCAATGGCAATCATTTACGCAGTTTCTGTCTCTAGGATTTGCCTGTTCTAGGTATTTCAAACAAATAATTCACACAATATGAGATTATGCTTGTCCTCTTTCACTGAACTTAATGTTTTTGTGCTCTACCCATGTGATGGTGTATATTTATGTATTGATCTACTCCTGCCTTTTGTCTCTCTCGTGTGAATAACGCCCACTACACACATTTGTAACCTCAACTTTATTTTTCCCTGTGTCTGTCTCTCTGTTTCTCTCTGTATCTGTCCCGTTCTAGCTGTGTGTCTCTCTGTCACTCTCTCTGTCTCTCTCTTTCTCTCTCTTCTCTCTCTCCCTCTCTCTTCTATGTCCCTGCTTTTCTTATTCTGCCTCCTGTATTACCTGTCCTCTGCAGTTCTCCCCTCTCTCAGAGATAGCCCTGGCCAGGTCCAGTCTGCTGCCCATGTTCACGCTACTTCTTTCTCTCTGTGCTCTGGACTCTTCCAGATATCTCTGGCTATTCTCAATCTCTCTCTCTCTCTCTCTCTCTCTCTCTCTCTCTCTCTCTCTC
>NC_034613.1:85229916-85231432 GCF_900095145.1 Mus pahari
TCTCTCTCTCTCTCTCTCTCTCTCTCTCTCTCTCTCTCTCTCTCTCTCTCATACAATTTAAAAAACCTTCCCCTTAACCATACCATGGAGTGGTCAAGACATCAGTTTATACAATTGTAAGTTCTTGTTTGTATCTGGAGTAAAGCAGTGATTCTATTTCTTTCTCTGCATGTGGTCATTGCTGAAGAAACATGTGATTTATTAATGCATCAAGGGCACTTGGAGTTTACATGTGCTATTCATGTTTTAGCTCTGTAGTTTCAGATACAGTTTGCCACCTGTTTGAAGTTCAGCTGCCTCAGCTGCAGAGTGCAGTTGCCAACAGTGTGTCTTCCTGATTGTTGTGAGGTTCTGTGGGGCTGGAGAAGCCCTGAAATAGTCTCCCCCATCACTTTTCTTAGCGATAAACAGAACTTCATTTCTTGTTTCTTGAAAACCCTAGGAACAAACTCAGGAGATCACTAATGTAATTATTTTTGTATTCATTCTGTCTGTGACTCTATTCCCTCCTAGAGTTAAGGGAGCAAATTAAATGTATAGGCTTCATGCTGTCCCTTTCCTAGGGGCTAGAGACATTGTCAGCAGTGAACCATTGTGTTCTCACAGAAACAAGCCTTTCAGGCTCTTCTGATGCTTTGTTTAGACTTTCATGGGGTATTGTGCCAGACTGTGGCTAAGGTGCTCTTCACAGTAAATGCTAGAACTCTGCAGGGCATAGTGCTGTCAATTATTATCTTCCCAGTTCATGCATCATTGAACTCTTACAGCTTGAAGATTTCACAGTGAGATGGCTCAGCAGATAAAGCCACTTTCCTCACAAACCTGCAAATAGAAGTTGGATCCTCTGAATGTAGTAAAAGAAGGAGTGAATTGACTCCACGAAGTTGTCCTCCGACTTTTATATGCATCTGATAATACACATACACACAAAATTAGAATTAAAAATATATTTTTGAAAAAAAGTAGACTTTATGGCTCTGAGTGTTGGATATATATACAATATATTATTTATATAGTTATATTTTATTTATATAAATTTATGTATTAATATATAATATAATACAATATATCAACATAGCATATAATAAATATAAATAGATTTATATATATTTCATATATATATATATATATATATATATATACATATATATATATATATCTTGTCTTAAGGACAGCTTAAAGGCCACTGTTCCAGTGGTTTCCTGACTTCACTGATGGCTACAATTGCCTGTGCTTTTCCTCATGTCCACCAGCTCACTAGCTTGGACAGCTGTATGTTTGCTAATATATTAGAATATGTATATATGAAGGAATATATACATCTGTGTGTGTGTGTGCGCGCACGCATGCCATAGAGCTAACTACCTCAATATATACCTACCTGGAGATCTCTGTTTATTGTGAGTTATTCTCAATATTTAAGATAAAGAACTAGCCAAGATATGTGTACGTGTATGTGTGTGTGTGTGTGTGTGTGTGTGTGAGAGAGAGAGAGAGAGAGAGAGAGAGAGAGAGA
>NC_034613.1:85231443-85233037 GCF_900095145.1 Mus pahari
GAGAGAGAGAGAGAGAGAGAGAGAGAGAGAGAGAGAGAGAGCTTTATTCAGCTCTAAAAAACATGATTACCCCACTTTACCAGGAAAATGGATGAGATTAAATAAATACAAAATACTCCAGACTTGGAAAAACAAATACCTCATGTTTTATCTGTAGAATCTGGGTTTTGAAAAGAGAAGTGAACATACAACGAGACTATTGGTAGGAGGAAGGAAGGAAGACCAATGGGAAGGTGTGGGAAGAGTAATGAGGGGGCAATACTATCAGTGTGCACTATGAAAATGTCGCAGTGAATCCCATGATTTTGTACAATTCACTTAAAGCTAAAACCAGCTTGGTGGTTGTAGAGAAGAGAGGTGATATAGGCAAACTCATGGTACTATCATGTGGGATATAAAACTGGAGAGCCGTTGGCTCTAATACTCATGCAGCTTTCTCTCCAATGCTGCCTTCTCCAAGAGGCCTTGCTATTTCAGCTGCTGGCGCCCTCTCCTGCTCATAAGCAATTATCTCTATATCCGGGAATTTAGAGGAGTGGCTCATTCCTGCCTGAACAATGGAATCCCTTGGAACTTTTTTCTTCCTTCTTTCCTCCATCCCTCCTTCCCTCCATCCCTCCCTCCATCCCTCCCTTTCTCTCTTTATTTATTTATGTATCCAGTTTCTAAGACTGGTACTCAATAATGTATCTCAAATTGGTCCTGAACACATGATCCTCCTGTTTCAACCTCTCTAATGATGGATGAGTCCTTTTAAATATAGATGTCTGGCTGTCACCCCAGAAACTGAGGTCATTGGACACATGGAGGTTCCAAAGCTCTTAGGGTGGTTCCGATACTGTACCAGGCTTAAGGACCACTGATTCAGTGTTTGGCTGACTTCACTGATGGTTGCAATTACCTTTGTTCTGCCTCATGCTCACCAGCTCACTAGCTTGGACAGCTGTAAGTTTGCTAGACATCCAGAGGGCTGTTGAGATCAAAGGCTTTCATAATATGCATCTTCTACCAGCTTCACCATAATAACCTGGGAGGAGACAGGTCACAGCTTAGGAGTTTTATTTGTCCTCTAAAGCTTTGGAAGTATAGTGATTTATCCACAGATATCTGATGAGTGGAAGAACTAGGGCCAGAACTCAGAGCTCCTGACTGACATCACAAGTGTCCTGAACTAGTCTTCATTTGGCCAGTCTGGGCATTGAAGGACTGATTTCCCCCTTCAGTCTTGCGAACTGCATCTCAGAGAAATACTGACCTTCAAGGAAACCCTGGTTCTTTCTTTCATACCCCCTGATCCCAACAGCTTCAAATTCTTCACCTTTCAGGTCACACAGATGGCCTATTAACAGACAGGGGCAGGAGAGTTAGTTATTCCTTTCTTCCTCCTTCATTCTTTCCATTCTTTCTCCTTTCCTTTCTCCTTTTTTTTTTTTTTTTTTTTTAAATACTTTACCTGTTAAATATTTTGCATAAATTCTATTGTTTTGAAAATTGGCTAGCAAATTACATTTAGACCAATAACTTTTTATCCTTTGAATTCTATACTGTTGGGTTGTTTTGTTTTAATCTATGAGTTTCCCTTTTTTTTTCTTTT
>NC_034613.1:85233172-85260975 GCF_900095145.1 Mus pahari
TTCTTCTTCTTCTTCTTCTTCTTCTTCTTCTTCTTCTTCTTCTTCTTCTTCTTCTTCTTCTTCTTCTTCATTTTTCCTTCTTATCCCCTCATTATTGAGTAGATGTAAGTAGAAAAGATGAGGTTTAGGATGAAAAAGGCCTATCCTGGTGAAGAGGATTTTCAAACACTCTTGGGAAGTTTTAATGGTAAAGCACTCAACTTTATTTTTAAAAAAAAATATACATCATGAGGCCGCATTTACTGCTTAAAATATCAACATAACCAAAGGATTAAGTCTACCCCATATACACTGTAGGCAGTGCAAATAAGAGACCATACTTAGCACTGTCAGCATATGTTCTGCATTGTAAAGTATCTCTACCAACTTAACATAGTATTTCTTTATTGGTTTATTGTCACGAGACCACATGCCATTAGGGCAGCGATTTTGTCTTATATGTAGTAGGGATTTGCTCCTTTGTTGGTATGTGCTTACCACACTGCATCAGGTGCCAGGTGTATGATTTGGGACAATACTGAAGCAACCACACTCTGGAACCATCACATCTGGGTTCCCGTCTTATAGATAAAGGGTCTCTGGCAAATGTCAGTAACTTTCTGTGTCTCGGTTTTTCCATCTCTAAAATGGATGTAATCCTAGTTCCAAGCATACTGCAATCCAGAGCAAGAAACTGAACATAGCTACCTCCCTTAGACAGGACCAGGGGCTTATATGGCCTGGGACTTGTGTCTATAGGGCATCTGTCACTTCTCACACCAATCACAGAGAAGGCCACTAGATGCTATGAAAGGGACATAGAATCTCAGG
Organism: Mus pahari; assembly: GCF_900095145.1. Taxonomy (NCBI): domain Eukaryota; kingdom Metazoa; phylum Chordata; class Mammalia; order Rodentia; family Muridae; genus Mus; species Mus pahari. The sequence continues at coordinate 85,233,983 of NC_034613.1, forward strand.
GGGCCTTAGAGCCTGTGAACACTTTTTTTTTTAAAGCTTTATGATCCCCAGGGAATACATTTCTGCTGAGTTCAGTGGCCTAAATGAAAGCTACTTGTTGTGGCAGCCTTGAGAAACAATTATAATACCCTTCATCTTCCCACGCTCTTTGCTCCTCTTGAACAGATCTTAGGACCAGACCCTTCACATTCTTCATCATTGGCTAACCCAGACACTCTAGGAGCTTCTGGTGGCCACTCTGCTCCATGCATCGCAACCATAGCTAGCTTCTGGCTTTAAAACCACAGCCCTTCATTTAGCCTCGTGGCACTTGGCCTATGGACTGAAAGATCTATTCCTAGTCTCTCCGCCACAGGTGAGCTCCTCGGTTCTCACTGCAGAGGCTGCCTCTGCAGTAACGCATCTGAGCTGTGCATTTCCAGATTCTTGATCAAGGGTTATCCAGTTTGTGTGGGATGAGATTAGTATTTGTTAGTAAACTGGATAACACAGACCACCCGCATCCAATCAGGAGGTAGCCTAAATAAGACACCAGGCTCCTGGGACAAAGAGAAGGCTTCCAGCTGGATTGTGGAGTCGGGTCATTAGTTTCCTCCAGCCAATGAACTTGAAAGGAAATTTAAGCTCTTTTATCTTTTTATTTTCTGGCAGAGGACAAAAAAGTCTTGAAGGGGTTTGCAACACTAACATCTGGGCCCTCCTCCTGGCTTAGTTGGTGGGTATGGACTAGGGCTTTTTGTCCTCAGGGTCTCAGTTTCCTGTGACTACAATAAGGAGTGTGGCCTAACAGAATTGGACCACAGACTCATCTTCCAAGGATTTGGTCCAGATGACTTCAAGCTACAGCTCCCAGGAGTGGTTCATGCTTGAGTCTGGCAGGTGGCTCTGATACCTTTTATTCAAAGCAAACACATCTAGCACCCTCATCCCATCAGAAAGTAAATGCACCGGATGCTCCAGCTCTCTGAGTCGCCACCCTGTGTGTGGAAACTATTTTCTAGACAGTTTACTTATTTACCTTTCCCAAGATTGCAGTTTTCTTCTAATTTCCAAGGTTTCTTTCTTGGGTGTTTCACACTAAAGAAATACACGGCAAGTATCGTTTAACACACAGCGAGGTTTATGGGTTCCCTTCATCTTCTTGCACCTTTGCCCTGAGTTATTCTTCTGCCCTTTGTAAGATACCAAAGTATACGATGTCTTCAGCAATAGGGTCCTAACATCTAGTATGACTGAACAACCAAGAGGAATGACAATAGTCTGGATTGTTTTTGGAGGGTGTGCCTCTGGAACTTTCCAGCTCTTACCTTAAAGCTGTTCTCCTTATCTAGGGGCCAACACAGAGATCTCGTTTTCTTACTGGTGTTTGCTTAACTCTACCATCTCTCCTCAAGACCCCCACAGGTGGAGCTTGACTTAATGTGTACTGGAGATGAGGATGACAGTAAGGAATTCTTCACAGATGTGCAATGATCACTTGGATGCTTTGGTTAAGATGTCCAGATAAATGTCCTGACAGAGTTGTGAAAGACAAATAGGAACCAATCTGCCTGAGGATACAAGTCTCTCTGTCTCTCTCTGTCTCTGTCTCTGTCTCTCTCTGTCTCTGTCTCTGTCTCTCTCCTCTCTCTCTGTCTCTCTCCTCTCTCTCTCTGTCTCTGTCTCTCTGTCTCTGTCTCTGTCTCTCTCTCCTCTGTCTCTGTCTCTCTGTCTCTGTCTCTCTCTGTCTCCTCTTCTCTTCTCTCTCTCTCTCTCTCTCTCTCTCTCTCTCTCTCTCTCTCTCTCTCTCCTTTCTCCATTTTGGAAACTTCCTAATCTGATGAATTGCCTGGTAATTTTCAGTAGTGGCAGGGAGTTATGCTTTCTGACTTCTGCATCTGTACAGTCCTGTGACCTCACAGAGCTCTGCCTTTCTCACTCTCGTTGCAAAACTGGGGACATACTCATGGTAGCTCCATCCAGTGCCTCAGCACTGCCCCTCAGGTTTCAAATAGTAAAGTAGTTCCGTGAGGACCTGGGTCCTGCATAGTCATGGACAGTGGCAGATGGCTGGGTAGAAAGGAGCCCACAACACCTCTGAGGAGATGAAACTCAGGAAATCAATGTCAATCAGGAATTGAAAAGGACCATCCGCAAGGAGTCCAGGGCAGTGTTACACTCCCCCGAGAATGAGAGAAGGTTCCATTTGGACCACTACAATGTTTTCATGTGTGTATCAAGATGCAAAGAAGGAAGAGACAGTGCACTCTACTAGACTCATTTCCCCAGCTGCAGGGCCAGCTTGGCCTGTGTGTCCTGAGTGCCTGTGAAGGAAAGGAAATCTGGGAGGGTCTTGAGCTCAGGCAGGAACAAGTCCCCTCCCCACATATCTAGCCTGCCTATTCTGAATAAGGAGAGAATGGCCACCCCAGTCCCAGGCCTTGTGTTCCTGTTTAGAAGATGGGTTTGGGTCGTTACCTTATTGCTGTCTGGGAACTGCTGTCCTCCTGTTTCCTTCTACTCTTGCTTCAGCAGCCAACAACACCCTGCAGAGTTGAGCTCAGAGCCAAGCCTCCTACCTGGAGGTCTCCCACCCCAACAGGCTACCTCTTATAGGGAAAGTACCTAAGGAAAGGCAGTACCAGGACCCTGCAACAGCTATGCAGATCAGGGCCCCTTTGTTCCTATTCGTGATGCTGCATGTGATGCTGCAGGATGCCTTTACCCCATGCATCTGTGCCCTCCTCTCAGCTTGACTCCAGCACAGGCTGAGTCTTCGCAGTTCCCACAAACCAAGGTCATTCTACCAGTCAATCGGATGGTGAAGGACTGTGGGCCTGTGTGTCCATGTAGGCACATGCTTGTCTCGGTGCCGGGGGATTTTCTGTGCTGCTGCGTGGACACGTGCTGGTGTGGCCTGCATAGCCTTGTATAACCATACTGTAACACATTGTGACTCCAGGAACACTTTGGGGACCATTCTGCCAACAACACTGAACATTCACCAGATGGTCCTATTTTTATTGTAAGGTGATGTGCTCCTCTGGCAGCTCCCCAAAGTCCTACTGATTTCTACATTCCTCTACCAAACCCCACCAGGACTAAGGTCAGCAACAGAGTGAGGTTAAGTGGCAAGATGGAAATGTTCTTTTCTAATAGCACTGGATAATAATGCTTGTTTTTAAGCTGAAAGTTTAATGGTTTAATTTTAGACCTTATGAAACTCTCTTTGTGTGAGAGCCATTTCATCAAAGCAGTCAGAACACAGTGTTCCTTGTATCTAAATGGATGCATCAAAGCAGTCAGGTCCAAATGCCATGCTCTGTGTGTGTGTGTGTGTGTGTGTGTGTGTGTGTGTGTGTGTGTGTGTGNTGTGTGTGTGTGTGATGTATGTGTGGTGTGTGTGTGTGTGTGTGTGTGTGTGTGTGTGATGTATGTGTGGTGTGTGTATGTGTGTATGTATGTGTGTATATGAGAGAGGTACCTGCCAGTCTCGTCCATAGGAACAGTCTGGCAGAGAGGGTTGTTGCCCAATAACTTGTCTTTACACTTGACTGTGGCAAGGAAATGAGACCAACACACTGGAACAAGAGCCTCTATTTTCCTTTCATTCTAATCCAGACACCTCCTCCCATCGCTTCATTTCAGTGCTGCCCTGTAACCAGCGAGTCTTTCCAGCAAATTCCCTCTAATGGGATGTCATCAAATGCTTCATAAAAGAGAAGGCTTGAAGCCCTATTAGGAAGAAATTAATTGTCAACTGTGGGTTTCATGGGACCCCATCCTTTTAAGGTTTCAGGTTGGAGAGAGGCCAGACACACGGCTTCCTCCAGTACCACTACACAGTTGTCTTAGGCAGCCTGGAGGGGATCAAGCGAGGGGACTGGATTAGGACTGGCTGGTGCAGAGACCAAGCTCAGGGTGGAATTTGGTGGGATAAGGACCCTCGGGACCAGGATGTGGGCAGGATAGATGGTATATTGACTGGACCCGTTTCAAAGATAACACAGGCTGCCACCTCTCGTGCACCATTGCTGTGGGTAGGCCTTCTGTATCTCTTGTCTGTACATTGCCAGTCATCTCTCCTGATTACCCTGTTAACTCTCCTCTCCCTTCTCTATCCCCATCCCATATTGGTCCAAAGAGAGTCTTCTGAAACACTTAGTACTCAATGCCTAAAACCCTTTGCTGGGTGCCTGTCACATGTTATCTGAGATGGGTCACTGTGATGTAAAGTCAAAAATGGCAGCTATAGTAGGAAGATTCTTGACACTCCCTGCTTACCAAAATAATCAAACATTGTGATTACAGAACAAATCAATGTCTTAGCTATGTTAAGATGTCCTGACGCTTCAACAAGAAGAGGGAAGCCTGTTGCCCCACTTTTTGACATAAGTCTCCTTTCCACGCCATTCTTCCATTAGAACACGGCACCCAGAGAATGTAGTTTGAGAGCCAGCATCTGCAAGACTCTCCAGCCTGTCATGTTTGCCTATACTGCCCACAACTGGAATCCCTGCCTTGCCTCTCCCTATTGCCTCACTAAGGATTGACAGGACTCTCAGGCTATGCTTCCTCCAAGAAACCCATACACTATCCACTACTCCACTTTCCAGGTAGGACTGCAGTCCGTTTGCCTTATACTCTGCCTTTGACTTGTAAGTTATGTCTGTGGTTTAAACTCTTTCCATATGTGCCTGATAGACTTAGTATAAAGTACTGTCTATTACGGAATACCCAAGGCCCCCATACCACAGCAAGGAAGCACAGTAGGCCAGGGTACTCATTTGTGAGTGCTCACTAAACAACTCAGGAGGACCACCCCAGGAAGATGGCTCCTATTTGGGCCTTAAGAAGCATGTAGAATAATCAGGCCCTATCTTTGAGCTACCATCAGTGTGTCTTTGGGAGTAAACTGGGAAGGAAGGAAAGGCCTTGGAGCTCATCCAGTTCTACATGAATCAGGGGTGTATCCTAGCCCCTGCTGACGCACCTCTCATCTCTGGATATGCTTCCTTCTCTGGCTCTGACACTTAGAGTTTTGCAACAGGAGACAGAATAATTCCTCCAGCATTTAGTCACTGAGTATATGCTCAGTGTTTTAGATAATAAAGATACAGCAAAGGCCAAACCCTTCAGGCAACCCCTCCTAGGACTTTGGCTGTACCTGGGGAGAGGTGGCAACGTAGGAAAATAACACAGTGACACAATCATTGGGTCAGCAAAGGAGCTGCAGGCTGCAGTCACACAAGGCAGGCTACACCAGAGTGTAAGCAAGAGTCTCTAAGGAGGAGGAAGCAAGTCCTGAAGACATCAGGGGAGCTGGGCAGGGGAAGGAAGCTAAGGCAGGGATGCTGTCGGCATGCTCAAGAATCAGAGAAGGGGCCAGTGTGGTCAGAGCAGGTGGCATGGGTGGAGAGGAGTGACAGTAGATGCAGTCAGAGTTGAGGCAAACGCTGAAGCTGACAGGTCCTTGTAGACAGTGACAGGTACTTGGGAGCAATCACAAGCCAGTGGAGTTTTGAGCAGAGATCGGATCTAGATGTTTCTAGAGTCCTTGTTCAGAATGCTTTATCAGAGGCTAGAGTAGAAGAGCTAGGCCAGTCTATAGGCTTCTGGGGGGGGGGATATTAGTGACACGATGAGGAATGCCATGGCTCTCTCTGGGTGTTCTGAATATACATGGTTTGAACTGGATGGCTCCCAGGTCTTCCCTGCGCAACTGGAAGAGTGGAGTTACCGTTCACTGCTAGTCACAATAGGCAATGCACCCAAGCTGCAAGGACAGAGCGAAGGCCGATCAAGCTCCAGAAGAGCTCATTAACTCCCTGCGGGCTCAGGGCAGGCCTGCTGCCAGGACAGGTCCTAGCCAACTTAGAGAAGCACACACATAAGGCACACTCTGACAGGCCCTGATAGAAACCAGAAAGGACCGATGGTGCCAGGTACCACTTTGGGGACCTTGGTTTTCTATGGACATGACAGCACAGTGCCTTTGTTTGTCTCATCTTCTTTTAGACAGCTCAATTTCATCCACTGCTCCCATACTTTCAGAAGCCTGTCAGACCTGAGACAGATCTGAGGGCAAGTTTATCCAGTGGAGCCCAAGGCTGGTGGTCTGGGAGTAGGAATGGGGATAAGACTTTTACAATTAGAAGAAACGTGGATTTCCCAGCATTATAGATGGTAAGAGGTTCATATGTGGACTATTTATAAATGACCCAACAGCCACTGAAAGAAGGAACACCCAGCTCAGAGAGTAACTCTCCTTTGAAGGGGCCTTGGTGCTTCTGTAGGAAAACTTGCAAACCTGCTGGTCACTGGCTATCATCCTTGGGTAGGGAATATTCAGCTCCCACTTAAAAAAAATGACAGATAGTGCAAAGATCTGTGATACCCAGGGATCACTGGTCAAGTGCAGAGAGATATCACATCCCTTGCCCCAGATCTTCCTAAGACCTTCCTTGATAAAGGTGACTAAGGCTTCAGTCCCAACTCTTGGCTAAGGAACAGAACTGCCCACCCCCCAGCAATGGATGAAGAGACGCCTTATTGGTGGTGTTCTTATATCGGTCCTGGGCAAAGCAGATGGCAGATGCCTGGCTCAGTGGTCAAAGCTATTTTATGCCTGTAACTCATAAGAATTAAATCAAGTCAAATTAAATCTAGGTAGCGCAAAATGTTAGGAAGGAGCCAGAGACCTGCAGCCTGCTATGACCCCCCAAAGACCTGCCCTCAAGCACACAGCACAGGTGAGCCATAGACATCTGCTTGCCATCAGGCTATGTAGCATGAGTGGAGGATGACCCCCAAGGGCCTACCAGCTGCACGGCCACCCTGCAGTGGGAGCCACCACAATGTGTGAGTATGTGGTGGTCAGATGGGGGAAAGAGGTGAGTATTGTGAAGAGAGATGGAACTGGAGACTCAAGGGTGGAGAGGAATAGCCTGTTCTGAGTGGCCAGCCCTGCCACCTGGGACCATGGTGAGGTCCCAGCCTAAGCTACCACTGAAGGCCATGTCTGAGTCTGTGGCTACTCAGAGGCTGGAGTTCATGTGAATGACCATGGCTCATCTTACTACCAGAGAACAGAGATGTCCCTGGTTGGGGCAGCCACCAGGACCCACGGGGGTGTCCAGGGGCTGTGCAGAACTGGCTCCACCCATCACTGACTGTGCTCTTCTAGAGACCTGGCCTGTCTCTCCCCAGTGACAGCACTTTGGAGATCAGGTCCTGAACCTCATCCAGGCAGCACAGTGGAGCTGGCCCTGGTGGCTGTGTTATGGGTGAGCCGGTCCCGAGGGTGTGAATGTGGAAGAGCTGACCCTGCCACTAGTCTGCCATGGGGTGGTAGGGGCACAGAGCTGATGCCCTTTGCCACCTCCACCAGTCGGGGAAAGCTGCCCACGGGGTCATCAGTTCAGGAGAGCTAGTGCAGTCCATCACCAGCTGCAGCACTCGGAAAGCAGGCCCTGCACCTTGCCTGGACAGCTTAGCAGAGCTGATCCTGGTGGCAGGGGTGCAGGTTAGCCAGTCCCCTAGGTGAGAGACCAGGAGAGCTGCCCCCGCGCCATTCACCTGGTCCGAGTGCCAGGGTGAGGCACCCTCTAAGCACCTGCAGTAGCCAGGGGTCGCTGGCCCTGAGGGGCATGAGAGCAGGAGAGCTATCATTGCTCTCTCAGTGACCTTGTACTCGGAAGAGTGAGTCCTGCACTTGGCCTGAGCAACACAGTGGAGCCAGCCCTAACAGTGTGAGAGCTTGGAGGGCTGACCCAGTCCCTCACAAGCTGCAGGAGAGCGCACCCTGGTGGTGCAGATGAGGAAAAGCCAGCAGGCTGACCACCAGCTCAGTTACCACGCAGACCTAGATCTAGGGCTCTGAGTAGAATCACCCCCCCAAATCTATATCATCTGGTTGTGATGCACAAAAGGGCCTGTCCTGCTGTTCCAAAGCCACAGGATCTCCACGACACAGGGTAACAACAGGATAACTGGAAGGAGGCCTGTGAGGATCTAACACTGATGGTATCATAGAAGCCAGAGATCTCGAACCAGACCAATGACTCGGTGCAATGAACATTTGCAAGTGAAGATGTGGAGACAGAGGGCTCTACGACGTCACACTGTGACACACTACAGCTTCCTCGGTGAGGCCCTTTCTATGCTTTGTCGTCGTTGTTGTTTGTGTGTGGGTGTGTTTTATTTTGTGGGGGAGGTTGTAAGGGAGAAGGGCAGCTATGAGGGGACAGAGAGACGAGTGGAACTGCGGTGTATGATGTGAAACTCATAAAGAATCAGTAAAAAGTCCAAATAAAGAACAGGGCTGAGCTATATCTCTAGCAAAATAATGTGCTGCCCAGAGCACTCTCATTCCTGCTGCGATGGCAACTCTGCCCTTGGTGAGCTGGCTGCCCGGTTTCTTTAAGAAAATAATGGGAACATTTACAACGGTTGGAACCTTGAAGAAAACTCACATTTTGTAGTACAGTTCACTAGAATAATAGGTCTGTGCCTTTCATCACAACTAAAAATTTTCTAGTATTTCTCCATTTTTAATTAATTATTTTTGCATTGTGTATATGTATATGAATGTGCAGTGTATGGATGTTTTTGCCTCTGTGTACATGGGTGTATATACATGAACATGTATGTATGTGTAGGCCAGAGGTTGTCATCTGATGTCTTCCTCTATGATTTTCCACCCTGTCTTATCTTTTTCAAGACCGGGTCTCTCTGTGTAGCCCTGGCTGTCCTGGAATTCTCTCTGCAGACCAGGCTGGCCTCGAACTCACAGAGATCCTCCTGCCTCTGCCTCACAATTGCTGGGATTAAAGGTATGCACCACCATGCCTGGCCTCACCCTAGTTTTTGAGACAGAGTCTTGCTGAATCTGGAACCCACCTATTGGCTCCACTGGTTGGCTGATGAGATCTTGGGATCTGCCTGTCTACACACCCTAGCACTGGGGCCACAAATACTCTGCAGCTGTACGGCTTCTGCCTTGTGTCCTGACTGAGCCATCCTCCCATCCTCTTCCAAGCATTTTAAAGTCAAGTCTTAAGAGGTTACCTTTCCACTCTCTCTAGCCCACTGCACTCTCCAAAGTGGTCATGACCCAGGAAGGTGATTCTGCTTGGACCTTCTCACCTAACAGTTCTTTCAAGATTGTTCCCATCTTGGGCTGGGGTGGCTGTGAGTGGCTTCCTTCCTTCAGGGATTGAGGGAAATGAAGAAATACTAAGAAAGGGACTCAACATTCTAGTTAGTATCTTTGGTATAGTAAACAACTCTGGATGCTGTTAAACATAGAAAGGTAAACACCAACCCAGCCATACACCCTTGATCTACAATGGTGTGCTGCCTGCAAGATGTGTTAGGGCAATGGTGGCAGGAAGCTTGTGGGAATAACCGACCAACATCTGATCTGACTTAAGGCCCACTCCACAAAATGGAACCTGTCTTAGTTGGGGTTTTATTGCGGTAAAGAGACCCCCATGACCATGGTAACTCTTACAAAGGAAAACATTTCATTGGGGCTGGCTTACATTTTCATAGGATTCAGAACTTATTCCATTATCCTCATGGCGGGAGCATGGCAGCGTGCAGACAGACATGGTACTAGAGGAGCTGAGAGTTCTATGTCTTGATCTACAGGCAGCAGAAGGAGACTGAAGGTCTCACTGGAAATAGCTTGAGCATATATGACCTCAAAGCCTGCCTTCCGTGACATACTTCCTCCAACAAGGCCATGCCTACTTCAAGAGGCCACACCTCGTAATAGTATCACTCTCCATGGCCAAGCATTTAAACACATGACTCTATGGGGAGCCATTCCTATCAAACAAACAGACTTCATGCCTGACACTCTTTGGGTGACCAGGAACCTGAGACTAGCCCATAGACCTAGAGTAAACTCAAGTACGACTGTTCTTTGAAAACAAAACAAAATACCAATAAAATGACTCCTAACATCATCCTGCAGAGATCAATGCCTTGCTCAGCCATCATCAGAAAGGCGCCCACCTTCAGCAGATGGGAACAAATGCTGAGACCCATAGCAGTACATTATGCAGAAAGTGAGAAATCTTGGAACACACAGCTCTGAATGGGGATTTGTCTCCATCAAATCCTTCCTCTCAGAGCACAGGGAACCCAGCAGAAGAGGAGGCAGAAAGAGTGGAAGAGGCAGAGGGGATGGAGGACATCGAGAAAAGAACTTAGTCAAAGCACACATGAACTCGCTGGGGCAGCATGAACACAGCCGGCGGCGCAGATCTGAACCCCGTCCTTCGTGTGTATATATTATGGCTTCCACTTTAGTGTTTTTATGGGATTCCCGAGTGTGCAGATGAGTGCCTTTCTGTTTCTTGTGCCTTTTCTTGGACTCTTGTCCTTCTATTTTGTTTTGTCCCATTCTGAGGTGTTGGTTTTTGTTTTGTCTTATTTATTTTATTTTATTTTTATGATCCCTTAGGAGCCTGTTTGCTTTCTAATGAGAAACAGAAAGGGAGTGGGTCGGGAGGGGAGGGGAGGGGAGGAGAGAGGAGGAAGAGGCATAGAGGGAGGGGAAACCACAATCAAGACATATTATGTGAGAAAAAATCTATTTTTAATAAAATGGAAAAATATTTTTTAAAATTTTCTGAACACATTCATATCATGGATTGTAAAGTAGCTCATTAAGTTGAATAATAAGAATACAAATAATAACATTTATTTGAGAGAAAGACTCAGCAAGTTTCTGTGCTACTGTAACAAAATACCCCAGGGTGAATAACTCACAAGTAATAGAAATTCATTTCTCCCAGTTCTGAAGATTTGGAAGGTCAAGGTCAAGGTGTCCTCAGGATCAGTGCCTGGTGAGAACTGATCTATAATTCCTGGAAACCACCTGCTTGCTTCATCCTCCAGACCCGTGTCTTCAAGTAGCAGAAAGGGCAGAGAGGCAAAAGAACATTCCTTCCTTATTTGAATTCTGCACCTTTTTATATAGATGCCAGTCCCATTCATGAGGATAGGGCCCTTAATACTCTTAGAATTTCTGCATTGAGGATGAAGTTTCAGCCTGAATTCTGGAGGGAACAACTCTCAGCCATATTAGTATTGGACTGTGGTCTTGAAAATCTCATTAGAGGGAATAAACTTCATCTTAGAGGGAGATACAGCACCATCACAGCCTGGGAGAAGTTTGTCATCTAATGAGGGAATGTCTTTCCCCATCCTAGGCTACTGTTAGGGTTAAGAATGTACATCAGTTGCTGCAGCTGTCTTCATTCCTAGCTCCATATGGCAAAGGCACATCCACGTTCTTCATCTTATGGTCAACCTAGTAGGTACCATGAGTTGAGCATCGAGTTATTAGCCAGCAAAATGATAGTTTTTATTATGGAATTTCTTACATATATATCATTATATTTCATACAACATATATATTATAGCCAAGGATTTATCCCTAAAGAACATGCAAAGATACTCAGTATAAGTAAAAAGGTTTGTTTGTCTTGTGGGAAGAAATATTTGTTCAAATCACATATCCATTTTAAAATACAGGATATTTGGTGAAGTTGCTATTGAGTGATGTGAGTTTAAAATATTTTCTCTCTGTTCAATTTTATTTTGGTCATTCGTGGTAGTACCATATGAAGTTTAGGGTTGTTTTGGAAATATCTATATTTTGGTTGTATATGTAGCTTTTAATGGCTGAGCCATCTCTCATACTCTGTTTTCAGAAATATTTGTAAAATATTCCACCTGTATATTTTAACTGCTTTTCATTTTTATTTTTATTCTGTGTACATTGGTGTTTTGCCTATATCTATGTCTTGGTAAAAGTGTCTGATCTTGGACTTACATACAGTTATAAGCGAGCATGTGGGTGCTGGGAATTGAACCTGAGTCCTTTGAAAGAGCATTCAGTGGTCTTAATCACTAAGGCATCTCTCCAGTCTCCCACCTGGATCTTGATCGGGATATAAATGAATCTGTAGATTGCTTTTTAAAAAGATTTCTTTCTTTCCTTATTTGTTTGTGGATGTATGCACATATGTGGACACACATTCCTCTTTGCATATGCAGAGATCAGAAGAGGATGGCAGACATCCTCTCTCAGTGTCTGCCAGCTCTTTGAGGTAAGGTGTCTCCCTGAACCTGGAGTTCATGTTTTCTAGGATAGGCTGAAAATCAGCGAGCCCAGTGGTCCTCCCGTCTCAGACCTCCTTAGATCTAGGATTTACAGGTACTTGTTCTGGATGCTGGATTGTTAGTTGGGTGTTAGGAACTAAATTCTGACCCTTATAATTGTAAAGCACGTTATTTTTTTAATGCTAAGCCATCCTACCAGGCCCCCATTGATCGCCTTGGTTGGTATGAATAATGTAACAGCAGTCAGTCTTCCGGTCCTTGAGCACTGAGTACCTTTCTCACTTGTGTCTTCTCTAACGTCCCTCATCAGTTTAGTGCAGTTTTTAGTGGGGGCAGTATTTTGACTCCTTGTTTATTTCCAAATACTTTGATATATTTGATGATACTTTAAGATTTTCCTTATTAACTTTTTTGATAGCTCATTGTTAATCTACAGAAATAAAAATGACTCCTGGGTGTTGACACTTTGTTCTGAAAATTCACTTGTTATCAGTTCTAGTATTTTATTTTGGTTTGAGGGAGTTGTTTTTTTTCTTTTTTCTTTTTTGATGTTTTCTATATCAAGATCATGTCATGTATGAACAGAAATGATTTTACTCTTCCTTTCCAATTTGAATATAATTTATTTTGTTTGTCTACCTAATTATTCTAGCTATTATAACTGCCAGTACTATGTTGACTAGAAGTCATGAGGGTGCATGTTTTATAGTTTAGAGAAAGCTTTCAGTTTTCACTAACTATGACAGCTATGGGCTTGTTGTATGTGACCTTCGTTATAATGAGGTACATTTTATTCCAAACCTTTTGAGAAATTTCACCAGTTAAAGAAATTGAATTTTGGCATGAAAGTTATTTATTTTTTGAAATTAAAATATAATTACATCATTTCTTCCCTTCCCTTTCTTCTCTCTAATTCATCCCAAGTCTTAAACTCCCTCTCAAATTCATGGTCTCTTTTCTTTGTGATCTGTGTCCGGATGTGTGTGGGTGTGTATACATCAACATATATATGAATAAACATATAATCACAACTTCCTCAGTCGGTATGATTTCACTTGTATTGGTCTCAGGAATGACCAATTGCTATTGAACAACTGGGAGAGGCTCATCCTTGGGGAAGGCTATTTCTGCCCCTCTCACCAAGATTCCTTAGTAGCACGTGCTTCTTTCTGTTAGGGTTGAGGAGACGCCTGGAGATTCCCCCTTCCATGTTAGTATGTCTATTGGTGCTGTACTTGTTCAGTATCATTGATCTTTTTTTTACTATTGTTTTTCTAATAAGTGTGTGTGTGTGTGTGTGTGTGTGTCTGTGTCTGTGTCTGTGTCTGTGTGTGTATGTGTTTTGCTGGGGATCAACCTGGGGGCTGATGTATGCTAGGTAAATAATCTACCACAGAGTTACACCCCCAGACCTAAATTGTGTCGGTCATTGTGGCAGATACTTGGGAGGTTGAGAAAGGAGGACTACATGTTCTGGGAGGGAGGGAGGGAGGGAGGGAGGGAGGGAGGGAGGGAGAGAGGGGTTGGAAGGGGGAGGGGAGCGTAGGGGAGAGGGAGATGGAGATGTAGAGGGACAAGGAGGGAGGGAAGGAGAAATTATTGTCTTACTACTGCATTTCTGATTTTACTGTGTCCCGTAAGTTTAGCTCGTTGTATTTTCTTTTTTCATTTCAATTTTCCTAGTTTCTCTTTTGTGATTTTTACTTTGGCCCGCTGATTATTCCAGAGTATGGGCTTAGAAGCAGATGTTTTAGCAGTAGAAGCACTTGCTGTCTGATAATACAAACCTTACTGATTTGAGCCTGAACCCCAGAACACACATAAAGGCGGGAGAACTGACCCCACAAAGGTGCCCTCTGACCCCCACATGCACACTTGCACCATGAGTGCCACCCTCTCTTACGGGGAGAGCACTCACAGTGCATTGCACGCCTGCACATAAATAGTCATTCATTTTACAAAGATCATGAGGTCAAGTCCCTCATAACTGGATTTTCTAACTTTCCCTCTGCTGTTCCTGTCTCATTTCAATCTATTGTGGTAAGAAGAGAAGGAGGAAAAAGATGAGGAGGAGGAGGAGGAGGAGGAGAAAAGAAGAAACAATCTGGCATCACTAGTTCAATTTGTTAACCTACCATGACCTACCATGTAACCTATCATCTGGCCAGTAGTCCATGTTTACTGGCAGGGAATGAACATTCTGTCACTGAGCAAGGTGCTCTGAGCATGTTTGTTAACTTCACTTATTCTATAGTATTGTAGGACAAGGTTCTCTTACTGGTCTATTTTTGTTACTGGAAGTGGCTGTTGGAATCTACTCTTATTTCCTCCCGTTTCTCCCCTAAGTCTTCCAAGTTTGCTTCCTATATCTCAGTGCCCTGATGTTCAATGAAAACAACTCTCATATACGTTTGGAGAATTAACTCCTTTATTGTCATATAATGTCCTTTGTTTCTTGTGGCCATTTTTACTTAACCATTTTTTTTACTTAAAGTACACCCACCCTTGCTTATTGCTAACCATGTTCATGAAATAATTTACTCCATATTTGACTGTCAGATTGTATGCATCCTTAAATCTAAAATGAGTTCCTTGTAAGTAGCCTATAGTTAGGTATTGATTTGTTTCATCAATTAACATTCCAAGTTCATTGATTAGGGAGTTTGATGCATTTACACTTAAGACAGTGACTATAGTAAAAGACTTAGTATTGATGGTTACTGTTTTCCATTATAGTTCTTCCCTAATCTTTTCCTCTTCTACTGTATTCTTATATTATTGATGTCAGAATTTATAGCCTTTGTATCACGTACTCATTAGTATATCATTGTAGTTGTTTATTCCTTAACGGTTTGCTTCCTTTCCATTTGTTTCCTTTCATTCCGAAGTTGCAGATAACTTACACTGTTTCAGCTCCAAAGCCTGCTATGCTTGTCTTCATGTTGCTCTCTATGCAGTTTGACAGTTGTAAGCACTTTTGTTTTTGCTATTTAGCAACTTTCTTTAACTTCAAAGACTCACTTCTTGTAAATCTGGCCCAGACCAGACAATCTCCCTTAGTTTCTGCTGATGAGGGAATATCCTTATCATTCACTTATTTTGAAAGAACACTTTTGCTGGTTCTAGAGCTTTGGGTTGGTGGGTTTTTTTTCTTTTTTCTTTTTNTTTTCTTTTCTTTTTTCTTTTTCTTTTTCTTTCCTTCAGTATTCTGTATCATTCTGATCCTTTCCAGTCTGAAAGGTGTCTACCAAGAAATCTTAACATACAGATGTAGCCAGGCTCCTTTGCACGTGATTAGTCAGTCTTCTCTTCTTGCTTTGGAATCCTTTATTTGCCTTTGAACTTTGAAAACAAAATGAAAAGGACTGGAGAGCGGTAGGGACATCTGTTGAGGAGTAGCAGGAATGGAAAGGGGGAAGGAGAGTATGAACTGAATGTATTGTATACATGCATGAAATTGCCAAATAACTTTTAAGAATCTATCTACACAAAAAAAGATAATTTGAGCTTAATGTAAGTAACTGTAAACTTTTGTGTTTCACCTTATTTGACTTCATGACTTTACTTTGCAAATTTGGCAAGGTTTGAGCAGTCCTTGTTTATATAATCTTTCTCCCCCCTTTCGTTCCTGAATTTCTATGGGGTGTACATTAGTTCACTTTATGCTATCCCATAAACCCTGTAGAACCCCATCCATTATGGACAATTTCCAAGTTCTCTCTCTCTTCTGCTTTATCAAGTTTGATGTGTAAGCGCTGTCTAACTTTTTCACCTCAGTTATTCAGTAGGTCAAAAGTTGTTTTTTTTTTCATAGTGTCAATCTCTTGGTTAATTTTCACATTCTATTCAAGCATCCTTTCCAGTTTGAATCTAGTTGGCTATCTGTGTATTCCTGTAACTTGTGGCACTGCTTTCAGATGATCATTTGGAATTTTTTTTTTCTCTGAGACAATTCATAGATTTCCATTTGTTTCTTTTTCTCAGCACTGGAGCTCAAGGGCCCCATACACATTAGAAAGTCACTGAGCTAAACTCCGTGACACAACTTTCTATTTCGTTAAGGATAGTTGCTGGAAATGGACTTGTTTCTTTGATGAAGTCATATTATCTTCTTCTTTGGTTCCTTCAAATGATGCTCTCAGTGGCTCATTGTGGCCTAGGCACCAAAGAACTAAATTCAAAGTCTCCTGCTGAGCACGCAGGATCTCTCGCCAGGCTTTATCTGTTTCTCTCTGTCTCCACTGTACTGTTCAGACACCTGGTTCCTCAAGATCACCAGGTCCAATCACTGTTTTGCTTTGGTTCTCTCTCATCTCCACAAGGCTGATTCTGTGCTTTGCATTTTCTCTCATTCTCTTTGCAGTTTGCTCAGTGTTCCCTTGAAGTAACACCTCCTCTGTGCCAGCTCTTTCAGGTAAATTCCTGCTACCCTCTAAACATGCCTACTCCCTGGCATATCTACTGTGCTTGGACTATTATTGGTATTTTTATAACCATATCCAATTTTCTGCTGTACATCCCCACTGTTTCCAATGCTCACTTTGCACAATCCCACCCTTTATTTTAGGTGCCGGAGTTTACCAGACCAATCATCAAATGTGGGCTTCCTCATTTGCTACCACTGTGACTGACCTAAGGAGGACTTCTCTCTGGGTTTCAGTTTTTCTCATCTACAAAACAAGGTCATTAGTAACAGAGATGCTATATTTTTTTTTAAGTAGATCAGCCAATGTGGATTAGGTTCATAAGTGCCTAGCATCATAAGACAAAGTTTGTACAATGTGTGGGTAATGGTTAGCATACTGTAGGCACTAAACCTTAGTTACTTTGATGATATCCACCTTTTGGGAACAAGTCAGGTACACTTAACAGGTAGTACAGAGATTGCTCTGAGTCCCAAGATGAGCAAAGACAGGAGAAGAGGCACTTCTGTCTCACATGCCCTCCATCGTCCTTCTACTGCGTTGCTGACCAATATCCAACCTACCCAATACTTTGAAGTCACCCAGACATTATTTGTTCAAATACAGATTCACTACTAACTAAATATACCTAAGTATAAAGGGCAATCTTTGGTTTTCCATTGTCTCTTGAGCCTTGATTCTAAGATGAGGAATAAAAGGTTTTGCAGTTGCCTAATGACCAAACAGGTGAGGATGTTTTGTTAACCATGCTGGAGAATGGGTTTTGTGTGGTTTGCATTTTTCCATTCCAGAGATGGCTCTCTCTTTTGCTGAGCCCAGAAACATGTGTCCCTTGTGATGGCCTCACTATGCTGACTTCTATCTCACACTCTCCCATCTCTCCTGCTTTCCCTTCTCATAAAGCTGTTGCAGGCCAGGACACAGTCATTTCCTGTACTTGCTTATGCTGCTGTTTTTTTTTTTTCACTGACCTGGACAATGTGTCCCTGACCATGGACATCCTGAAACCACCACTGATTCAGATGTCCCCTGGTCCTGGAAATGATTGGAAGAAGGCCAGCCTCAAGTTGAGTGCAACTCTTCCCCAACCCCTCAGCAGGGAGAAAGCTGGGAGCCATGGGGTTCTCTCTCAAGTTTCCTTGTGCCTTGCTTCACCCCCTCCCCACTCAGGTCCATAAATTGCTCTCAGCTGACAAGGAGAAGCTTGCCTGAGGCCACGGGCTCCAGGGAAGCCCTGACGGGTATCTGCTCTCACTGACGCTGGACTTGAGCTGAGAGATAAGAAGAATGCTCTTGTCCAATCTTGGAACCAGAGTGGGATCTGGTTAAGACTTTGAAGGGAGAAATGAAGAGATTCCATGCTCTAGTGAGGAACCCAGGAAATGCTGAGAGAGCCCACATGCTTGCTGTCTTCTGAGTATGAAGAGAGATGTGCAGCTGTCTTGCTGTCCATATCTCTGTGCCCTGAGCAGCTATGTCTTACTCTTTTATAGCCTCTGGGTTGGCTTTCCCAGGCAAAGTAACCACTGAACCCAGTCTAGCATGAAAAAAAAATGTTGTAGTATTAGTTTATTTGAACATCAGGGGAAAATTAATGTACAAATACTCAATATAGAATGATGAATAGAGACTGGATAGCACCTTTATATCAATGCGGTTATAAAATGCAACAGTAATATTATTGATGAATGGAGAGGCCTGTGAAAGTAAAATAATCCAGGGTCTGATAACTGCTGGGCTGTGCTGCAATCCCAGGCCCATTGCTCTCTGTCTGTTATTGAGGTGTCCCAGCAGCTCCAGGCCACTTTAGAGCCCTTCCGTATGACAGCTAGAATCCAAGGGACAAGATAGAGGTAATCTCCAGAAAGCTATTGGGGGTAGCCTGAGGACTGTAGCCCTTCTATGGCACAGAGCAAGGGCATGCAGCAACCCTGTCCTGACTCTGTGCTGTCTCTCGTTCCTCCAGCCAGCAGCCTACCGACACCATCAGTAAATACAGTTCCTTACTGTTCAGCATCTCTCATGGACCAGTTCTTGTTCACTTGCTCCTGCCTTCTCCCACCCCTTCCCCCAGCTGAGTAGGAGATCGGAGACTTCTCACCCTTTGCACTGTACTGCCATAGAAAGAAAGCGGGCTTGCTGGGTGGGTCCCAGCTCTCCACTGCCATACTCTTAGATATTCATCAACAAGAGAGGACTAACACTTCACAAGCAAACTTTGGGGTTGACAGGGCATTCCTAGTAGGAAAGATCATGGCAGGGTGCCTGTTATATGGCAGTATACAGGGTCCATTTATTCATATGTAACAGAAAAGTAGAGGCCATCCTCACCCAACAGTCCCTAGGCTTGGTTCAGCCCTGGTTTCTGCTTCCAAACTACAGACCTTAGATCCTGTTCTTTAACAATTCTCTGCCTCTCCTGAGTCTAAATGCATGAAACCCACCTCAATCTCTCTGAGCTACAATAGGTTTCTCTACACCAGACCTTGCGCTGGTCACTCTCATATAAGATGACACACCCCTATGCCTATTTTTGATGCTCATAGCCCAAGACAGGACATGATATTAGAGTAAAAAGAGATCAGAGATGAGTTAACCAAGGAAGGTTGTCTGAGGCTTGAAGTGTGAGGATCCCACTGTGTCCCATATGGCTGAGACTTTATAGCACAAGATCCTACAGTGAATTATGCAGCACAATAAACAGGTTATAAATGCACACTTTATACCAGGATTATACTGGGCAAACTGTTAGGCGCCTCTGCATTTCATGGAGTCTTGCTGGCATCCTAAAATTCAGGCACCCCTCTGCCCATTTAGAGATGAGAGAACTGAGCTTCTCAGAACCATGTGGTTTGGACAAGTTCTGCCTGGTAAGACATGACAGAAGCAGAACTGAAGCTCATCTCAAAAGTGGCTCCAAATGCAGCTCGGTGGGCTTCTTGCCTCACTGCACTCGACATAGCGGAAGACTCAGTGGAGAACACTAACTGTGTCTGATTCCAGATGTCCCCGGGCTAATAAGAGCAATGGCAGTTGTAGTTAGGGTTTCCTTTGCTATGAAGAGACACCTTGACCAAAGGAACTCTTATAAAGGCAAACATTTAATTGGAACTGGCTTACAGGTTCCAAGGTTCAGTTCATTATCATCATGGTGGGAACATGGCAGCATCCAGGCCGACATGGTGCTGGAGAAGGAGCTGGTAATTCTACATCTTGTTCCAAAGGCACTCAGGAGAAGACTGTCTCTTCTGCACTGGACAGAGCTTTGAAGCCCACCCCCACTTTGATGCACTTCCTCTAAAAATGTCACACCCCCTAACAGTGCCACTTCCTATGGGCCAAGCATATTCAAACCACCACAGTGGCAATGTGTTGTGTAGTGTTTTCCCCAGCATTGAAAATTAAGTGGCCACATGCTCCACTATGTTCATAGCAGCCTTATTTATAATAGCCAGAAGCTGGAAAGAACCCAGATGTCCCTCAACAGAGGAATGGATACAGAAAATGTGGTACATTTACACAATGGAGTACTACTCAGCTATTAAAAACAATGAAATTCTTAGGCAAATGGATGGATCTGGAGCATATCATCCTGAGTGAGGTAACCCAATCAGAAAAGAACTCACATGATATGCACTCACTGATGAGTGGATATTAGCCCAGAAGCCCAGAATACCCAATAAACAATTCACAAACCACATGAACCTGAAGAAGAAGGAAGACCAAAGTGTGGATACTTCGATCCTTCTTAGAAGGGGGAACAAAATACCTATGGAAGGAGTGACAAAGTGTGGAGCAGAGGCTGAAGGGATGACCATCAAGAGACTGACCCACTTGGGGATCCATCCCATATACAATCACCAAACCCAGACACTATTGCAGGTGCCAGCAAGTGCTTGCTGACAGGAGCCTGATATAGCTGTCTCCTGAGAGGCTCTGTCAGTGCCTGACAAATACAGAGGTGGATGCTCACAGCCAATCATTGGACAGAGCACAGGGTCCCCTGTGAAGGAGCTAGAGAAAGAACCCAATGAGTTGAAGAGGTTTGAAGCCCCATAGGAGGAACAACAATATGAACTAACCAGTACCCCCAGAGCTCCCAGGGACGAAACCACCAACCAAAGAGTACACGTGGTGGGACTCATGGCTCCAGCTGCATATGTAGCAGAGGATGGCCTAGTCAGTCATCAATGGGAAGAGAGGCCCTTGGTCCTGGGAAGGCTCTTTGCCACCATGTAGGTGAATAGCAGGGCCAGGAAGCAGGAGTAGAGGTTGGTTGGGGAGTAGGAGGAAGGGGGATAGGATAGGGGTTTTAGAGGGGAAACCAGGAAAGGGGATAACATTTGAAATGTAAACAAAGAAAATATATAATAAAAAAAGAAAATTAAGTGGCTTCTTAAGACTCAGGAAATAGATGGAACCTACAAGGCTCAGTTAGTAAAAGAAGCCCTACTGGTCTCAGGGGGTTCCAGAAAGCTTCGAAATTCACAAGGTCCCCTCCTAAGGTTATATGAGCAAAAATAATTGCTGGGGAGAAGAGAGGCACTGAGCAAGCCTCCCTGTAAAATAGTGTAGGAGGCCCGAGGGGTACAGCTTCTGGAGCATGGGTGACTGTTGATTTCTGACAGTGCAGCACCTTCTGAGTACAGCCTACCCATACTCTTCTAAGTAACCCAGTAACTCCGTGCTGACTAACCTATGTACAGAATTGTTACTTTGGTCTGTTGTCAGTGTTCTATCTGGACTGAGTTGCTGTTTGCTCCTGTATTCCTAGGAAAGGCACACATTATTTGGTAACTATCTCAAGTACCTTAAGTTTGTGGGGGAGGGGCAGCAAGATGGAGACCTGATGAAATACGAAAATAGTTGCAGCCATTTGTAGAAACCAGGAGTCTTATCTTTCTAGAAGCCTCAGTGATGGCTTCAAGGTGAAGAAATGTTTGAGTTCAGTATTATCAGAAGGATGTACCTTGAGGAGGCTCTAAAATATAGTGACCTCTGGACATAGATAACATTATATAATAAACAACACACATTGCTAAGTAATAGATGTATACTGCAAGCCTTCTTTAATTCCTGGGGAAATCGAGTCTCTAAAGGTTAATTTGTTCAGAGCTCTATAGATTAAAAAATGTCAAATACAGTGTCTTCTGAATTCAAGTCAGGTCCTACCTCCATCTGTGCAGACTTTGCCTTCTGCATGGGAAATGAGTGAGGAGATGAACATGGAAAAGCTGGATATGGTGGCAGGAAGGGCTGCACTATGCGGACCTGACTGGTTGTTTGGTCGTCAGTTGACAGAAGGTGGAGGAAATGATGGTTTGGGAGGCAGAAATGCCTGAGATGACTCTGAGCATTAGACAGATTGAGTGGAAACGGTACATGTGGATATGGACAGAAGAGGGAATGTCGCCCAAATCGAGAAGGAAAGAAGACATAGGATGAGCCATGGAGCCACAGACATGGAGAACAGGAGCTGGAGACAGAAGGAGACATGAAGGGGGGACTGAACCCGGAACCTTGAGGGCTCATCTCATCAGGGGCCCTACTGACCTTGCTACCTGCTCTTCCCCTTGCTTCTCTGGAAAGAAGATGGATCAAGAGGCAATCTGATGCATGTACAGACAGGTGGATACACATGTGGGATAGATGGGTGATTAGATGGACAGTCAAGTGAGTGGGTAGGTGGATGGACAGGTGGGTGATTGAGGGGTTGAGTGGATGGGTGGCTGGAATATGAGCAACGGAGTAGATGAGTGGATGGATGGGTGGGTAGGAAAATGGATAGATGGATGGATGGATGGATGGATGGATGGATGGATGGATGATTGAATGGGTGGTGTCTTAGGTAACATTTCTATTGCTGTGATGAAATACCATGACCAAAAATCAAGTTGTGGAAGAAAGAGTTTATTTGGCTTACACTTCTGTGTATCACTGTTTATCATAGAAGGAACTAAGGGCAGGAATTCAAACTGGGCAGGAACCAGGAGGCAGAAGCTGATGCAGAGGCCATGGAGGGGGGGTGCTACTGACCTGCTCACTGTGTTTTGCTCAACGTGCTTTGTTATGAAACCCATGACCACCACCCAGGGATGGTACCTCCAAGAATGGGCTGGGCCTCCACCTATTAATAAAAGGTCCAACAGCTGGATCTTATGAAAACACTTTCTTGAGGTTCCTTCCTTTCAGATAACTGTAACTTGTGTCAAGTTGACATAAGCATAGCCAGCACAGGTAGGTAGATGACTAAGTGGACAGATGGACAATTCACAGGTTGGGTGAATGTAGAGTGGGGTGAGTGGAAGACTGAGTGCTTGGGTGGGTTAATGGGTGGATGAACAGATGGATGGATGGATGGATGGATGGATGGATGGATGGATGGATGGATGGATGGATGGATAAACCAGTGGAAGCAAAATAGTCTTTGCTGCCTGCCTCTCTCAAGTTTTGCGGTTTGCCAAAGCAGTGGTCACTTTCAAACATGCTCACTATTTAGATGACTGACTATTTGCTCCTCATCTAAAATACTTGCTCAGCAATGACAGGGGTTTTGCTGACATCAGTCGCTGGACTATGCCTGGTGCAACAACAGGAGCTACCTCATATTAAATGCACGGTAAGTATTTGTTGGACCAATCGCTGCCCCTCCGTGGAAAAGAGCCTCCTTATTTCAAGGGATTTCAGAGAACTGAGGAGCCAGGGTCAGGTTCACCCTGGGCAGGGAAATGTCTAGAAACCAGAGGAGCCTGAACAGCCTGTTGGGCAGGAGCTGTGGGTGGGCTTTACTGGCAGTAGCTTCCTAGCTCCTGTGGCCCTCATTCCCCATGGAGTACCACTGCCCTCTTGTGGCCGATACCGAGGATGGCTCCAGGCTGCAGCTTCCCTGCCACCCAGTGCTCACAGGCTTGCTTGGTCCAGCCTGCTGAGCAGCTCCTGTTACTAGGGGCAACTGCAAGCACAGCCCAGAAAGCATGCCCTCCTTTTTGAGTGCGAAGCTTCCCATCAGTGTCTGCGCAGTGCCTGTGACACCCACCTAGACCTCTTGCCACAGTGCGT
Source organism: Mus pahari (assembly GCF_900095145.1). Taxonomy (NCBI): domain Eukaryota; kingdom Metazoa; phylum Chordata; class Mammalia; order Rodentia; family Muridae; genus Mus; species Mus pahari. Next base: position 85,257,586 of record NC_034613.1, read on the forward strand.
GTGCACAGCNNCTTCGTNGGTACCCAAGCTCAGAGGCCAATGCCAGCACCTGTACNGCTGTGGACTCCGGGCAACACGGNGTGGCTGTGGACACCACCAGGCAGGNCCGGGCCCAAGAGGCACGGAGTGCCTCGCCCTGGCTCTAGAGGATGGCCACACCCTTGAGCAACAGAGATACAATAAGTGGAAGTGCAGCCTGGTGGGCTTGCAGGCCTGCGTGCAAACATGCTTGCATGACTCACTAGCCTGTTGTGCTGAACTTACATTTCTTACCTCCTTAACTGGACCCTTTAATTGTAAGTAGATTCCACATCAGGAAGTGGAAGTCTAGATCCCCAGAGAAACCTGAGAGCTGTGATTATCTCCATCTGGTCCTGAGTTCCCACCCGGGCATGAGAGGTGTGGAGGAAGTAAGCTCTGTCCCCCTTGGTGGCACTGCACTGTCCAGCAGCCTGGTCCTTTGCCAGCCTGTGCTCTCTCCCGTGCTACCCTCCAGAATCCGGTAGGGGTTTAATTGAGGATTTAATTGAGGGATTGAATTTCTCCTAGAAAGGAAGGGATGACCAGCCTGAGGAGCGAGCCAGTGTCAGCAAGACCAATCAGCAGCGAGAGACAGAACAGGGGGCGGTGTCAGCGAGCAGTGGTTGACTGCTCTGACCTCTGCATGTGGTGGTGTCCTCTCCATCCACAGAAGAGAGAATCGGGGCTCTGAGAGTTAGGCAAGCAAGTCACAGGGCTAGAACAAAAGAATGATTTTGAGGTTCCCAACTCCCATTTCCTGAACCTCAGAGGCTGTGTGTGACCCTCAGAGTTCAGCCATCTGCTTTGGATTCACTTGAACTGGGACATGTGTCGTTCCCATTAACCTCCAGGGCTCATAGATCTGAGGGCACTGGATGAGACTGAGAACCAGCAGCCTGGCACCACCTGGCATGGCAGTTCTCAGACTCAGTGCTCCATGGGGTCCCAAGTCGTACAGGAAGTGTTGGTGCATAGGAAATGTGAGGTGTGTCCCTGAAGGATTACAAGCAGCACACAGATAAGTATGATGCAGGCTGGCTGTGCAGCTGTACAGAACCCTGATGGGTTACTTGGACCACGACTTCCTGTGAAGAAGGTCTCAAACCACGGAGGAGGGCTCCTGATGTGGAACTTCAGTCTGAGCTGTCAGCCTCTCCACCCCATGCTCTCTTGATTCAACAGGGCCTGCCTGGGGCTCCCTCTACCCTGGCAGCCAGTTCAGGGCACCAGAGGCCCCAGAGAGAATGCTGGAGGACTGTTGGGTTTTCCGGAAGCCTGCCCCATCTTCCTTATCTGTGTTCCTTAACCTATTAGCATCTCCTCTTACTGTTTTCCCCTGGGCTGTCACCATAGTGCCCCACCTCAGGGCACTGAGGGAAAATCCTGTGCAAAAGACACACCATGCCTGTGTCTCCAACCATACACTGGCAACTGGCACACTGCATCCTGAACACCTCCCCCCCGCTCCTGTTACCTTCCAACCCAAAGGTACTCTCTTGTGCCCCCTAAAGCCAGAGGCTGAGTGCTTTTCTGCCTACCTGTTTCCCTTCCAGTGTTGTCCAGGAACAGCCAAATGTAACTGTCGACGAGTAGAAGCAAATGGACAGTGGATGGAGATGACCGAAGCCTGGGACTTGTTGAACATTCCAGTGTGTTTTCACTGTGCTTGGAAGTGACCACTCAGAGAATCAGATTCATCAGGAATCATGATTGATAGGTTTCTATTGGGACCTTGAATAGACTGGGGCTTCGGAATTTCCATTATGTCATTTCCAACTGCTTGTCTGCTCTGTTAAGGACTCTGCCCTACATGAGGGTATAGGAGGCGAGACTCCAGCACAACAGGATTGCCAGGAGCCCATGGGAGGTAAGTGGACCATGAGCGTGAAGACCTCATCAATGGGTTGGTGTCACTATCTCAGGAGTATTTTGTTATTGAAAGAGTGACATACAAAATTAACCTACTCTGTTTCCATTCTCTCTCACGCTGGCTCATTCTCAGCCTTTCTCCTGCGTCTTTGTGGTTGATTGATTCCATTCAAGTCATCATTCCCTTGGCTTTTTCAGCCTCTAGTATCCTTAGCAAGCCTCTCTCATTGCACTAGACCCCCCCCTAAATAAATAAATAAATAAATAAATAAATAAATAAATAAATAAATAAATAAATAAATAAAATGAGACTTCATCCTTTAAAGATACTGTGTTTTGGATGGTTTGGAAGTTGTAGCAGGGTTGGGGCAAATGAAACAGAAACTCCACCCCTGCATGTCCAGCTCCTAGGACAGCACATTCCAGAGCAGATGTTTTGGGTACTCGGGTTGCCATTGCTTTCACTCCATCCAGTTCACAAGCACAAAATGTTCCCATTGTATTCAGAGATCAAAGACATGTCAGAATTCTTTGACTCTCTATTAGGCCTCTGCTAATCTGAGCTCCGTAGAGCACAGCTGTGGCTTGAGACACTCCCAGGTTTGCACATCACCACTGTTCCTCACTCCTCAGGAAAGAATTCAGAGAACACCCAAGATAATGACCTGCATCCTTGACTTGCTTTTCTGACCTCTATGAAGAAGTACTCATTGATGGACACTGTTTTAGGAGCCATACCTGAATGTCCTCATTAGATTCTCCTAACAGTTCTGTAAGGGACTTTCTATAACCACCTCCATTTTGCAGATGATAAAACTGAGGCCTGAAAAGTTAAGAAAAAAACTGTCCGTAGTGGCATAAAAGCAGTAACGGTTAGAGCTGTAGCCTTCATTTCTGTCTGGTGCTCCACTTAGGGCTGGCCCGTGGCACCCATCTTTACTGCCCACTGTCTTGCCTAATTGAAATTTTGTCCCCTCGTCTTCAAAGGCAATAAGCCCTGGTGTCCTGCTGAACCTTGTCCTGATCAACCCTTTTCATACCGCTTCGAACAGAGCAGTTCCATGGGCCCCACAGTTGTGTCAGTCGTGTGACATCGTGACCGAAGCCTGGCCTTCCAAGACACAGATTTGTTGCGAGAGCTGTCCCCAGCACTTGCTGGCCATGAAACCTTGCGCCAGTCACCTCACCTTACTCATGATGATGTCTCATCCATGATGTTAGAGTTGAAATGACATCTTCTTCCAAAGCACATGGAAACTTTCAGTGAGGCAGTGAATCAAATGGAAGCCTTCTTCTACACTGGGAGCAGAATAGCTCCACAAGAGCTAACTTAGAGGTGCTGGTTCCAACTACTATTCTTCCCTTTTAAAAGAAAGGTGTGAGATAGCAAGGCCAAGGCCCTTGGACATATTCTGCCTCTAAAGTACAGAATGTCCCTGTCATGTACATGCAGCCCTGGATTTTCCGCCGCCTCCTCCTCCTCCTCCTCCTCCTCCTCCT
>NC_034613.1:85261139-85265103 GCF_900095145.1 Mus pahari
CACACACACACATACCACACTTCTCTCTTCTCTCCCCTCCTCTTTTCCCTGCACATCACTTCCCTCCTCCCCTCTCTCCTTTCCTTCCTCCTCTCCCTCTTCTTTTTTCTTCTTCCTTCCTCTTCTCATCTTTTCCCCTCTTCTACCATCTTCACTATTTTCCTTGTGACAGAGTCTCACACCTCAGTCCAAGCTGGCCTGAAACTCATGAAGTAACTCAGACTCACCTCCAAGTTGTGACAATCCTCCTACCTCAGTCTCCCAAATGCTGAGACCACAGGCATAAGCTACCGTGCCTAACTAGACAGTTTTCACCATGCCTGACTGAATAGCTTCTTGTTAGTGACTTTTAGCTACTCTATGGGGTGGTGACATTATCCCCATATCATAGCTGAGGACTCCAAAACCTCGATGATAGAAGTGAAAGTAGAAGAGAGAGGCCAGACTGAGACTCAGCACCCTATGTCCCTTGCATCCTAGAGAAAGGGCTCAGGGCATCTTGGGAGAAGTCACCATACCCACAAAGGAACCCAATACCTCTTCCCAGTTTGGGTCTAGATGAAGCATTATTTCCCATAGCGGGTACTGCTATGATAATGGCCTTAACCAAAGCCTATATATGGCTTTGAAGCATCCCCTAGAGTTTGGCCAGTTCATACCACTGGGCAGGACCTCCCATAATGTCACTGAAGTTCTTTATGCAGAGAAATACCCAAAACTATACAAGATGGTGCACAGTGATTTATACCGGAACAGTACACCCTGATCTGGAGAATTGAGGTTGAACCTGAATATAGGTGGATGACTTTTTGAGGTAATGACACTGGACATTGTTTTCTGGCACATGCATATGTGTTTCTGAACACATACCTACATGAACATGCATGCATGCAGGTACACGTGCTTGTCATAGAAGCTAGCCAGGTCAGCAGGCACTTTATTATGTATTCATCTTTCTGGATCTATCTATATAATTCAATGAATATATATGTATAAGATAAATGTAATATATAATATTATTCTATACAATTTATGTGTTTATCCTTTCCCAGAACTGCAGCCCCATGCCAGCCTGTGGCTGTCACAAATCTGAACAGCTGAAGGAGGGAAGAACCAATTAAGGAAAAGGGATTACTACTTGTTATCTGATGTCTTGCAGATCCTGAATGTGTGGCCTTGTGCTTGTTTGCATAGCTGGAATATTTTTCTCTGCTTACCAGCCCCTCTTCCAGCACACTGGATTCTTCAGTGTGTTTCTCTTATCTTCTGGAAAGCTTCATGTTGCCTGGGCACTTTGAAATGAAGCAGAGTGCTACAACATCTGATTTCTAAAATAATGACCAACAGAGTGTATATAAGATTTTATGTATATATCTATGTATAAAATGCATTTTATATAACATATATAATTGTGTATATGTGTATATAATCTCTACTCCCCTCCCAAGAATCAAGCAGTTGGAAGTGTTTTCCCATAACTTCTTCCTGTTTCCCTACCCCAGAGTCTGATCATACTGTTCTGAATCTGTCTACTTGTCAAATGACAGACAAACGTGTATTCAGAAGTCCCACACAGGACAGAGCTGGTTGTGGAGCACACACTGGACGGGCATGTAGGAGTCCTGAGAATGAGGGCTGTCTCTGGGCCTGTGAGCAGTAGACACGAGAGTATGCAGACTCCCTGTCCTTATCTGTGGAATCTGGCTACAAGAAGGATGCCTACTGCTGCCAGGAAGATGGGAGCCACGGGCAGCCTCTTTCTACATTCTCTTCCCCACACTGCTTTGTTCTTTCTTCCTCATGCCTACCTTTCCTTATTGAAAAATTATGCAGTGAAAACTACAATAAAAATTTTCAGTGCATTCTCTTGGATTCTAAATGCAGCACATATTTTAAAATTTAGATTCATTGGCCTTTTAAAATAGTAAGTTTATTGATATATAATTCACATACCATATGATGTAATTGAAATTATTCCATTTACTGATTTTTATTATATTTGCAGATTTCTGTACACATCACAATTTTCCTAGTTGGGTTTTTATTGCTCTGATAAAGGCAATCAAAAGCACCTTGGAAAGAGAAGGGTTTAACTGGCTGACATATCCTGAGTTAGAGGCCATTAAGAGAAGACCGAGAAGGAACTCAAGCAGGCCAGGAACCTGAAAGCAGGAACTTCAACAGAAGCCATGGAGAAGGGGTGCTTACTGGGTCGCTGAGCCTGATTTCTTGTAGTACCCAGGAAAATCAACCCAGTTATAGCACTGCATTCGGAGGGAAGGGCCCTCCCACATCAATCATTAATCAAGAAAATGGCCCAGAGATTTGTCCATGCACTAATCTTATGGGGGTATTGTCTTAGTTAAAAAAGCACCACCACCAATGCAACTTCTAAATTAAAAAGCTTCATCTGGGGCTCTTGGTTGTAAAGAGTTCGAGTCACAACTACCATGGTAAGGGAGCACAGCAGCAGGCAGGCAAGGCTGGCACTGTGCAATCGCTGAGAGCTTCTATATGATTCATAATCATAAGGCAGAGAGTGAGACAGAGAGAGGAGACAGGGGCAGAGAGAGACAGAGTGAGAAAGGCAGAGAGAGAGAGAGAGAGAGAGAGAGAGAACTGGTGTGGGCTTTTGAAACCTTGAAGTCAGCCCCAAGTTACATACCTCTTCCAAGAATATCACCTCTTAATTCTCCCCAAACAGTTCCACCACCTGAGGACCAAGTTTTCCAACATATGAACCTATGGGGCTTCATGGGAAGGTTATCATTCAAACTGTCACAGGCATTTTCTTAGTTAAGGTTCCCTCTTTCTAGATATATTGACAAAAGCCAGCCAGTACAACTGTCAAGAATGTGTTCATGTCCTCTTAGGGAAACCTTACATCATTTATCTAGCCCTCCAGCCCCCCCATATCCTTTAGCTTCAGGCGATTCTGATGTGTTTTCCAACTATAGAGCCCACTCTAAAAACATCCTATATATGTATTTTTTAATAGATGGCTTTCTGTGACCAGTTTCTTCCACTAAGTACAGTGCCATTAAATTTCAGTTATAGTATATCCCAAGACACTGCTTTTTAATCTCATGGATTTAATGTACAAGAGTCAGAAAGTACTGATGATTACAGAGAAGGAAAAAAAATCATACAATACCCCTACTCACCCAATGTAACCATTGTTAACATTTTGGGGTATTTCATTTCCATATTAGATATAGACAGACAGGCACTGGTATGTAATGAGTCCTGCAAACCCTTAGGTCTCTGATCTAGGTGGAACCACTAGGCACCAGGTCCTTCTGCCTAACCAACGTCCTCCCTTTGAGATGGAGTCTGAACTTTGACAGCACAGTACAGAGAGAAAGACTACCCAACTGACACAGAGAGGATCTTTCTATTGCCTTCTTTAGCAGCAGTGAGTTCTCTGTGTCCGGGTCTATGGAAGCAGAAACTGAGAATTATGCTAGAAATGTTATAGACTGACTTGTGCACCAGAGGCTGGCGACACGGAATAGAAGTAGACACATTTCTGTGTTCTTTCCTGATTTCGAACTGGCACTTGCAGATTCTGTCTAGTTGTTTTCCAGAACCCCTCCCCTTGCCCCCCCCCATGTAGCTTGTCTCTGGATTCACAGTGGGACTCAGTTCTCCAGCACCTTTATCTAGGTTTCATTGGGGGCTAGTGAGTAATGGCAAAGAAAATTCTTGATATCTCTGTTGTTTCTCATACTTGCCTCACGGACTCGATTTCTCCACCCTGGTCGTGCTTGCAAGGTGAGTGACGGTTCTTGGACACTTAAGACACACCTACTCCGGCTTGACATCCACTAACACTTACAGTCAGGAGGTCCCTGGAAATAAGGTTAGCAAAAGAATGAGGGAGGAAGGAGGAAGAGGGGATGGAGGGGGAAAGGATCCAGGATATGTAGGAGAGAGGGAGGGAGGGGTCTCCAGGACATCATGG
>NC_034613.1:85265795-85270183 GCF_900095145.1 Mus pahari
GAGACAGGGTTTCTCTGTATAGCCCTGGCTGTCCTGGAACTCACTCTGTAGACCAGGCTGGCCTCGAACTCAGATATCCGCCTGCCTCTGCCTCCCAAGTGCTGGGATTAAAGGCGTGTGCTACCACGCCCGGCACTGCAGCATGCAGCACTGGTTCTTAAAGCTGCAGAGGTTAAGGGAGCCCAGCTCCCTCTGCCTTCTTTAAAAATCTATTCCAGTTTCCTCACTACCTCCCAATGTGTTCTGAGTGCCTGCTCTATGCCTGCCCTGTGTTAGGAGCTGAGGTTACAGGGGTGGGTTTTACTGCCTCTTTTTTCAGTAAGCTCACAGTCCAAAGGAACAGACAACCATAAAGGAAAAAACATGTTTGCTAGTTTTTCAGAGAAGATAGAAATATTACCAACAAGCCCTGAAACGGTGTTTGAGATCATTAGTCCTTGGGGTAATTCAAACACTAGCTAAAGAGCTATCACTTCATCTCCTCTAGACTGATCATAATTTGAAAAACCCAAACCAGCGAAAGCTGCGCTGGGAAGGCGGCTCAGTCAGCAAACAGATTTGCTTGGCAAGCATATGGACCTGGGTTTGATCCCTAGAACACACGTGGGAAAATGCCAAGTGTGCTGGGGTAGCCTTGCAATCCCAGTGCAAGGGATGCGAAGATAAGCAAATTCTTGGGCCTGGCTGGCCACCTAGTCAAAGCTACTTGATGAATCCCAGGCCAGTGAAAGACTGCCTCCAAAACTAAATAAACAAATAAAGTGGATGGCTTTATAGAGGAATGACCCTGGAATTTGTCATATTCCATTTACATACACAGATGCATCTGTAAATGAACAAAGAAGTACACACCCACACCCACCACCCACCCACCCCCACACACACGGAGGGGATATTAGGGAGGGAGCTGGTAAAGACATGAAGACATGGAACTACTAGGATCTATTGGGTAGCAGCCTGGAAGCAATTGGCAGCTACTTTGTAAGTTAATACTATTTGACCTAGAAATCCCACTTCTTATGTCCCTCAAGGAAATAAGACCCACGTTCAGACGTTTTTATACAAATATTTATAACATCATTATTCATGTTAGCAAAAAAAATTAGAAATGACCACTAGAAAATGGATGAGTGGATAAACAAATTATTGCATATCCATATAAAATAGTACTCTCTGGCCATGACCTGTGTGGTGATGCTTACAATCTTTGAAGCAGCACTTGAAAGCTGAGTAAGAAGGTCTTTCTTAAACTAGAGGCCTGCCTGAGCCACACTGAAAAGTTCTAGGCCAGTCGGGACTACATACTGAGATCACCTCCAAAAACAAAGCAAAACACACCACCACCACAACAAGAGAGCTGTTACCGCGTAGATTTTAACTGAAAGGGGAAGTTCTAGGGAAACAAAACACTGTGTAAGGTCTAGAAAGAGTTGTGTAATATACATCTGTGTTATGAAAGGGTTACAATCTAGACCCTCAGTCCTGCAGTTACAAATTGATTTTCAATTTTTAAAAATTTATTTATTTCACATGTATGAGTGTTTTGCCTGAATGTATGCACGTGCACCACATGGGTACCTGGTGCTCACAGAAATCAGAAGACAATGTCAGATCCCCTGAAACTGGAGTTGGAGATGGTTGTGAGCCACAATGTGAGTGCTGGGAATGGAAGCCTGGTCCTCTGGTCCACTGAGCCATATAACCAACTCCTTCTCTTCAACTTTTAAACTAAACCTAAAGAGAAGCCATGGGTGACTTAACTATGCTTGCCTAGTACACCAGGCTGCCTAGTATTCTTACCTCATAGAACGGAGGAGTCGTGGCATACTGTCTAGGATTGACAAAACAAGAAACCTAGGCCTGAGTACACTATATGAAGCTATACATAAAACCAGCGAAGGACCTAAGGGGAAGGTACACACTGAGAAGATAGCCGTAGTAGAGGTTAGAGCGTCAATTGACACATTACGAGGCAGCAGTGAAAGCATATGAGTAGAAATAAAGAAGCTCATTACCAAGAGAAGCAGCTAAAAGAAAGGAAGGTTTGACTGGAGAAATTACTGGAGGGCAAAGGAGACTGTCGATTGTCATCATAAACATGTTTGCTCTTGGATTTTTAACAATACACATGTTACTTTTGTTTTAAAAGGTGTCATACGTTCAGCAAAGCCAGCAATGTCACTCCTGGCCATATTCTTTCTAAAGCTAAACAGATTGTGTTTACTACTTCTTTATGAACCACTTGGATGCCTTCGCAACATCATCTCACCTTACACTGCCAATGTCCTAGCTGGCTCTTTCTGAAAGTACTTGGGACTCTGGCCATGCCATTCTATTTGTAGCATCTTGGAAAGCATTCTCTTTGGTCCTCCATGCTTTCGCAAGGCTTCATTGTGGTTGTTGTTTTATTTGAGACAGAGGCTCACTGTGCAGTCTTGGCTGACCTAGAACTTACGATGTAAACCAGACTGGCCTTAAACCCACAGAGAGTCATCTGCCTCTGCCACCTGAATACTGGAATTAAATACGTGTGCTACCACACGAAGTTTGCAATCTTCCTGCCTCTAGCTGATGTCCATCTTCCCTCCTCCATCTCTTCAACAAGCTCACACTCACCCTGCCAGGCTAAGCTTGTGTCACCTTTCTTTGGAAGCTCACAGGAAATTTGGCTCTATTCCCTTTGTGTTTTATCAGCATTTGACCTACCTCTCTATGATAACTCAGGTCACATGGAATTTAACCAGCTGTGTCTAGTTTCCCTCTGTACTGTATGACACATTTGTATTCTGATTTCTATGCCCAAGGCTTAGAACATGCATCATTGAGCTAATGTAATTTTTGAGAGGATGATTAAAAAAAAAAAAAAAAACAATTCTCACCAAGAAACCAGGGGAAAGCAGAATGTTCCAGAAAGCTCGTGCAGTGAACTGTATCACAGCATCCCCAGAACCATGAAGAAAGAAACTGTCTTCCTGTCCTCCAAAATATTAAACACAAGTACCCTATGACGTTGAAATTCCACTCCTAATAGAAATGAAAATACATAGTGATGCAAAAGCTTAAGCACAGACATTCACAGCAGGATTATTCATAACAACAAGGAGAAAACATTCCAAATGTCTGTCTACTGAAAAAAAAATGAGTTCGTGGAATGTGGTATATCCCTACAACAGGATATTATATTTGACTGTGAGGAAAAATGAAGTGCTGATATATGCCACAACACGGAGGAGCCTTGAACTCTTACTAAGTGAAGCCAGACACAAAAGGTATGACTCCGTTTATATTCAATATTCAGAATAGGCAAATTGAGAGAGGCAGAAAGCAGATGGTGCATGGTTATGTAGGGCTGAGACTGGAAGAGAAGCAAGTAAAAGTGGCTGCTAATGGATACAAGATTTCCTTTTGGGGTGATAAAATACTGTAAATCTCCATAGTGATGATGATCATACATCTTTGTGAATGTAGTAATCCACCGCCTCATTGCACACTTTAAGAAGTGAACTTTAGGGTACATAAAGTAAAGCTAAATAAGGCCCTTTTCGGGGGGGAGAGAAAAGAGAAACAGAAAGAGACCCTTGATAGGAAACGCACAAAAGGGTGGAGACGTGGTCAGTTTGGGCCTGCAGGAGTCAGGGAGTGGGACTGTCATTCAACTTTACAATGCAGTCCATATTTTCTATGATGGATATACATCATCAAAAACAAACAGTTAGTGTTTTGAAACATTGGCAAGGATGGGAAAGAAGTGAAGTACACTTTCTTAGTACCTACTAAGTACTACTTAGTACCTACTAAGTACTAGCAAGCTACGTTGATCTGCTCTCTGCTGCAGTGACAGATTACACCACACTGGAACAAATCATTAACAAGAGAAGTTTATTTTACTCACAGTTATGGAGGTGGTAAGGTTCAAGATTGCCTGTCATGCTAGCACTTGGGAGATGGAGCTAGGAGGATCAAGAGTTGGTCGACCTGTGCTATATAGTGTATTTGAGACCGGCCTGGGCTATATGAGACTCTGTCTCAAAAAATCAAGACCAGGACTGGAGAGCTCAGTGGTTGAGTATTAGCTACTCTTCCAGAGTTCCTGAGTTTGGATCCCAGCAACCATATGATGGTTCACAACAGTCTCTAAGGGGATCTGATTCCCCTTTATGGGATGCAGGTACACACACAGACCCAAAACTCACATACATAAAGAAATCTTTAAATTGAAGAAGATCTCAGAAGATGGAAAGATCTCCCATGCTCATGGATTGGCAGGATTAACATAGTCAAACAAAATGGCCATGCTGCCAAAAGCAATCTACAGATTCAATGCAATCCCCATCAAAATTCCAACCCAATTCTTCACAGAGTTAGAAAGGGCAATTTGCAAATTCATC
>NC_034613.1:85270504-85272595 GCF_900095145.1 Mus pahari
TGTCTTTTGCAACTTTATCTGCGGAAAATCTGTTTCACTCTTTTGTTTTCTGTTTCCTCTCTCCCCCCTCCCTCCCCCTCTCCTCTCTTCCTCCCCTCCCTCCCTCCCTCCCTCTCTCCTTCCCCCCTCTCTCTTTCTCTCTCCCCCTCCCTCTGTCTGTCTTGCACACATGCATGCACACACACACAGAAACACACACAGACACACACATACCCCCCATCCCACCCCCATTGGTGACACTGGGGAAATCTAGGAGGTGTGGCCTTGCTGGAGGAAGTACATCACTGGCATTGAGCCCTGAGGTTTCTAAACCTCACACCATTTCCAGTGCCCTCTTTCTCTCTCTGCTTCATTCTTTTTTTTTCTTTTTAAGGGCAATTTCTTAAAAGATATATTTATTTATTTTATGTATATGACTATACTGTAGCTGGTTGTGAACCTTCATGAGGTTGCTGGGAGTTGAACTCAGGACCTCTGCTCCCTCTGGCCCTACTCGCTCCAGCTCAAAGATCTATTTATTTATTATATGTAATTACACTGTAGCTGTCTTCAGACCCACCAGAAGAGGACGTCAGATCCCATTACAGATGGTTGTGAGCCACCATGTGGTTAATGGGATTTGAACTCAGGACCTTCAGAAGAGCAGCCAGTGCTCTTACCCGCTGAGCCATCTCACCAGTCTTCTCTGCTTCATTCTTGCAGTTCAAGATGTCAGCTGTCTGCTTGATGCTTCAGTTGTCTATTGCCATTTTAGATTCTAACCCCCTCCCCCGAAACCGTAAATCCAAATAAATGCTTTCTTCTATAAATTGCCTTGGCTGTGGTATTTTATCTCAGTAACAGAGAAGTAATTCATGCACTCACTGAGGGAAATCAGGGCAGGACCTCAAGGTAGCTGGAAGCAGGAACTGAAGGAGAGACATGGAAGGAGTGCTGTTTCCTGGCTTGCTCTCCACAGCTCCCTCAGTTTACTTTGTCTATGAGTCAGGACCACAGTGAGCTTTGTTGTACTTCGTCAATCATTAATCCAATAAAATATCAATATAATGGTATTACTTCCTCAATTTAGCATTTCACCGGATAACCTAGTTGTGTCAAGTTGACAAGAAACTGAAAAGCATGCAAACAAATAAAAATAAATTACAAGTCACTATCTGAGGGCCTTCTTTCTTTACCATAACAGGGCAGAAGGCCAAGAAAGGCCAGGTGAGACCGAAAGAAGGAGCGCTCAGAGTAGGGTCACAGTCAAGGTTAAGGATGCTGGTAAGTGCCTGGGATTCCAGCACTAGGGAGCCTGAGGCAGAAGGACTGCTTCTTGCGCTATAGTGAGAGTCCATTAGCTGCCCTGTGGTGGAGGCAAACTTTAGTGATGGTGCAGGGCTCCTTTTGTTGTCCTCAGCTCAGCTCACACAAGAACTCCCCATGGAAACCACTGTGCCTGCCCCTGAAGGGACCTTAGCCACCAGCACCAGCCTTTTCTGAGCCATACTCCTGCCTTATCCTTGTTAGACTGTTGATGACTCTCAAAGTCTTTGCCCCCCACCCACTCTCTCTTTTCCTTTCTCCTCTCCCTGGAGCATAAGGATCATGTAATCAATAGAGCCTCTCTGCTGTGTTCACTGCTGTGCTGAGGCCTGAGAGACAGGTTTGACAGCAGGATGACATTGCCCTGCACACTCACCTGCTTCCCTTACTTACTGCCCTTTCCTCATAGAACAGCTCCGACTAAGACCTAGAAAGTCCGAGAAGCCATACCTCTGGCTTGACATTGGGCCTCTAACTGACATCACTGCTTTCCACTGCTCCCCTTCCCAGCTCACCTCTCCAGTTGGCTGAAGGCTCACCAGAGATCATCATCTTCCATTTGCATAGTGAGTCTTGAGACACATGAAGTTTTGTGTCTTTATTCTTCATGATATTAACATGAGTACTAAGGCATCGTATGGCCCAAGGTGCCTGGGCAGGGCTAGGCTTTTCCACACATGACTCAGGCTATCTTCTCCAGTTCTCTGTCTCTCTGTCTCTGTCTGTCTCTCTGTCTCTCTGTCTCTGTCTCTGTCTCTCTCTCTCTCTCTCTCTCTCTGTCTCTCT
>NC_034613.1:85272635-85342565 GCF_900095145.1 Mus pahari
TCTCTCTCTCTCTCTCTCTCTCTCTCTCTCTCTCTGTCTCTCTCTCTCTCTCTCACACACACAAAACCTCACGTGTATGTTTCCTTATTTTGACAGAACGTAGTGCATGTTAGAGAGCTATGTACATTATTAGCTTTAGTCTGTACTCAAGATGGTCACATAGGAGTTCACAAGGGTCAGGAGTGGAATTGAAATCTAAATCAATTTGACCTTAGAGTCCAGGTCCTCAACAGGTATATTAAGATGCAAAGGAAATCACTGCACTTCTTCGATGCCCAGTCCCTATGCTTGTCTGAAAGGGACACTGAGCATTGTAGTAAGGAGTACTGGATTTGAAGCCAGACAGGTAGCAACCAGACACTACCACCTCCTTTTTTTGCCAGGAAGAGTTCGTGAACCCCAAAAGACCACCAAGGAGCTGTTTTCTATATAACCACATTAGGATCTCTTTATTACAAACTTGAGGAATCTTAGAGTAGTAATGACTTTTAAAACACTGGGGATAGGGGCTGGAGAGATGGCTCAGCGGGTAAGAGCACTGACTGCTCTTCCAAAGGTCCTGAGTTCAAATCCCAGCTACCACATGGTGGCTCACAACCATCCTTAATGAGATCTGATGCCCTCTTCTGGTATGTCTGAAGATAGCTACAGTGTACTTACATATAATAAATAAATAAATCTTAAAAAAAAAAAACACTGGGAATAGGTGAATGAAGGTGTGAGCTCCACCCCCCAGGGTACAATGAAGCCCCGCAACTTGCTGCCAAAAGAAAAAACATAACAATACCACCAAATCCAAATGTTTGTTCTGTATATTTGTACGAGAGGGATTTTGGATGATGTTAGCGCTATTTTTTTTTAATATGAACAAGTGTTTGCATGTGTGTCTGAGCACCATGTGCATTCCGTCCATATGCTTGAAGTGGCCAGAAGAGGGCATTGGATCCCCTGGGTCTGAAGTTATGTACAGATGACTATGAGCCAACATGTTGGTCTGGTAACCCAACCCTTGTCCTTTGCAAGAGTAGGAAGAACTCTTACCCACTAATCCCTGGTATTCGCATATAAGTTGGTGGAGTGAGTAAAGAAGGTTGCCTTTCCCTAATGTTGAGATTCAGCCAATCACTTGACAGTCTGCTGAGGAGACCAAAGGACTGCCTCGTCCTTGCTTGAATAGCACCTTCCTGGAGGTCATCAGTGGGAACATTGACTCTTTTTGTTTGGGGACTCAAACTGACATTTTAGTTTTGTATATTTTGATGGGTTCTGGGGTGGTTTTTTTTTTTTTTTTTGGTGATTTCTAATGGTTTTATTTGGAAGATAAAATAATTCCCTACTCCCTACCGTCCACTGGTTACTCCCTTCATGAATCCTTTCTCATCTGTCCTTAAATGGTTATCCTTAGTGGATCTTTCACATCTCATCGGGGAATGTGTGTCTGTCTGTCTGTCTGCCTCTCTGTCTCTGTCTCTCTCTGTCTCTGTCTCTCTCTGTCTCTCTCTCTGTCTCTCTGTGTGTGTGTGTGTGTGTGTGTGTGTGTGTGTGTGTGTGTGTTCCCAGAAGAGAACATCACATCATCCCGTTCCCTGGGACTGGATGTTGTAAGCCACCGTGTGGGTGCTGAAGTCGATCCCAGGTTCTCAGCAAGAGCAGCCACTTTTTCTAGCCACTAAATAATCTCCCCAGACCCACAGTGTGATTCTTAATAGCTGGGAGTAGAAACAATCCAAATATTCAGGAATGGATGAAGGGATAAAGTCATATCATCCATCCATACAGAAGAAGATCATGTAGAAGCATCAATATAGATGAACCTCTAAAATAAATCCTGCATGAAAATTCAGTCACCAAAGACCACATAGTGTATACATTTACATGACATATTCAGGATAGGAGAATCTACCAAGAAAAAAAAATAGCCTTCACCAGGAGTTGGAGAGCGAGGATGGAGGAATGAGGAATAAGGTGGGCTGTGCCTGATAATGGACATAGCTTTATCAAGGTGGTAAGGAAATCTTTTGACATTAGTCTATGGTGATGTTTTCACAGCAATCCAGGTGCATTAAAATGTACTGATTGAAGCACCACTGATTGGTTGAGTGACTGATTTTTGTGGGGCAGAGAGTGGAACTCAGGGCCTTTAACATGGCAGGCACTCTGTTGGAAAGCCACACCCTAGCCCTTGGGTTTGTACACTTTAAAGGAGCAGATTTTATGGCATACAGATTCCATCTCTGTGAAATAGTCATAAAATAAGGAATAACCTGAAAAACAGTAACACAATAAAAGAAATGTAGACTCCAAAGACACGTTTCAGTCCAAATGAAAGGCAGGAATGCGGCCTAAATGGTGAGCAAATATTTGAAGAGGTCGAAGACGGCTAAGCAGGTCTAATCCTTCTACGGCATTTGCCACCTAAATGCTTCTCATGGGTCGTTCAACCTTTGCCGTGATGGTGAACTAGGCTCTTGGTCTCTCACAATGAAGCCTGAGTGACAGCCCTGCCCTGTCCAGGACCTTTGGTGAGCTGTGGGGAGGAGGGGGTGACATATGTTCCTCACAAGGCCCACCCGGGCACCACTGACTCCAGCATCCTGATTTCATCAAGGGAGCAGCTAAGCATGTCTGGGAGGCTTGGTGACCTGACTGCCTTTGGGGCAAGCGGCTGCCTCTGCTTTTTAGGGAGGCTCTGAATGTGCAGGACAGCGGCCAGTAAACCCATCTCCTCTCATCAGCACCGGGATGAGCCAATTGTCTGAGTGCCAGGCAAGTGGTATCATTCTTAGCAATCAACCGGACTGAAAGAGAACCTGTCAGGCACTGGTGGAAGATGGGTTGCCAACGATGGCCTGTCCCTTCCAAGAGTGTGCCTACCATGCTCTTGTTTGGCAGTGGGTCATGGGAGGCCCTCCTATGACCCTGGGGGCCCTGGGGGGGCCCTGGAGGTAGAATAGAGATTTTCTGCATTAATCAGTGTGTCCCCCACCAAAGGAAAAAAAAGGGGGGGGAATCACAGTTACCAAGTCCTAAGTCTTAATGTCCGGCTGTGACCACATCAATGGGGAGATAGGAAAAAGGGATGGGGGAGAGTTTCACCAGCCCCCATCCCTCACAGTTGTCTCAAGCCAAAAGAGGCACTTCTCTTGTCCAGGTCATCCATCGAGCTCCCGGAGGGATCTTCATGGAGGGGTTCCTCCGGCTAGAGAAATCTATCTCAGCTTCCTTCAGGGTCACCAGGCTGCCCACAGCTAAGATTCTTCAAGCAACGCCAGAGAAGAGGAAAGTTCGGGGCCCTGGAAGGATGGCTCAGTTAACACCTGCTGCTGGAGGGATGGCTCAGTTAACACCTGCTGCTTTTTGCAGATGCCCTGGGTTCGGTTCCTAGCATCCACATGCTGGCTTGCAGCCATGCCTAATTCCAGTTCCAGGGAATCTAATGTCCTCCTCTGACCTCATTGGGCACCAAGCACACGTGGGTTCACAGAAATACTTATAGTCCAAACACCCGTGTTCATAAGATAAAGATTTTTTGAAAAGTAAAGATCAGGTTGATGGGGGCCTCTTTTGTAAGGCACTTGCTGACTTGAGAGTTAGCCAACAGTATAACATCAAACAAAGGAGTTACACAAGTCTCTTTCTGTGTGTGTGTCTGTTTCTGTCTGCCTCTGCCCCTGCCCCTGCCCCNGCCCCTGCCCCTGCCCCTGCCCCGCCTCTGTTTCTGTCTCTCTGTGTCTGTCTCTCTCTCGTCCACCTCTTAGCTATACTAGCCTCAAATTCAGTGTGTATCTAGGGATGAAATGGAACCTCCGATTCTCCTGTTTTCATATCTCAATGGCTGCAATTGCCAGTATATATTACCAAATCTATTTCTTCTTGGTTTATTAGGTTTCAGGACTCAGAACATAGCAGACTTCCAGAGAAGGCCAGCAGTGTTTTTGAGCTGGACTGACCCATGCTGATCCTTGGGAGTTTTGAACAAACTTCCAAGGGACTCACTCTCCTTAGCCCTGGAGTCTTGACATTCTCCTGGGTCTGCTGACTGTAGGAGTCTTTAACGTGACCATTTGGCAGCATCTGGGAGACTGAGTATCTAGCTGAGATTTGTCTGTGTGCTAATGACAAGACACGGCAGAGTTGCCCAGTGATGGGAGACAGGAGACATTATACACAGCAAGCTACTGTGTGTATTGCACCCCACAAGCTTGACTGGGGTTCACAACAGCTGTGTTGCTAGGAACTGAGTTGTAGTTGATCCTTGTTTTCCTTTCAAGGACAAAGGATGCATCTGTCATATAGAAGACTGAGATGCCTGTAGCTAAAAGCCAGGGAGGCTTGGGTCAAACCTCAACTTCTACTTCTCCAGATGATGTTTAAGTTGCTTAACTTCCGGCAGCCCTGACTTCCTTATCTGTATATAAAATTAATTTTGTGTGTGAGAATGCATACAAAGCACCTGGAGCCTAACAGGTGTTCAGGAAATTGTAGCTTTCACTCTCAACACGGCCACCATTGTGATTGACAATTATTGAGTGCCTCCTGTATGCTGGTCCTTTTACTTAGCCTTGGCACAACACATAAAGGAGAAACTGTTGGAGAATTCTGTTTTAGGTTAGTATTTAATGGGGTGCACATAATTAATTAGATGCACATAAATAACCTGAGTGCAAATGCCAATTTCAGCCAGTACTGTAAAACAAGACCAGCACGTCATCTAAGAAGGCCACCCAGAAAGAAAAGCTTAAGGATAGACTTGATAATTTGATTTTCCATCTTGTGACAGGTAGTATACAGAAAGGGGGTGGAGGTGCATTCCTGGCTTCTTTCAGACCCAGCCAACACTGCAAATAGACAGACTCCAGAACTACTCCTGTTGTTGGATTGTTGGGCATCAGGCTCATGGCTGGGTCACCCTGGAGACTGCAATTTCCAAACTGACCACTGGGGGGAGACAGAGTTTGAAGAATAGACAAAGTACGAGAAAAAGGGAACTACTTCCTCTAGGACTCCATCTCTGACTCACTCACCTGTCAAAACCCCTCTTTTCCCACCTTTGAGACCCACTCCTTCCTTCTCTTGTCTTTGGAACCCTAATCCCTCAGGAACTCCCCTCTCGGGGTTCCTAATCTTCCTACCTTCACACCCCTGCCCAGGACAAATCCCTGGAAGAAAGTTCACATGCCCTTGGCACGAGGCAGAGGTTGTTCCATGCTTAGCTTTGTGGCCTGAATAAGGGCTGTGAAAGACAAGCCGGGCCTGGGAAGTGAAAACGTTCTGTGGGGGGAGATGCTAGGTGGCTTGTTAATGGGGAGCAGTCAGCATTTGAGCCTGACCTCCTTAGGCAGTTTTGGGGAGGTAGAGGTGTGGCCGTGGGGGCTTAAGTGGAAGAGACTATAAAGGTCTAGGAAGTCATTGGGGTCTTGTGGGAAGTAGATGGAGGTAGGACTGTGGCATAAAGCCCACCTAAGCTAAGTTTCAGTGTCAGCCATGTTGTCTGAATTGACTCAAGGATAGGAGGGGACCAGACAGTCGGCCAGAGTACTATTATCTGCCAGTAGTTCTCTTTAAAGATGGATTCAGACCTTTATCTGTCCAAAGATGTCCCCTGCATCTCATGACCTGTCTCTCACAGGGCTGAGGTTATCAGTGAAGAAAACCCAGACTCTGATCCTTTAGCCTGTTTACAGGAGTGTGAGGCAGGAAATCAGTGCATAGGCTCATGAGGGCTTAGATCTTTCAGACAGCTGCATCTCCTCAGAATGTTCCATTGCTTGCTCAATCTGGGTTGTTCCTCCACAGCAACTTTACTTTGTAAACACAGAGCCCTGTGTGTCCGGTGTTTTCTCCGGTGTTTTTCTCCGCTCTGGGCAAAGGTGCTGTTTTTCCAGGCACCAGTGCCCTCCCCCATCTAAGATAGGGAACCAGGCTGGGGTCAGTGATAAGTGGGGACAGCTGCTGTTCCCTTCGCCTGAATTCCTGAGCCCTAGACAGTGATGAATGACCTTGCCCCTCCTTGTACATTCTCCAGGTAGCCAGAGTGAGGGAGCGACAGGTGGCTTGGGCCAGACTGCTCCAGGCTCCCCCCACCCCTAACCCCGCACCTGGGCTACCTCTTGGGGCATCAGAGAGAAGCCAGGACAGAGGACCTTGTATAGGGAGCTGAGATCAGCTCAGCAAAACATAAGAGGGCTGAGATGCCAGGGGGTGGTGCCTTAGAAAAGCCCTGGCCCCTAGCTGCAGGCCAGAACCTCATCCACCTACTAGGCTCTGGCTCTCCTATGCTCTCTGCACCCCATTTTTCAAGCTCTCTTGGGTCAAGCTATTTGCCTGAACAGGGCCTACAGACTTGTCGCAGGTGCTAGGAATCCAGGATGGGATCAAAGTGTCACGAGGCAAGTAGAGAGACACAGGGGGGAGAGAGACTGGGCTTGCTGGAGCTCTTCTCATTCCAGGCGCTATCAGCCTGACCAGAGCCGGACTGTCACCTGACAGATCAAGGTGATCTCAGTGCAAACACCCATAAACCAGGCATGCAGCTGAAGCAGGATAGGGAGGAGATAGGGGGAAAGAATGGCTGAACCTTTGCTCTTTGGGATCACCCCCACATTCCCTGGCCACTGTTGTAAAACACACTTCCAAAGCATGGGGCTCCGCAGGGTCCTGGAACAGATGTAGGGGGTCGGGGGAGGAAAAGTAGGGTAAGGTCTCTCCGTCCTGTCCTCTCCCTGAGCCAGACCTAGAGACAGACATCTGGGGGGAAAGCCAAGGCATTCACTGGAGGCAGGAAGTTAGCTTGGGCCCAACCTGGAGATCAGCTGCCTTCCATTAGGAGGCTTGGGAGGTGCTCATGGGTGAGGCTAAGCTACTTAGAGGCCATTCAGACTAAAGATGGCAGAGCAGAGGACCGGGTGCAACTGCAGTGAACTTGAAGCCTCGGGCTTTTTATGTTTGAAGCAGGGCAGTGCATAATGTCAGGGATGTCGCAAGCACTAAACAAAGGTGTTGCAGCACCGTATAAAAGCCTGTTGTTTCTGGCTTCCGGGATGGGGGAGGGGCTAACGAAGGGGGATCTTCTTTGTCTGAGGGGGGGTGGTATGTACAACTATAGGAGGGGCATAAAGGGGGCACAGAGATAGCTGTTGAGAAATCAGAGGGTGGCCAGCTTCCCTGGGTTCACCAGTTGGCATGGCATCAAGGGTCAGGATTCTTGCCCCTTGCCCCTCCCTTTGCTTTTCCAGGTGTTGCCTCTGGCTGGTCTTGGTGGCTCAGCAAAAACACCACTCCTCAGCCCAGAGCCTTGTGATAGAACAGAGAGCTGCGAGGAGAAAGCCAAGTTGTTTGTCCAGATGGCCTGACTTCTCTGCCTCCTGGCAGTGTGGCCTTGGGCGAATAGCTTCACTGCTCTATGTCTAGAGTATAAGGCAGGCAGCGAGAGGTCAAGGGCGTGAGTCACAGAAATGAAGGTCACCTTCACATCTCCATAGGGACCGTGAACATGAGAAACGGAGGCTTAGACTCTAGGTTCCATAAGGCTAGAAGCTCGCCTTGCCCAGCCGGTGCTTGGCAAAGAGGGAGGGGCGGGTTTGCATGTGAATGTGGACATGTGTGCGAAACTAGAGGGGATTGGAAAACGTGTGTGCGGCACACAAAACGTGTGTGAACTGGTACGAATGTGTGTCACTGGGGATGAGAGTGTCTTCCTGGGAGGCTCTATGGAAGAATAAGAGTTTCCATTTAGTAAGCTCTGTGGTAGGCCAGGTATGAGGCCGAGCCTTGGCGGGCACATTATCTCATTAAGTACTCCCAGGGAGCTGAGAAAGAAGAATGACGCCAGGCCACAGAACAGTAACAGGCCCTGCAGAGGTGAGGGGATTTGCCCAAGGGGGTAGAGCTAAAAGCTAGCCTCTCTTCCCACTTATGGGAAGCTGGGCCCAAAAAAGGCACAGCTCGTGTGTGTGTGTGTGTGTGTGTGTGTGTGTGTGTGTGTGTGTGTGTGTGTGTTGTCCACACATAGTGCCCAGAGCCTGAAGTTTCCTGTGGCTACTATATGTTTTTTCACACTTGGGTAGGCCTGAGGCCCCATAATGCTTGACACTTCTGTAGTCAAAGGGTCTTTACACCACTTGTAAAGTGTGTGTTGACACAATGACCTGACAGTCTGTGGGCTCATAAGTGCTTGGATAGAAGAACCGTTGCAGGAGCTAGAGAAAGTACCCAAGGACCTGAAGGGGTCTGAAGCCCCATAGGAGGATAATCAATATGAACTAACCAGTACCCCCTGAGCTCATGTCTCTAGCTGCGTATGTAGCAGAAGATGGCCTAATCGGCCATCACTGGGAAGAGAGGCCCCTTGGTCTTGCAAACTTTATATGACCCAGCACAGGGGAACACCAGGGCCAAGAAGTGGGAGTGGGTGGGTAGGGGAGCAGGGTGGGGGGAGGGAATAAGGGACTTTCGGGATAGCATTTGAAATGTAAATGAAGAAAATATCTAATAAAATAATTAAAAAAAAAAAAAAGAATGGTCACATCCCCCACGAATCCTGCCTTCCTCCCAGGATCCTCTAGAGAATTCTTTTTTCCCCTCAGTCGGGGAACCTGGATCTCTCTCTCTAACTGAGACCCTCCTAGGGTCAGGCCGGGGTGGGAACGTTTCAGCTGCTGGCCCTTATCGAAGCAGAGAGTGCATGTCTAGTCTAACCCTGCTCCTGAGGCCCCTGTAGCTAGTGTGGCCAGGTTAAGGCACAGGGGCCATGGTGTGACCAGAGATGAGCAGTGTGTGGAACATGTCTGGACCTAAGAGACCTATCTTCATCTTCGACTGTCCCCTTTGCCCAGAGTTAGATGAGAAGCGACCTCTGTCTTCCTAAGTTTCCCAAGTCTGGTAGCTCCCATTTAGTGTCCTCTGGAGGGGCACAAGGCATGTTGGCCATGAAAAGGAAACCTCTGGGGCCAACCTGGGTTAGTGACCCTGTCTGAGAAGAACTTTGCTCTATGGCCAAAATGAATGACCCTTCCTAGGACTAGTGACCTTCCGACACCTGCGAGTGAGGAACAGTGGTTTTCCAGGAACCCCGAAGCTTGTAATTTACAATGAGCCTAGAGAGCGAGTATGCATGGAGCAGCTGCAAGTGGGTCCATCTGGATTGTACAAGGGAATGGCCATAAAATTGGGGACAGAGACACCAGGAACGACCCTAGGGATAGGCCAGGATATGTCAATTGTGAGCCTTAGTTTCCCTCTTAAGTAAAAACGGGGATAGCAGAACTGATTTCAAAGGATGGTGAAAGAAAATCAACTGCAGTGGTCCGTGATGCCTGTAGGGACTTTGTAAGCAGCTGGCTGCTTTCTAGATTCACATCTGGAAGTCCTTTGATGGCAGGGGTCTCAGGTGGGCTGCTTGTATCTCTCCTTATATCCCAGTGTAGAGTCCAGTTGGGAGAACAAGGACCCTAGACTGTGTACCCAGAGTCATTGACTGTTGCAAGGTCTCTCTCTGACTCTAAAGGTGGGAGAAGCGCATCTCATATGTGTGGGGGGAGTAGGGAGGACAACGACAGGGATGATTAGATGATGCAGTGAAGGGCTCAATAATAGACATGGAACTCATAAATGGCAAAGCCCCCAAAGGACGGTGCTCAGACCGTTATCTCCATAGAGAAACAACAAGAAGGAACTGGAATTTGGTTCTTTGGTTCCTTGGTCCTTCTTACCTTGCCTAGTAAGCCCTAAGTTAGAACCCCGATTCATTACAAAAAGAAAAGAGGAGGCAGCCGAGGAGGAGAAAAAGAAGGGGAATGAATATAGGAAGCCTTTCTAACTTTTGCAGTCCCCAAACCCAGATCTGTTCCCACCTTTCTTACAGGAGCGACCGGCTCTTGCTACTGCTGTGCCTGTCTCTGTGTGCTTTGAGTGCGAGACTTGCTCGTCAGGCTCCAGCTGGGAGGCCTCTGCTTATCCCGGGAGCCCGCAAGTCTATAGAAGGCCAGCAGGGGGAGACATTAGCACGTGAGTACGTCCGCTGGGACCTGAGGAAGGCGAGTAGGTCAGACCGGGAGGGTCTGAGCTATGGGATTGAGCCAAATTATAAGCAAAGAGACAAGGAGGGGCGGAGAGAATGGGCCAGTGCTGGGAGACAAAGACCCAGATGGTGAGGCCGAGGCCGGGAAAGGCTGGAGTCCGGAATCTCAGGGCCCAGATGCCTGCTTTTGCTCTTTCAAAAGGCTTCTCTTCTGCTCCTTTCTCCCCTGTCCCGGAGCTTTCTGTACAGTTTGTGACCTCTTGTCCCTACTCGCCTGCTCCAGGCCCTTTCGTATGCCTTCAGACAGGACTGACTAAATCTGTGTGTCCGGAGTTGGGGTGGAGGGTCCCAAAGGGCTCGCCCTCAACGATGAAAATTTTCAAGGCTTGTTTCACTAGATGCAAATAAATGTCTCCTCCCCTTTGGACAACAATACTTTTTCTGAGTCTCCACCGCCCATAGTTATGACTCTTGTCGTGGTCAATGCAAAGAAGGAGTGCATTGCGAGGACAGGAAGACGGTCCAACAGACTGGACTGGGCGCAGGCAGGCTGACAGAAGTGGGCACCGAGTGGGGTTCTGGGGCTGGTACGCGCGTACGCGCATGTGGGGTGTGTTTGTGTGTATAAAAAGAACACAAGAACGGTGCTTTCTGGAGGTACTTGGGACAGGGCTTGCCTGCTCTAGGTCAGTGGGCCGGGTGCTGACCGGGTGTGCGTAAAGGAGAGCAGGCCGGCAGCTTTCGGGAAGCGCCAACTTCCCGAGAACTCCCTGGGAACCAGACTAAGCGGGACACAGGCATAAACCGCAAGAGCCGCACATTCAGATTCGTGCCATCCAGAGAGCAGCGTCCTTAAGAGCTCCCCGAAGCCCCACCCCTTCCTGCTCTGTGGGCGTGGTATGGGGCAAGGACCCCGTCACAGAGCTTTCTATTGGTTCGAAGGAGCAGGGTTGGCCTTGTGCTCGCCTGAGCAGGAGAGTAGAAAGCTCAGCGGCAGCGGAGGGAGTCTATGCGCGCTGGGCAGCAGTGGGGGGTGTGTGAGATTCGCACCGACTGCAGACACTCGGGCTCAATCGCCGGGGATCAAGGACTTGGCGACCGGGCTGCCGGGCTACCCGGCCGAGGCTTCAGAGGAGCAAATCGATGGGACTGATTTGCTCGGCAGGGCCGTACTAGTCTTTTGAGTATACAGAGAAGGGCCGGTGCTAAAGTAGAAGCTGTCGTGGGACGCGCCGGCGCAGAGTCCCACTGTGGCCCGGAGGAACGGAGTCCGTGTTAGGGGGACCCAGTCGGGAGCCTGGGGACCGAGCTCGCATTGTTGGGAGACAACCCGCCTCTTCTTCCCAGAGGCGTCAATCCCAGGACGGTCGAGGCGTCGGGGCAGCCACTGAGTGCTCTGCGGGGAGACCCGATCGGGGAGAGGACTCGCAGTCTCAAACAGTCTGGGAGAGCGGAGCGGAATCCGGCGGGATCACTCGGGGGCGGCGAGCCCCCGTCGCGCCTCGTGCGGCGGAGAGGCCAGGGAAGAAAGTCCTCGGAGGCCGCAGCCCATGCGCGGGTTGGGGACGCCTGCCCAGTGAGTCCTCCTGGCCAGCCGGGCGAAGGAGAGCGACCCCGAGGCCGGCGGGAGGGGAGTGCTTCAAGGCCAGCGGCTGCGGAGGATGGGCGCCTGAGTGGCTCCGAGCGCTGCGCGGCACGGGCAGGCGAGGCGAGCTTTGCTGAGGAGGCGCTAGGGGATCCTGAAGTGCATCCTGCCCCCGGGAAAATGGCCCGGCCTGGGCAGCGTTGGCTCAGCAAGTGGCTTGTGGCTATGGTCGTGCTGACGCTGTGCCGGCTTGCCACGCCGTTGGCCAAGAACCTGGAGCCCGTGTCCTGGAGCTCTCTTAACCCTAAGTGAGTAACTTATCTACTCTGGTCCCTGGGGGTGGGAGGCACTTCTTCGGGGTGAGGTCGTGCACCCCCAAGTGCGTGGGGGTTTGTCCATAGGAGGTGCGGCGACCTATTTTATATCTGGCCTTTTCTAGTGTTTTCTTGCGGGCAGTCGGGGTAGGGTGCGGAAGGGTGGGGTGGGGGCACTTAGCTGCGTTTCGACCCTTCGGTTCGGCCCTAGTCTCAAGTCCGGGTCGCGTCCGTTGGTCACACCAGGCAGATATAGAATGTCTGGGCGCTCCAGAGCGCGCCGGAGAGCTGGGTGGGGGCGAGTAAGCAGCCCACTCCAGGGCCTCTGGGAACGTGGTGGTTTTCACTCACAGCCACTCCAGGGGTGAGATCGACCTGATCAAGGGACCAGGCCAGAACACAGGTTCCTCATTTGCTTAGGTGTCAGGGCGGCTCGGGACCTAGCGCCCCGGGGCGAGTGGCAGCATCTGTATATCTTCTCCAGCTTCTCCCATTTTCATTTGTCTTTCTTCCCTGTCTGTTTGCCTCCCTGTCTTTCTCTTTGCCTTCTCTTCTTGCACACTCCCCCCCCCCTTCATTTCTCTCTGCCGGGGAGGTAGAAAGGCGGGCGCTGCTTCCAGGCTCACAAAGGCGGCGGGTGGAGAAGGGCGGAGTGGAAGAGGGTTTGTTTGAGGAGGGGGTTCGATCCAGTGCCCGTCGGGGGTCCAATTGAGCTAGGCACCACAGCTTCTTCTAGAGCTAGTCGGGGCTGAGAATGGTAGTGGAGCCAGCGAGGGAGGTGGGTGGGGAACGTGTGATTCCTGTCCAGGCAGGTCCAACACCCCCCACCCCCAGAACTAGAAAGCCATGCTTAGATTTCTCCTATGGTTTGGGGGGGTAGTGATATAAAGGAGGTCCTTTTCTTTCTTCTCCTTCTCCTTCCTAACTCTGCCCCCCTCCCATCTCTAAACAACACACACCTTTCAGGGCGGTGGCTCAGTGGTTTCTGGGCTGTTGGTGGGGAGTAGCTTAGGCAGTTGTGACCTCTGGACCTTTTTCTCTTTTGGCATCTAGGACTCACCATGGAACTCGGGGTCCTAATCTCTCTTCCCATTTTCTGGCAGTCCAGTTGTGGACAACACAGTTAGTGGAAAACTGGGAGGGGGGAGGCGCTTGACCTGTTCCCAGATTCCTGTTTCTGGAATTTCCTCCTGTCCACTCTTGTGGGCTCTTTGCTAACTTCCTAGGTTCTTGCCTGCCTTACCCCTTGAGTCCCAGGGATGAAAGTGAGAGAAGAGGGCTTCTTGTTTTCTCCTTGGGTTAAGGTAGGATCCATTACTGGTCCTTGGCTAAAGTGGGGTCAGGGTAGAGGTTTCTGCCTCTGTACAAGGAAAGGGGCTGACTGGCCATGATTTTTTCTTACTCAGAAGCCTGTTTGGTCACCGTGCCTTCACTGCTGGGGCTCAAATGGTATTGAGCTCTAGGCTGTTAAGGCCATGGGAAGAGCTTGTGAAGTGCCCGGTTCTTCGATGTAAGGAGTGGAGGCTGGAAGTGCTCCTTAGCTAGGGGACTTGCAATCCCCCTAGGGTAGCCTGTCCCAGGAGCTCATGGGAGTGACCTAATTGCTCTCTTGGGTCAAGACACTGAGCAGCTTCGCAGCTGGAGAAGAGCCCTCCTGCAGAGTTGAGGTTGCTGGGAGAAACAGGATCCCTGGGAGCGCCCCTCTTTATGTGTTCTCTGCCTTTAGAGCCAGCCGCAGAGCAGTTTCCAAGCTTGAGACGGCTGTACCCCCTCTGCTCTCTATCCAGTCCACGTTAAGCTGAGGACAGGCGTCCTGGGGATTTGAAAAGGACTGACTTTGGACTCAGTAGAACCTGCCTAGATTCTATCCCATAATTGAGCAGATTCTGGGAACAGTTTAGACTGATCCTGGTGGTTCCCCGACCCCATTTTATCGATGCTCAGGGGTCTGGAATGCAGGCTATGTCTGTGTTTGTTGGTGGCACCGGGTGCAGGGCAGGAGGACAGGACCAAGGCACTGCCCTCAGCTCTGGGGGCTGCCTGTGCCACCGCACCCAACCCTCAGGCTGCCCTGGCTTTCTTAAATAAATACTGTCTGTCTCTGCTTCCGTGTGTCCTGCCTGAGTTCTCCCTCTCAGGCCGACATTGTTGCCTGCTCACACACACCCTGTGAGAGTGGAACTCACCTCTGTCTCTCTCTGTCTCTCTCTGTCTCTGTCTGTCTGTCTGTCTGTCTGTCTCTCTCTCCTCTCTCTCTCTCTCTCTCTCTCTCTCACACTCCCTCTCACTCTTAGTCACTCTCTGCCTCTTTTTCTCAAGTCCTTTTGTTTCTCGCACATGCCCGTGCTCTCCCTCGCAGGCTCATTTTCTCTTATCCCTCCCCTCTTCCTCTCCTGGCTTTTGGTCCCCTCTCCTTAGCCCTGTCAGGAGCTGGCACCCCTCCCTCTAAAAATCTCCCAGTGCCTATAAACCCTGCTTAATTGCTTCCTCCTAGGGAAAAAAAAATCAAAATAAAGAAGTGATGGGGTCTGTTTCAGGGTTCCAGGGCGCACGCAGTCCCAGCTCTGGGGAGCTGGCAGGGCCTGCTGAAGACTGCCAGTCTTATCTGTCCCCTGAGCTGCTGCTCCAGGGCTGTCCAGTGGTAGGCCCTGGGTGATAAGAACTTCTGCTCCCTGGGCCCCTCCTGTCAGATTTGCCCCAAGAGTAGAGGGTGAGAACGTGGGTTTGGTCCTTCTGGGGTTTGATGGAAGGCAGAGTGAGCATATTCAGAGCCCGGGGAGGGGGCATGGGCAGCCACTTCCCCTAGCTGCCTCCCCTTGGGGAACTTGGGACAGCCAGTGAGCTTCACACTTGAGTCCTCAGCCAAGTCCAGCTGCTGTACCCCAGCCTCTTGGTCCCATTCTGACCCTATACTGCTCCCCACTCAGGTTCCCCCCACCTCCAAGGAGTGGGAATGTGTTCGAGAACACATTATAAACCTTCCCTACAGGGAGGGTGGGCTGGGGGCTCAGTTTGGAATTCAGGACCCTTGACCCCATCCAGCTTGGGTGGGGCAGCTGCAGACCCCAACCCATGCTAGCCCCTCACAGCTGTTCTAGCTCAGTCCTGGGGAGGCCAGCCCAAGGAGCTCCTTTCCAGACGGGCTAGGGACCTGGCTATTCTATTTTCTGTCTAATTGGCCACAGGTGAAAGAAAGCCTGGGCGCCCTAAAGGTTCCTGTTCTCTGACCCCACCCAGGGAAGCAAGGCAAAGGCCAGAAGAGCCTGTGAAGGAGCTGAAGTGGGGACTGAGTTGGGGGTTCTCTTTCTTCTCTCAGGCTCTTGCCATACTAGTTTAGGTACATGGGGGTGCCCAGGCCTTGGATCCTTCTTGCTGGGAAGCACTGTTTTCTGGGGTTAGGGCTATGTATGGGGTCACTGGGCCAACAAGGAGACTGCTGGTTGTCATAGGAACACCAGGTTTGAGGGATAGTTCATATGATTATAAGGGCATGTGAAGTGGGGGCCTTCTGAGACTATGAAAGTCCCTTCTATGATCTGGTGGTGGTGGTTTGGGGTCAGAGGGCCAGCAAGCCAGAAGCATAAGCCCTCTCAGCTTGCCACTTCTAAATGATACCGTGCTTGGCATGCTAAGTAATAGGCACGTAGTACCTTGCTACTTACAATGCATCCTCGTATATGATCTCATCGGGTGCTCCCAACAGCCCTGGGAAGCAGGCAATGGCCCCATTTTCCAGGGGAGGAGGAGGCATATGTGCAGAAAGGGGAAATGTCTTGTCTGAGGTCAGCTGGTGACTTGTTGAGTCGGGCAGAGGCAGAACTGTGCCGTGTGCCATTCTTTCCATACCATCCTGCTGCAGGGAACAGGAACTCAAAGTGGGGTTTGAACCAGACCTCTGCTGTCCCTGGGTTCTCCTCTCTCACCTCCCAGGCGGGCCTGCGTCGTCGGCCTTATGACTCAGGTCCTGCCTATGTGGGGTAAGTAGAGTTCCAGCTTCTTCATTCAACTCTCCGAGCAGCTTAGCTCTGAGGGCATCCTGCACAGGTGACCTAGCCTAACTCACTGACTGGCACTCTGCCCCTCCCAGCTCTGAGTAGCTCCTTCGGTTCCTCTCTGGGCCAGGAATGTCTTCCTCTTAGGAACTCCAGGGAAAACATGGCAGGGGGTGTGGTTAAGCCCCAGTAAACTAGCTCTGGTCAGGTAGGACTAAGAGGCGGCAGGCAGAGGTGGTGTTGGTGAGGAGAGTGACTTCCTCTAGGACTCTTCTGGCTTGCCTGCCTCCAACAGAGCTGTGTGTGTGCCAGGGCCCAGCTGCTGTTCCTGCCCACCCACGCCTGGGCGGGCACTGCTGGGACACGCCAGGCCTGCTCCTGCTGCCTCGGGGGCTGGGTGGAGCTGGGGGAGTGAAAGAGGAGCCTTTAATTTCGGGGCTCCCCACCCTAGCTGGGATGAGAGCAGACTTGAGTTCTGGCTTGGGGTCTTTCCCTCACTAGTATTGCCATCCTGGGGTGAGAGAACAGGCCTGGTAGTGGTGGGGTCACCAAACCAAACCAAACCAAAATCGTGGCTAGAGTCTTCTACCGCATTTAGACTAGCATGGCTGGAAAGCAGGCTCTTCCCCTCCCCCCTTAAACCTCTTTGGTAGAGCCTGAGGAAAAGGTTGGAGGGAAGGAAGACAATCGGCCTGGTGGGACAAGAATAGCTTTCTAGGCAGAAGTGTACCTACTGTAAGCTCTTTCCTGTGGGCGACCTACAGAAAGGTAGAGAGGAGCTCCTCTGGACTAAGGTGCAGATGGAAGAGCTGTTTCTAGTTTTTCTGGGCCTTGGAGGCTACTGTCCCCAGACCCTATGGGCTTTCCGAACTTCAGAGTAGCACTTCTAATGAGAAAGTCTGAGGGGGGAAGACAGGCTAGGGAAGATGGGAGAGGCCAGGCCAAAAGACTGGAGCTGAAATAGTTCCAGCTGCCTTCTTATAAAGTCTTCTTACTCCCTGGGGTGACTCCCTGGGGTCCCAGGGCTATCAGAGGCTAGGGAGGGAAGGCCTCAGGTTGCCATGGTGACCTGCTTTAGGCTTCCTGCGGGGCCATGTCAATCCCCTTATTTTCTAGAAAAGGGCTTTGTCTGGGGGTGGCCCTAGGAAGGAAAGCTTGGCTTGATGGGGTAGGGACAGTCCTTTCTGAAAGGTGATGCCTAAAGAGTTTAAGTTAGAAGCCTCCTCCTCCCCTCCCACTCAGAACTTGGTGAGAAAGGGAGGAGGTAGGTATGGCGCCCCTAAACGGATCACTAATCCTGTGCCTGGACCCAACCCTAGTCATCCCATATACTTTCTTGGACTTGCTCATGGCACTCCTGAGGAAGTTTTCCTGAGTGAAAATTTTCCAGTTAGAGGAAGATGCTAAGAAAGCGTGGGATTGGGGTCAGG
Organism: Mus pahari; assembly: GCF_900095145.1. Classification (NCBI taxonomy): domain Eukaryota; kingdom Metazoa; phylum Chordata; class Mammalia; order Rodentia; family Muridae; genus Mus; species Mus pahari. Next base: position 85,289,975 of record NC_034613.1, read on the forward strand.
GATGCAGGCCTCATTAGACTCCTTTCCCTTCCACACTTTAGGAGAAGGTGAGTTTTCTTCGGCAGGCTGCTATGCAAATGAGCTGATGAATATTTATGAAGTCTGTTCACTGAGGTTGGAGACACTCTGAGGGGTGTTGGGGGCAATAGTCCTTTCTTCTCCCCCTCCCCCCACCATGCAGACATCTGTTTCCTCAATGTGTCTGGGTTCAAAGTAGAACCCCAAGTAGCTAAAAGCCCCCCCCCCCCGTTCAGTCCTGGGGCTCTGGAGTCTGGGTGGGTGGCAGTGGAAAAGTCTACCAGAGCGGACACATTTCTCTGGTGAGGAAGCTGGGGCCCAGTGGTTAGGAAGTGAACCAGTCTGTCTCCCATGTTCATGTCCTCTATGTAGCTACAGTTCTATGTTGTCCTGGGGTGCAACGGTCTAAGTAGCAGATACTGTTGAGGCTCTGTTAAAGCCCAAGGGATCTGAGAAGCCTTCCTCAATGGAAATAGGTCCCTGATCACTCATTTCTCCATATTAAGGGGCCTGGGCTTGGTCCCTAGGGTTCCTTTGAGCTCTGAACTATTAGAAATGCTCTGTTCTTGCTACCTGGGGAGGACCAGAGGAAAGTGAAAAAGAATGCCGTGAGAATTACACAACCTTTGGTGAAACTTGTGGGCTTCATATGGCCAAAGACATGAGGGGATTTCATCTCAGATGTTTACCTGGGCCCCCATGCCCTGTTTGCTTACTTTCTGTCGGCTGCAGAGTTGTAGAGTTAGAGTCCAAAGGACAAATCAACCCTTTCTGGCTTTGACCCTCCAGTACATCAAGATGGCACCTCTGAGCTTGGAGCGTCACAGTGACATGGAAGAAAGGCTGTTTTGTTTTTTCTTCTTCTTTTTCTTTGTCCACTTAGATTCCCTCCTCTGCTAGGAAGACATCAGGACAAGGGCACATATTTGACAGTGTGAAGGAAGGCTTCAGCCCGGAGCTTTCAGTGGGAACTTTCAGTGCGACTTCACTGACTGTCCCCACTGTGTTGTGGGCCTCAGTAAATGGAATGACATTGCGGTAGCCTGTGACCTGGGATTCTACACCAACACACAGAATGGCACTCTTCATTTTATTCTTCCTGTGGGTTACCTTTAGTCGTCTATGGTTCCTCCTGTCAGAGGGCCTGCCACCAAGCAGATGAATCCCACACTGCTTTTCATGGTCTTGGGGAATTTACCTGTCGTCCTAGAGCTCTTTCCCACCTCCTCTGATACTTTCTACTCTTGCCTGCACAGGCTGTAAGAGTCATCAGCCAGCCTGGGTTTTGTCTTCCCCACCGCTGTCCACTGTTGCTGACTCTGCCCTGACATTTTTCTCCTTCACCTGGTATCCACCCTCATTCTGAGCTTTGAAGCCATTTTAGAACAGCACGGTATCCTTGTCCGATGAGCCATCTTTTTCCCTCTTGATGTCTCTCATCCTATGAAGTGCCATCCTCACCTGTAACGTACAGATAGCCTGGAGGTGTCTGTGGCTGAAGTGTGGGCTGTTTACTTTTTTTGGACCAAACCAGACCATCAAGTCCACGACAGTCAAGTTGTATCTTCTCTTTCTAGATCTTGCCTAAGAAACCACAGAACTTAATGTGTCTGATCGCCTGCCTCTTGGCAGACTGTTTCAAAGAAGGATTCGATCTTATTGAGTACTGTACTCTAGTGCTCATCCCACGCAATCCTAGGGTTATGGGCACTAGTTTATAAGTGAAGAAACTGAACTTTAGAGAGCTTGTCCCAGACTATGGAGCTAGGAAGCGCCTAGCTCTGGAATGTGACTCCACCATGTGCTCTCTCTCCTTGCCCTCAGCTTCTGCCTGAGCAAGCTGAGAAATGGCCGGCGGAGCTTCATGTCTTGACTCTGCTTGCCAGGTTAGCCGGTGAAGCCCGGCTCAAGGCATTTAGTCATCTCCTCTTGGGATCTGTAGTAGCTGCAGTGTAGGAGCAAGAGGTTAGATTCCAGCCGTGGGATTCCTGAGGTCTTGTCTTACATGAGTTTCCCCTCTCCCGGTAGGAGCGCCCTTTCTTTCCTTCCCTGAGTCAAAGTGAAAGACTACTCCAGTTTGGGGATTTCAGCTCTTGTACTGGGAGTAGGGATGGGTATGTCACCAGAATAAGACTGTCCCTAACCAGAGATGGTGGCCATCGGCTCCTGGCTCCAGTGCGTGTTTCTATCTCCCCATCATGCCCAAGATTAGCCAGATGGGGGGCAGGCTCCAGGCAGGTTGAGCTCCCTTAGCCTTTGGCTGGGAGCTGCGGGGGTGGTGGCTAAGACATGTGTGGGCTTGTTCTCTCTCTCTCTCTCTCTCTCTCTCTCTCTCTCTCTCTCTCTCTCTCTCTGTGTGTGTGTGTGTGTGTCTGTGTCTGTGTCTGTGTCTGTGTCTGTGACTGTCTCTCTCTCTCTCTCTCTCTCTCTCTGTGTGTGTGTGTGTGTGTGTGTGTGTGTGTGTGTGTGTCAGTTGCAGTGGCCTTTGAAGGAATGTGAATGAGTTAGGAAGTATGAGGAGCAGGGCACCACCTCCAGGTAGCCTGGGCCTGACACATAGGTACCTGGCCCATTTGGCCACGTCAGCCCCCCTGCGGAAATGCCCCATTAGGACAAAGGGCTCCCCTAGCCAGGCATTGCCCCACCCTGCCAAGCACCAAAGCCTGGCAGCCTTGCCTATGGGCCACCCCTTCCACACCCTGCTGGCAGTATGGTTCTCTTTCCCCACCCCCAGCCCAAGGATAGAGGAAGGGCAGAAGGTTGATTTGATATCTCCACCCAGTAGGACTAGCCTGGCCTTTACTGTCATATCACTTGGTCCTGAGGTCGCCAGAGCTCCCAACCTTGACGTTGACCATTTTCTTTCTTCTGGGCAGGTTCCTAAGTGGGAAGGGCTTGGTGATCTATCCAAAGATTGGAGACAAGCTGGACATCATCTGCCCCCGAGCAGAAGCAGGGCGGCCCTACGAGTACTACAAGCTGTACCTGGTGCGGCCAGAGCAGGCAGCTGCTTGCAGCACTGTGCTCGATCCCAATGTACTGGTCACTTGCAACAAGCCACAGCAGGAAATCCGCTTCACCATCAAGTTCCAAGAGTTCAGCCCCAACTACATGGGCCTGGAATTCAAAAAGTACCACGATTACTACATTACATGTGAGTCCTCACCCAGATGTCACCAGCTCTTTCGCTGGGCTTAGCCCTGCCTTCCTGCAGCCTCCCTGCTTGTGAGTGATGCAGTGATAGCATGTGCACACCTTACAGTGCTGCCTGATCTGATTCCAGCCTGCCCTTAGAATTCTGTCCCCAGCATTCAGAACCCAGCAGCTTGCCTCGACTCCAGGGCACAGATGGGAAAGGCTATCCATGTGGCTTTCTCTTCCTTTCTTGAGAATGGCAAGGTTGGCAGAATCCTTTGAGACCAGCCAGCTTTGCTGCCTTATTCCCCTCCCCGACCGCCCCCCCCACCCGTAGTGGGTAGGATAGGGTGGTGGGTCTAAGGCCCCAGGAAGTGAATCGGGATCCGTGGTAGTGTGTGACTAACATCCAAAAAGCCCTGGCTCACTCTTTAGCCACTACCCTCCTTCTCTGGTCCCTCAAAGAAGTGCATGGGCACCTTGCTTCAGCACACACAAGGAGTTGATGTGGTTTTAGCCCGGCTTGCCTCACACTTCTGTAGGGTTCCTCCCAGTCTAGGACAAAGGCCCTCTGATGGTACCAGTTCCATTTGTTTTGCTCTGAGCAGCATCTCCCATTAAGAAGGTACACACCTCCGTGTTGTCCCCAAGACCAAGGCCTGGCCACAAGGAGTGCCTTAAGCAGAGGGGCTCAGTATGGGCCTGGCTGGCTTTCTTACTTCCTATTGGGAGGGAGGTGGAAGGGCTTGGGGAAGGGAGGGTAGGAGCCATGTTCTACTGCTGATCGTTGTTCTTGGCTCTCTCTCTCTCTCTCTCTTGAGTCTGTCAAGAAAAGAAAGAAAGAATGAAAGAGAGGAAGAAAGAGAAAAAGAATAAGAAACGAAAAAGTAAATGGAAAACTCCAGTTTCTGATTTCTCTGGCCTTTTCCTACAGCAACGTCCAATGGGAGCTTGGAAGGACTGGAGAACCGGGAGGGAGGTGTGTGTCGCACCCGCACTATGAAGATTGTTATGAAGGTTGGGCAAGGTAAGTGCCCGCCCAACAGCCATGTTGGCAGTTGCCTGGGGTATGTTGGTAGTGGGGAAGTAGTCACAGCATTAGAGGGGCTGAGCTCTAATATTCAGGCCATTCTTAGCCCACCTAGGGGAGTCGAGGTCACCCATGCTGGCAGAGTCCTCCCCCTGATATGTCCTCTCTCGGCCCTCAGATCCAAATGCTGTGACGCCCGAGCAGTTGACTACCAGCCGGCCAAGCAAGGAGTCAGACAACACTGTCAAGACAGCCACACAGGCTCCAGGTCGGGGATCCCAGGGTGACTCTGACGGCAAACATGGTAAGTGAATATGGCTCTTCTGCAGAGGGCATTTCTCAGGCATCCCCTCTACCCTGTATCTGAAGAAGTCCCTGCTGCCTGCCTCCTCCCTGAGACTTGCTGTATATCTCTGGTGAATGTGGTGCCAGCAGGAACCCAGAGAGTTTCTTTGGATCCAAGGTGGCATTGTTCGCTGCCACTCCTGTTGACTGCAGTTGTCTCCTGACTGACCATCGCGTCCCTCCCCTTTCCTCAGAGACTGTGAACCAGGAAGAGAAGAGTGGTCCAGGTGCAGGTGGTGGTGGCAGCGGGGACTCCGACAGCTTCTTCAACTCCAAGGTAGCATTGTTCGCAGCCGTCGGCGCTGGCTGTGTCATCTTCCTGCTCATCATCATCTTCTTGACAGTCGTACTCCTCAAGCTCCGCAAGCGCCATCGCAAGCATACACAGCAGCGGGCGGCTGCCCTCTCGCTCAGTACCCTAGCCAGCCCCAAAGGGGGGAGTGGTACCGCGGGCACCGAGCCCAGCGACATCATCATCCCCTTACGGACTACAGAGAACAACTACTGCCCCCACTACGAGAAGGTGAGTGGGGACTACGGGCATCCTGTCTACATCGTCCAGGAGATGCCCCCTCAGAGCCCCGCGAACATCTACTACAAGGTCTGAAGGCTCAGCATGCCCTCAGGCCCCACAGGACACATGGCCTGGATTGGCCGCTCTCTTCTCCCCCACACCCCTGCCCTTGCCAGCTGTGCCCACCTTTGTATTTAGTTTTGTAGTTTCTTGGCTTTTATAATCCCCTTTTTCCTGCCCCCTGGGCTTCGGAGGGGGGTGCTTGTGCCCCCAATCCCCATGCTCTTGTGCCTTCCCCCTCTGGCCAGGCCTCTGGGCTCCGTGGGGGTGCCCTTTCTAGGAGGGCAGGGTTGGACACTGACGGACTGCAGGCAGGGAAGTGGCCCCCTGGCCCTGCCCCCCTACTCATCCCTTCACCCATCCCAGGACTGCTCGTCCACTACCATCACTGTTTTTAATGCTTTTGTGTTGATTTTTTAAAAAGCTGTCAACTCATTTTCATCTGTTTTTTTTTTTTTTTTTGAGGAAAAAAAAATGGGAAAATGTACAAGGCAGCCCCTCCCCAGACTTTCTCAGCCTGGCCTGACCCAGTCGAAGAGGGCCCGGGGCAGGATGTGGCCAGCCAGGAAACATAGGGTGGCATTTCTTTTATAGACTCCTCAGTAGTTCAGGGGAGTGGGGGAGGGTAGGCCAGGGCTATTTCTGCCTACGGGGGAGAGGAGAGTGCCACCCTTTTTTTCCGGACCCTCATGAGACAATGCTGTTCCTAGCAGTGGGGTAGTGACTACCACCCTTCTACCAAAAGAAAAAAAAACCCTTCCTTGTGGGATTCTTGGGCATCTCCTGCCTCCTTCACTCTCACGGTAATTAATGTCTTAATTGGCTGTTGCCTGGGGAACAGGAGAGCTGCTGCAGGCAGATGACCTCATGGGGGGTGGAGGGAGGTGAGGTGCCCAGGTGGCTATTTGCCCTGCAGAGCTGGGAGTTCCCCCCAACCACCACCACCCTGTTCTCTCCTTACCTTTGGCATCTTTGGTTCAAGGTGGAGATCTTAAGCGGGTGTAAGGCCAGGTGACCCGCTCCTTCCCTGGGTTCTAGTACAAGTAAGCACACACCACCACCCCCACTCACTCAATATGGCTCCCACTGTCCCCCCCACACCCCCACCCCCACCCCGAGTTTGGAGCTGGGGCCAGGAAAAAGGAAGAGGCTGCTTGGGGCTGGGCCAGCCTGCAGTGCACTTTGACCCCAGCTCCTTGGCAGCACGGCTGCTAACAGACTGCCACTCAACTGCGCCTCGCAGGCACTCCCAGGGCTGCCATGGAAGGAGCTGGGCCTTACACCACCCACCTCCACACTGCCTCCTGGCCAGCCGCCCACCCCGGTGCCAGGTGGGAGAGGGAGCAGAACAGCCAGCCCCTTCCAGGTGGCGGTCGGAAGGGACTTTTGTTTTTGATTCTGTTGCCATTTGTGTAAATACTAGTCTTTTTTGGAAGAAATAATGTAAAGATGTTTTGTATAAACTCTGAATTATTTTCTTGTTGCTTTTTTCTTAGAAAAAAAATGAGAACTAAAAAAAAAAAATTAACCACATGGAGAAATGAGTGTAAACTAGTGTCATGATGTCAGGGAATGAAGTGTGATAGTGTGTCTGTATGTGCGTGTATGTGCATGTGCCTGTACTTGTGTGTGTGAGGATTCCTTTGCCAAACCAGTGATGATCAGGGCCAGTGGCTGTCCTATGAAGCAAGCTCGTTAAAGTGTCCATGCCCTTCCTGCCACTTTCTGCCTCCCAAGTGTCTCAGCCTCCTTGTTCTGCTGCCCTGGAGCCTGAGGTCCCCCCACCCTCCTAGCCATCCTGTCACCTCTGTGGCGCAGACCATAGGCATCTGCCCTGGCTGGCACCGGGTTCAGCCAGAAAAGGTTGATGGAGAGGGGGTGTTCCCATGGGGAACCTGGGTGTGTCTCCAGGTACTGCCACCACCTGGTTGGGACTAAATGTGGAACCTGATGGCAGGCCCAACCCTGTCCTGCCCCAAGATGTCTGAAGCTGGAGAAAACCAACGTCCAAAGATGGCCCACTGGGCACTAGGGTGACTTCATACTGCCCATTTGGCCTCTCAGCCAAAACAATCTTCATTTTCCTGTCTTCACAATGGGGGCCACACCAGAGGTGCTGCCATGGCATGCTTGGTAGCTTCTGGCTGGCAGTGGTGGCCCTGGAGCTAGAACAGCAATGAATGCCCAGGCTCCCTTCCACAGGCCAATGAGTAATTGACATGTTCAGGTCAGAAAGTGTGCTGAGGGTCCTAAGCAGGGGTGGCTTTCCATCCTTTGACAAGAAGTACAGACTGGCAGGGCCCAGAGGAGCCTGTGAGCTTTTCAAGGGACTGCCTCTGGCAGCGGCTATGACAGCTATCAGGGGAGGAGAAGTGAGATCCCACCAGCTAAAAATGGGTGAGAAAGTGATAGAGGAAAGGAGGAGGAAGGATGGGGTGTGAGCAAGGGATCCAGCAGGAAGCCCACTGGAACAGGCAAGGAGCAGGCCCAGCTCCCAAACAAGTGGGGAGCACATTGAGAAGGAAGGGGGAGGAGGGCCTTGAGAATGTGGGACTTGCCAGGGGAGGGGAAAGAGGCTGGTCAGAAATAGGGCTGGGCCAGCCTGGGGTGCTGCTGGAGCCAACTGGGGCAGAGTCTGTTTATTTGGTTTCTCATTAACCAAAGGAAGTGCTTGGATCAGATCAGACCTCTGCCGTTTGACTGCTTGCCCAGAGTGGGGCCCAGCCTGAGCTGGGGGTCTCTGACCAGGGCTAGCTCTGGACAAATGATTGTCTCTGACCTCAAGGTGGGTGAGCCTGACCTAGACCTCCCCAATCATGTCCTTTAGCAGTCCCCTAACCTGGCCTAGGTTGGCAATTGCCTTTGTCTCAGTGGTGATGGATGGATGGGGTGAGGTAGGGGACAGGAGTCGGATCCCGGGAGTAAGATGCGGGGATGTAAAGAGGAATTAGGAGGAGGAGACCAAGGAAAGTCTGGGCAGTCTACCCAGTCCCAGAAAGCTTCTGGCGTGCTGCTTCCTGGCATGAGTGCTGTGGCCAGTGCTCCTGGGTATGCCGTGTAGTAAGAAGTGGCTAGCTACACTTTTGTCAAGTATGTACCATAGCCCATCTCTTTGAGCTGCAGAAGATGCACTGTGAAGATGGCTGGTAGGGAAATTGCCTGCCTCGTATTTGATGGGGGTGGGGTGGGATCTGAAACCCAGCAAGGCATAACTCATCCAGAAATACACGCCAGGTGAAGGTCATGAGGACTCAAATCAGAGAAGTTCCCTGACAGGGAAGCAGGTGACTCCCCCACCCCTCACTTCTCCATTTGTCTCTTCCTTGCCAGCCTTGAGGAACAAGAGTCCTTCTTACCCAGTTCCCTCACCCTCCTGTCTGGGTCAGGGAAGGGCCAGGCTTAGCTCCAGGGAGGCAGAAGGGAGGCAGAAGGAGTGGTCCTCTAATGGGATGGCTCCAAAGCAGCCCCACCCTCTACTCACCTTCCTGTCCCAGCTGGGCCCAAGCTCCTGATGAGTCAGGGATAGAGGATGCGTCCCAGGTGAGGGTGGGGCTGCCTGGCTTCCTCTGCAGGCAGAACCCAATTGACCTAGGAAATCAAACCGAGCGGCTGCTTCCCAGGCCTGGGTTCCCCAGAAAGGGACAGCCGGCTTTGTAGAATCTGAAGGCCGAAGCTCCTTTGAGCTGGTTGAGACCCAGTCAATTTTAAGAGTTTAGGCTGCATTCCCAATGTTTGTGGGATATGGCTGGCTTGGGACCCTCTAAAGCAGGGTAAAAAAAAATGGGTCCAAAAATCAAAGGAGGGTTGCAACCCACCTGGGGGTGTCCTAAGTTGGACCCCGCTAAGCAAGTAGCCCTCTGACCAGCTGGCACCAATCACTCTTGGAAATCTAACCCACCTACCTGGACAGGTATCAATCCTAGTGACACCCAGTTTGGTCAGCCCAAGGAGTGTCCTTGTCCCTCTGCTGATGGTGGTACAGCTGGCCATCAGATCTTAACTCCTCCCTTGGGAACCACCTGAAGGGGGAAAGCCCACGGGGAGAGGTCACGGTGCCCTGGGCGAGAGGGACCGAAGGGCAGAGGGGAGAAAAATCGTTGCAGGTTTTGTTTCTGGTGGTTGGTTATTCATCTGGCCAAGCAAAGGGGAAGAGGAAATGCTGGCGGTTGTGGGGAAAGAGGAATTTAAAGGTCTGTGGAAGGTAAGAGGTTTGCCAAGGGGCCTTTTGATACGGGACTCCTCATTTGACCAGACCACTGCCTCTGTGTGTGTGTGTGTGTGTGCGCGCGCGTGCACATGTGTGTGTGTGCATTGTCCTCTCTGATAATATAGAGGTAGTATGAGATTTGTTCATTTTCCTTAAAACAATCCCAGCGATTAACAGCATACATGAGATTCCTGATCCCAGGTCCCCCTTGTTCTCAGAGTCTTTTAGTACTTGGCTGAATTAGATCAGCTTACTCTGTGACTGGGTGGTGGCAATGTGAGAGGCAGATTAAACATGCAGATTCAAAACTGCGCTTCTAAAGTCAGTCTTTCATTCATTCATGCTTTTTTTTTTTTTTTTTTTTTTGCCAACAAATGGCACTCTCAGCCCCACCCTCTTCAGTGACAACGTAGTGGATAGTTTGGCTTTCCAGGGCTCCACATGCAGTTTTCATCATAACTAATCAAAGCTGGCCTCTTGCAAGGCTCCTAAGAGGTTATCCTGCTGTCCCCACACTGGTCTGCTGTCCCCAGTGCAGCTCCCCCACTACAACCCCAAACAGTTCCATAGCTTATAGGAAGGAGCAGCACAGCCTGCCTGGCCCAGCAGTCACGTAGATGAAGGTGATGGAAGAGCAGCTGGCTTCTGAAGAATTTCCCATTCTCTGCCCAGATCCCTCGGGAAGGGGTCTGGGAGAACCACACTGGCTGAATTGGACAAGCCTTCCCCTCAGGGAGAAAGTCTGGAGCCAGAAATGGTAGAGCTTGCGTTGCCCTGTTAGCTCCTTTCCAGATCGAACCTCTCTTGAAGGAACTGAGGCTGAGCTAGATTCTTGCCCAGTGGGCACAGAGGAGCACTTCTCTTCTGTCCTGCTGGAGACGGAGACAGGGATGGGTGGGAGGCGACAGAGGAGGAGAGACCGGAGAAAGGGGCAGGTGCACACATCAAAGGGCTGCAGGGGGTTGAGCCAAACACATCTACATATATGTAATGTTTATATTGACAAACTGGGTAAGTTTGTTCAAGGTGATTACCAAAACAGCTGAGGAAAATGTGCCCCCTCTCCCCCCCCCCAGGAGATTTAAGCCTGGTTCAAAGCTGGCTTTGAAAACTCTTAACTTCGCAATTCTCCCTGGGGGGCCCACTCTTCTGAGGCACCTCACATAGCCCTGAAGCCACTCATCAGCATAACAGCTTGACAACATCTGCAAGGGCCTTTGACCCAGCCGGTTAGTGGCACACACTCTGAATTGGGCAATCCAAGGCTAAGCGCTAAGGCTTAAAGATCCCGTGGTCTCCTGCTTTCCTGGGTGCAGAGCACTACTGTGCAGCCTCTTGGGCACACTTCAGGGCAGGCTCCCTCCATCCCCCTACCAGGCTGCTTGGGCTCTTCTGGCCAGCCTGACAGTTCGCTGTCCCTGGCCTGTCTTCAGTCCCTCTGCACACGCTAACAGCCATGACAGTACATGCTTTCACATGCAAATTGCTATGGAATTCTCAGCCCCTGCTGGTGCCCCAGCCCCCAAGGCCTCCCCCTGGGCAGATTCAGAGAAGAGAATGGAATCTTTCAAGCTGTTGGGGCGGGTTTTTTTTTTTTGGTTTTTTTTTTTTTTTTTTTGAGACCTTGGAGTCCAGCCCCCTTTTTAGATGGATGGGAAAACTGAGGCCCGGAGAGGGGAGACAGGAACTGCCCAAGTCACGCAGAGAGTTCACCGGACTGGCCCTCACCCAGGTCCCCTGACTTCCAGTCCATTGCCTCTTCAACACCCACCAGACCCCCTCCCATCTGGCTTGCTTACTATGGGCCCAGGGATCCCCTTCTCTGGCGCTTTAGTTTCTCCTAGGCACCCCTCCGTGGGGCCTGGGAGTGTGAAATCTGGAAAGAAAAGGCCAGAGGTGTCTGTGACTTAGGGCATTGCCCAGGGAAGGAAGCCATTCTCCCTTTGAAAGAGGCAGCAGGAGTTTTTGCTAGCTGGTCTCTTTGCCTCCCATTCCCTGCCTGGTCCAGACAAAACTACACTTCCCTAACCCAGAAGGCTGAGCCCCCACAAGCCTGCTCTGGCCAAGGCCTCTGTGGCCTCCCCAGGTGTGTGCATTCTTGCCCCTCCAGTGAGTTCTTACCAGCAAAGCCTGGGCCTAGGGAGGTACTGAGAACTCTGGTTCCAGCTTGGGTGTGGAAAAAAGAAGAAAAAAAAAGGAAAAAAGAAAATCCCAACTCCCTTTCCTTCAGTTTAGTTGAACAAGGCGGAGGAGTTTTCTGAAATGTACTTTACAAGGAAATAAACATAAATACTAAAGGAAGAAAAGAGAGGACCTCTCTTTCACTTTGACAGTCATCCCTCCCTCCCTCAGCATGCTCCACAGGGCCCTGGGATGACCTAAAGCTTGTCATGTCCTTAGCATCTCCCCTTTATCCTTCCTACCACACAGAGCTGCTAAAGCTGTAAAGCTGGGTACCCAACACCACCGCCCGACTCATGGCACCCAACCAGGGAAGATAGAGCCTTACACCTCACTGCCTCCCACACAGGGGTCCATCAGCCAGAAATCCCTGGCAAGTTCCTCCTGGTCTTTCCTCTGTGTGTCTGACCGGTGTGGAGCTAGGCTGGGTTTCACGGCCTTATGCTTAGCACATCTGCACCTATGTCTGCTTCTACTAGACGGTGGGCTTGTAGAGGGCAGGAAGCTGGTTCCAACTGCATCTCGCCTTGAGGGATATGCTGCAGACAGCTTAACACAAAGGCAATGTCAATAAACCTTTGAAATATTGATTCAATTGAAAGGGCTTGGCTGGGCTGGGACAGTCATCCTGCGTCTCTGGTCCTGCCCTCCACTGCTCATATTATTGTCCAGCCAATCCAGGAATGCAATGTCCTATTATATTACCCTGCAATAAACGCTAACATTTATTGACTACTTATTATGAGCCAGGCACCTTGCTCAACCCTGCCTGTCATTCCTTCATTGACACCTCCTGTTGTACTAGTGTCGCACTGAGGTCCCTATCTGAGACAGGACTATGATTAGCCTGTTTTATGGTTGAGGAAATAGGGAATCAGAGAGAGGGAACTAGAGAAAGTACCTTGCTTTCAGAAACATGGCTAGAAAGCTGTAGAGCATGGATTTGAACCCAAAAGACCTGAGTCGAGAGTTCAAATTTTAGACTAGTGAAGCGAAATACTATTCTCAGCATGATGGGGGCTAGATTCTAGGGCTATGTGGTTATGGTTACAGAAGTACTGTCGTGTGGTAGTTAAGAGCCTAGCGTCTGGATTAGGCTACTGTGGTTCACACATCTGCTTTGCCACGTCCTAGTGAGAAATTGTCAATCGAGTTATTTAAACTGCCGCACTTCAGTTTTTACATCCAGCAGCTAGGAGTGAGTGAAGCTTCCACCTCACAGACTCTAGTGAGGAGTAAGGAGGACAGAGGTGGTGGGCTACAAGCTCTTTCCAACTTCAGCCCTAGGGCTTAGCAAGATGCGAGGCAACCCCCAGGTTCCTGTGCCCCTTGCAAAAGCTTAGAGTCACAATCCAGAGACTTGCTTCTAGATGTGACTCTGCCACAGACACCCAGATGTCATCTCTTCTCTTCAGGCTTGCATTTTAACACCTGCTGCATATGAATAGGATGGTGTTAGCAGAAGAATGGCTGCGCCTCTGGAGCAGTGGGCTTGGGCCTTAGCAAAAGCTGATCAATAATGAATATGCAAATATATTCTCTACCAGTGGTCCACTCCCTGCCTAGCCATCCAGAACAACAGGTCTGAAGTGGGGCACATTAGCTCCCAGAATGGTGTAGAATTCTTCCAGGGGGGCAAAAGGGATGCAGGACTCAGGGTTTCCGTCCCTCCCGGCCTTTGTAGGGCCACTGGAGTTCCAAGTTCCAGTTGATGGGTTCTCTACAGTAGCTGGCTCCTTTCCGTACTGTCACACTGATGAAGTTTGAACTTATAAGGGCTTTCTGAAGGCTACTTAAATAGTAAGAGTCGGCTTCAACACCAAGAGAAGACCATGTGTATTGGGAATGCTAGTCACAACTATATGCATTCGAAGGTGATGTTCTAATACCAAAAAGTTGGCACACACCCGCAAAGACAACTCCTCTGTGTCATTCCAAATGTTTTTCATAATCGACCTAGTCAGACAAACACAATGCATATACAAACAGGCTAGGATACACACATGTGCATATGCACACATGCACATACAGTACACGGATGTGGGTGTGCACATACACATACCTCTAGTGACATATTTTTAAGTCAGTGCAGCATGTAATAAATGCCACCAACTGCTCCAGTTGCCCTCGGGAGTTTTGCATGTGTGCCACTTGACTCACAGAAGATCCTCTCGGTAACTCGGCTCCCTCATCTATGACATGGAGAGGCTAGAAGATGCCAAGAGGTAACACCTGTCAAGCCCTTAGAGACAGCATGGGATAACTGTTCCGTTTTATTATTGCAACTACAATTTCAATAAGAAAAGGATGGTCACATGTCTGTTTCTTGTCATTAAACAATGTTCTCTCCAAGGGTAGGCACCACATTCTATTGTTCTGGTTTGATGCTCCACTGCCCAGTACAGAGCCTGGCACATGATAGGTACTGAGTGAGTTTGATCAAAAAATAAACATTATCCGATGCCTTCAGTGTACAGAAGAGGCCACCAAGGCTCAGGAGGGAAGAAGAGTGGAGGCCTTGCACTGTGATCTCCTGGGACAGCAGGTATGGACAGCAACACTAGATTCCTGGAGCTGGAAATCCTTGGCTCTCTTTCATCCTCCCTATGATGACAGTGTCCGAGGCCAGTTGGGCTGCACCCTCCCCAATTTTTGCCCTCATTCCCTCTATCCTGGGCCCTAGCCTGGCCCAGCCAAACAGGAAGATTCATTAACCATCTAAATATACAGAGCCTGGGGGCCATGTGCAGCCTGCAACAGAGCTGGGGTCCCAGTAGGGCCCAAGCCTGAGGCAGCAGTACCAGAGTGGAGGACAGACTAGCTGGGAAGAGGCCTGGAGAGGGAAAGCCCAGAGACCAACTAATCTGATGATTGATGGGGAGGTGAGTGGAGCCAGGCCAGCCCCAGGCTCTCAAACTCCAGTACAGTCCAACTTGTAGCCAACTATCCCTGCAGCCCCTCTGTCTCCCCCGCCCCGCCATCCAATCCTGGTCTCCACACCAGCAATGGGGCCATGCCCCTCTCTGCATTATGGGGTCCTGGGCTTCAAAAGCAGAGTGCTTAAGAAGTGGGCGGCTAGGAGTAGAGTAGCTATCCCCAGGCTCCTGCCTGCTTATTATTGTAAGGGCTAGTTCTCTAATCAAAACTCCCCAATTACCCAAGGGCCCCTCTGATTAATATTCCATGATAACAGGAACGGGTCACATCTGGCTGCAGGAGCCAGAATTCGACATTCCAGGAGCCCTGTGATTGGTCTGCAAGAAGAATAATAAACTTCCTTTTTTTTCCTTCCCCCTTTCCCTTCCCTTCCATTCCAAGATTCCCTTTTCCTCTACCTCATCTTCCTCAGGCCTATGTCTAACTCTCCCCACTTGCATCTGAGGTCCTCACTATGCCCATTGTCCCCTTCTTTGCCAGGCTTGCTCTTTGATGTGTCAGCATCTCCAGCTAATGGAAATGGGGCTAAAGAGGGAATGACTTAGGGTCCTTTAAACAGTCTCATCAAATCTGCCTAAGCCTACAAGGCAGTTAGTATTCTCCCTGGTTCTTGAGAGGGAACCTCTATGGTTGAGAAGGCACAGGATTCACACAGGATCACTCAGTCATTAGTGACAGAGCTGGAGTCACCAGCCTGGGGGCTTTCTGCTTCCTAAAGCCCACAGTGATTTGATGAGGATGGCTTTTGACCTTGGATGTTCAGATAAAGGCAGGACCCAAGAACATTGCATAGAGCCATGCATGGTCCAGGACAGCCACTCTCCCAGGCTTCTAGTGCACTGTACAGAGGATCTCAAGTTCCAGACCAGCTTAGGCGATGTAGTGCGACCATGTCCCAAGAAACAACTGTCAGTGAGCCTCAGGCCTTGTTAAGAAGCTAGACAAGAAGATTATCAAAAAGCTGTGGTGCTGTTCCAACCACAGCAGCTGAAGCAAATCCTCTGTATCTGGAACTTGGGGGGAAAATGAGTCAACAACTTTTAGTACAATCCCACAGTGGTGAGGAGAAAACACTCCTCCCTAGCCACACTAGAAGGATAGCAGGGACTAGAGACTTAGCCCTAGAGCCACTGCCACTTAGATGAACTCCTCCCATTTGCTGTCACCTGGATGGGGATGTGTGGAAGAGGTTGCCCATAACACCCACATGCAAGGGACTGCCCACATGCCCTCCTGTGGCCTACCCCAAACACCAGACAGGGCCCAGCTGCCTGTGTTTATTCATTCTTCACTAGGAACCCTGCCTGGATCGGGGTGGGGATAGCAAGTAAGAGTTGTGGCTGTTGGTGGTGACCAGAAAGGATTCTCCTTCAGCCAGCCTCTGACCACGCTTACTCTCAATGCATGATGAATCTCTGTGGGAAAGAGGGAGGCAGTCCCTTCTGTCCCAGGGCCACAGTGATCTGCCAAGGGAGTGGGGGAACAGACGACACTGTGTAGGCTGTACCCGTGACAGGCAATTGGAAGTTTGGTTGGCTGAGGACATCTCCACCTGGCATTGTCACCTTGCTTCTGCCTCCCTCTCTGGTGTTTTTGCATGCAACTCAAAAATACCGAAGGGCTAGCTCTTTAACTCACAGCTAGATAAACTGGAGACTGGGGCCGAGAGGACTAAGAGGCTAGACTAAGTTAGTGGCCCTTGGTTCTAATCTTGCTGCTTCTATGCGTCTGCTTGGTGCTGTCCTAACCACTGCTGAGACATAGAGCTAACTAGTCCCCATTTTCTCTCTACCTTCTTGACAAGGCTTGAGCCCCGCGGATGGTTGTTTCTTGGGACATGGCCTCATTATATAGCCGGAGCTGGGCTGGAACGTGACATTTCTCTTGTCTCTGTCTCCCGGTGTTCATGAGAAGTCTCCTTTTTCCTTTCATTGCTAGCAATCAAACCTTGTACCTGCTAAGCAGAGAGTGGTCTTCCCCTCCAGCCCAGGTCTGCCTTTAAGAGCTCCAGCTCTGTGTAGAGGAGCAGGGGCCCAAGCCATACCCATTCCTACTATTTATTTTTTCTTTCTTGTCTTGATCCAGCTCCCCATAGCCTCTCACTCTACCCCTTGCCTCTACTTTGCCTGCCCCCTAGACTCACCCTGCTCCTAGTTCTCTCTCTAATGTCTCTTCCACATGCCGGCCGAAGCCTTCCTGGCCTTCTACTACCCCATCCCACAACCCAATGAGTTGCTTAAGTTCTCTGAGCCTCAGTTTGCTCATCTATGAAGTGGGGGCAAAAGTCCCACCCAGCTTTCAGATTTGTGAGGATGCGCAGAGAGCAGGCTCACAAGTGACTCTGAGGCAGGTCTGAGGCAGCACAACTGCTCAGTGTCATGGAGTAGCCTGTCCACCTGGAAACAGGCCAACAAGGGAGCAGTGACTGCATCAGGTACTCTTACAAGTATGTCATGTGGTCATGTGAACGGTTTACGTAAGCGTCCCAACAATTTGACATGGTATCACTGCTGTTGTCTTATTGCACAGACGACTGTCTGAGGTATGGAGGGGTTACGCAACTCGACAGGATTCACCTTGCTAGCAACCTGCAGAGCACACAGCAAAGTCACGTTGTCTGCTCTACATACATTTGGGCCTCTCAACATTCTCTCTCTCCTCCTCCTCCTCCTTCTTCTTCTTTTCTCTCTCTGTCTCTGTCTCTGTCTCTGTCTCTGTCTCTGTCTCTGTCTCTCTCTCTCTCTCTCTCTCTCTGTGAGTGTGTGTGTGTGTGTGTGTGTGTGTGTCTGTTTTAGTTTTGGTTTTTTGGTTTTGCGCCACAGGGTTTCTCTGTGTAACCCGAGATCTGTCTGCCTCTGCCTTCCAAGTGCTGGGATTAAAGCTGTGGGCCAGCACTGCCTGAGGCATGCTGTCCTTTTTAACCTCCCTTAGAAGTCTCTGGCTCCTCAGCAGCTACAGCATAAACTCTAAATCCCCTAAACTGCCACCCAATGGTTGCCTTTCCTTCTCATTCCTCATACTGCAGTACACTATAGGGCTGAGGGCTTCCGAAACACCCAAGTGATGTGTGTGTTTTCCAGTCAGCTCCCAGCAGCTCCTACCACATGGAACGACCTCCAGTTCCAGAAAACCCTGCTACCTGCCCCCAAGCCTGCTTCCACAAGGACTTACATCTTAAAGTGCTTGGGGGGGTCAAGTCAGCACTTAGAGGCAAATGCAGTGTGGCCAGTCTCGTGGGTGGCATGTAGAGTCACTGAAGTATCATCATCCTTGGGAAGCTGGGTAGAATCTTACCCCTGGCCTGGGGCAGAGGCTCTCAACCATATGGGCACCTAGTACCTAGTCCTGCCCTTTGGAATTACTCCTCTCAGTTCTTCTTCCCTGACCCAGATGCCAGGACTCTGTGCAAGAGCTTGTCTACCAAGCAACTGCATTTAAAACTATAAATCAGGGCTAGTAGGAAAGGCTGGTCTCCTGGGAAATCAGATACTACATTTAAGAGGTATATAGATTTTGCCACCCCCCCCCCACTTCTTCGGAACTTGAGTTTGAATGACTCCATGTGACTTCTGGGCGTACTGGATGCTTGTGCTTGGCCCCTGCAAGGGGGAAGGGAAAGATCAGTAGTTTCCTCTCTGCTGTTGATATGGCTTTATTGTCATGCTCCGGGATTGACTGTAACAGACAATTGATCCTACTGGCCAATTATTGTCAGAAAGCAGGACTTAAGATCAACTACCCGAAACCTGAGATCATCAGCGTTGGCAGAGGGCCTCCAGCATTCAATTGGTTTTTCTCCAACAATTTAATACAGCAGGTCAAATCATTCAGTTACCTGCGGGTGCAATTTGCAACTAATTCATCTTGGAGGGTTCACCGGGAAGCTATATTGCCTAAATTAGATGTTCTAGGGGTGTTTTATTGAGAGTTTTTAAATGGCCACAGTGGCAATTGGTAACGCCTGCTTTGAAAGCATTCCAGACAGAAATAGCTGCAGGCCTGGCTTCATGGTAGGGAATTTAGCACATTGGAGACTTTGTAGACTGTTTTCAGGGGAGAAAATGCCCTGTCTGGGGTTACCCTCTGGGTCCTCTGTGAGCATCACCCCTAATCTGTCTAACCTGCCCACACTCCCTTTATCCTTCTGCCTAGCTCTGAAAGGTACCCAGGACTCTGCTGCACAGGGACAACTCACCACTATCAAGGTGCAAGATTGCTTCCGAGAACTCAGTCCCCAAAATGTCTGATGCGCCCACGTGACTGCTGGCTCAGCTTGAAAAAGTTGTATTGAGCAGACTTCCTACCAGGCAGGAAGCTGTGAAGTCTCTGGTCTCAAGTCTCCTGCTCTCCCTAACGTAATGCATCTTGGCCGAGGGTTGCACACTGAGATTGTTGCAGCACATGTGACCTTTCAGGGGCCTGGAGAAGATGGTAGCTGCCAACCTGGGCTTTAGGGACATAGAGGCTTGGGTTTACCTCCTAGCTGTGTGTCACTGGGCAAGCGATTTCACTAGACCTCAGGTTCCTCTGCGAAGCAAAGGTAAAAAGAGTGCCTGCCTCCTGCATCTCCTTGAGGGAATTTAATGCCTATCATTATTTGTCACTTTCCTTGCATAGTTGCCATGGGTCTTCATAGCAGGTGGATTGGAGGGATCTTCATGAGAAAATCAACATGGTATTCTGTGTGACAATGTCTCCTGGGGTCTACTTTGTGAAGGACTGAGAGAGGGGTATGCTCTGGAATCCTTGGTTTACGTCCATGTCCCAGATGTCTTGAAGCTTATAACGGACGCTATTTCCCTTATTTATGTGACTTTCAGGTGAGCCAAGGGCCAAATGCAGACTTTGGCGGTTATAGAACCTTGCAGAAGGCATCTTGTATATGTGTATGCCACGCCCCTGGGGTTTATTATCTCCCTAACCTCATTTTTCTTTATCTTGATTTCTTTTCAAGTACATATTTGGTCATTTTCAATTTTATGGCATTTGTTCAGCTGTTCAAATCTTTTCGTGAACCACATGATATGAATGAGGGTTGTACGAAGTGCCATCCCATAATAAATGTTCACGGTCGCCAGTGCTTACAGAGAATCAGTTGATTTAATCTGACAACTATGAGGAAGGGAACATTGTCACCTCCCTTTATAGACCAGGGCATTGAGATTCAGCCGAGCTTAAGTTACTACATCAATCCTTCTGACTCATGGCTCCGGGACTATCCCTGTGCTGGCCAAGTCAATCCTTTTCTAAGCTGTCTCAGATCCACAGGTACATACAGAGGCGCTGACTAGGGATTCACAGAAACAGGTAGCAGATGAGATGGCTATGCTCAGGTGCAATGGGTCTGGACGGCACACAGTAAGGTGACGATGTGATAGGGTTTTGTATGAGACAATGAGAGTAGCCTCGTCCAGGTGATAGAATTCTAGCTCAACGCAAAAGAAGCTGGTGTCTTAACACACACAATATTGCCATAAGGAAACACTTTCTTCGGTAAGGCATTTGCTAATGTAGATGATAGTGCCTCTGTACTGAAGCCTTTATAAACTTCTAGTCCTTCATTCATGGCTCTGTCATGAAACTACACTGTGGCCGGGCATCAGAGATGTAAAGATCACTAAGACATGATGAGTCTGGGTCTCCACCTTCAAGGGCCCTCTGACTCTGTGAAGAAGCTACTCCGAACCAAGATACCTCCGTTACCCCGACCCACACCTTCTTTAGGGAGTCTGGGAAGTGCTGAGGCATTCAGAGGTCAGGATGGATCAAAGAGAGGCAGGAAGTCATCATCTCTTTGGAAAAGTCTTCCGAGAGAGGAGTTGAGGAGAGAGGGTGAGCTGATTATGGGGTTGTGAGGTTTTTTTGTTTTTTTGTTTTTTTTTTTGGAGGGGTGGGGTGCTAGAACAAAACAAACTGAGCTACAACAGCAAAGGCAGGAGCACAAGAGAAGCTTCCTAGAGGGCAGGACGTCTGTTAGTGGCCCAAGAGATGAAGCCATAGGAATGAGTGACTGAAGAGATGCAGGCATTTGGAGTGCATTAAGTAGCTTACTGGGAGAGGCCTGGCCAGGGTTGGAAAGCGTGTCTGGTCAGCCTTGCATTTTAGACTCTGTCGTGCACTCAGAGCAATACAGTGGGCAGAGGCAAGAAGAGTTTGTACTGTGGCCCAGCCTATCATACATGTGGATCTTTCAAATAAACGACATGGAACATGTTCACAGAGAGCTTACTTTCCTACATGGCAAGAGATCCATGCATGATACATGATTAACAGAGTACTAATTTATATACTATGAGAGAAGATGATAAGAGCTTCAAAAAAAAGAAAAAGAAAAATTGGGCACATAAGGAAAGGTAAGACTGAAGGGCAAGGTTGTTTTGGGGTATGATCAAAATGATGATATTGAAGCAAAAACTTGGAAGAAAGCAAAGGCCATATAGGAGCTCATCTTGTATTGGATTCCCAGCCTGTCATAGACCCTGGCAGGATTTGATATCCTAGGTTTGTGTTCTGGTATGTCAGGCAAGAATCACCTTGGGGAGCCTTCATATTCTCTTGTGTTCCCCACTGTCCAGGCCTGTGTTGAGAAGATGCTACACGCAGAGTTGACAGACAGGGCCAAGGACTAATGGGCTTACTGTAGGTCTGCTCCAGTAACTCTTCTGAGACCTCCTGCAACCCCAGGGCTCTCTGAGAAGCTGAGGAAGAGAAGACACATCTCGGAAAGTCTCTTGCTGACAGAAATGAGCAGATCCAGGAAGGACAAACCTGGTCTAGATGCTGGGCCTGTGGCGTCACAGACACTGCCTCTACCTTCCACCACTGGGCATGAACCCATAGTCGGGCAGTGCTTGAAGAAACGCCTCAATAAACGTTGAGGCTATTTCCTACAGGACAAATGGGGGATAGCAAGCTGGGTAGCCCAAGGATCAGCCTGGAGGGGCACAGTGAGGGATTCAGAAACATACCTACCATTAGAGACTAGGTCTCCTATCCTCCAAGTGTGTCTCTGTTGAGCTGGACCAATCAAAGGGCCCAGCTTGTTCTTTCCCTTACCAAAGCTTGGGAGTTTGTAACACACCGTTCAAAATTAGTGACCACTGGCCTCTGTGTTTCAAGGGCTTTCTCTTTGTTATCCCACCCAGTCTTTCAGCAGCCCTGCTAGAGTTATTATTGTCCCTCATTTCCTTGATGAGGAAGCCAAAGGTCAGAGAGGTTAGGCGACCTGTCCAAGGCCACACACATCAGGAAATTGGACGGCTGGCCCATCTTAGCAGTTTAGCTACCATGTCTTTGTATTTAGCCACAGAGGCCATACAGGTGTGAGATGGAAGTGTGTGTGTGTGTGTGTGTGTGTGTGTGTGTGTGTGTGTGTGTGTGTAAGTAAGAGAGGTGGTCATGTGTGTGAGCATGGCTGAATGATGTTGACTGAAGAGGAGTCCTGACTTACTTTCAGATCCTGTTTCATGCTCTGCCAGGGCACTGCCTGGGAACACGGCAAATTCCCTGTGAGACCTTTCTGCCATGCCTCTGTGGGGACTTGGTTTGCCTGAGCTAAAACCTGAACAGATCCGCAAAGCAGGGGTTCTGAGGCAGTTTCCCAACTGTGTGGGCAAGGCTGGCGGCCATCAGGTGCTAAAGACTCGTTGAAAATGCACACTCTTAGGGTTCCCATCCAGTAGTGCTGAGTCAGAGATGTGGGTGGGGCCCAGTGATCTCTGTTTTAGCAAGGCCTGCGCAGCTCCAGTGTGAACATGAGATAGGTCCAGGAGAGAAGCCCCACAGAGGGCCAGCAGTGTGTGCTTCTTTGTGAACTGACACTCAGGTTCAGGACACATTGCCTTTTAGTTTCCAAAGGAGCTCTTGTAATCTTCCCCCAAGTCTCTCAGCAACAGGGATCCTGCCTCCTTCTCACTGAGTAAGCTGACATCCCTGGCTGAGCATAGCACACAGAGCCTCCCTTCAACCTTTCCCCCAAGCTAGCCAGGGCTCCCCTGGAAAGAGAAAAGAGAAGGATAGGCAACATCACCTGCTCCCTCAGATTCTTCCCCAGCATTCTCTCCTTCCTGTCAGCAGCACCTGCAGAACAAGTTCCCTCTTCCCTAGGTGAGCTCACCTGGAAGGGGATAGGTGATACCTGAAGGAAGGAGGAGGGCCTTGGAGCCCAATGGCCTCTCTCTTTAGGGTACCCAGAGGGACAGCCTCAGGGGGCAGCCTCGGGGGGTCCTCCTCTCTTCTCAGCTGGGTATGGAACTTCCTGGGACTGGTCCAGGACACAATACACTGGCCCCATGGCTCCACAGGGGGTGAAGGGTGGGCTTTAGGTTGATTCCTCTGCACGATAAATCTTTAACCCCAGCCACAGGCCTGCTTCAGCAGGTCCCTGGTAGAGAAACTGGGGGACTCTCTTGTCTAGCTTGCCAGAAGGGCTGGCAGTGACAGAATAGGACATGAAGATGGGGAATAGCTAGGCCCCCCAGATATAAATATACACATATCTAACAGATTGTGAGAGTGGGCTTTTGTCCAAAGCATATTGGCAAGCACTCGGCCCACTGATTCTCTACGGTTTGTGGCATCTTGGGGGGTCTACTGCCGTCTCACCAGGAGCCACAGATTCTTTCTGTTCCTTTTCTTCCCTGCCCCCAATCCCCCCCCCAACACACACACACCATCTTCCTCCTTTTTGTTTGTTTTGGTTTTGTTTTGGGGATAAGGGCTTCCATATAGCCTAGACTGGCTTTGAACTTGCTAAATAGTCCACACTGAACTTGAACATCCAGTCGTCCTACCTCAGCCTCATGAGTGCTGAGATTATAGGCCTCTGCCACCATAACTGGTCACGGGCCCTTTGGAAATGAGGGTTGTTTTTTTTTTTTTAATGCTTTTATTTCAATAGTAAAGGTACTTGTTCTCATAAAGACAACTATGATTTGCAATTGAAAGGCATTTTCATAGCTGGCATTCAGTCGGAGGGTGTTTCTCAAGTGGGAGCATGCAGATCTGTACTGGATTGTAATTGACAAGAGAAAGCTATTCAGAAGTCGGCTTTCCAGGAATGTCTGTCCTATGATTGGTGGATTACAACCCAAGCTTCAGGGTTCACCGGAGAACACTAAGACACAGAGACGGTCAGGTACTTACTTGAGATTTTCCAACACATCCAAAGAGTGGACACTGGCAAGGCCAGGCTCCTGCAGGCCAGCCTAGGAATCACCTTGCTGCACCCCGAAGGGTGATCTTGCCCTGTTTTCTGCTGCTATAGCAGAGCACTTAACACTGGGTGATGGTAAGTGGACAGAAATTAATTACTGTGTGATTCGGAATGTCTGGGCAGTATAAAAGCAGGGCGCAGACGTCTGGAGAGGGCTTGCACACTCTGTCATCTCCTGGTAAAGGCAGAAGGGCAAGAAAGGGCAGGAATGAGAGAGCAAGAGGACGCCAAGCTCACTTTTATAACAAGCTGATGTAGACATACCTACTCCTGTGATGACAGCACAAATCCACCCAGGAGGACCAAAGGCAAATGACCTTCTTATTAGGGTCCCTCTCCCCTCACTGTTGAATTGAGGATGTCATTCTCAACACATGAACTTTTGGTGATCTTCAAACATTTGCAAGGGTAGAATACAGTATGAGTGGCAGAGGTACGTGCCCACGATGTCACCACTCTAGATTTGTCTCTCTTTTTCCTGCTTCCCAGAACTGTGTGTATCTGTTTGACTGTTGTTGGTGTGACAAAAATACCTGACCAAAAACATCCTACTAAGAGAGGGAGGGTTTAATGTGTCTCATGGCTTTAGAGAGGACAGTCCTTAGTCCTCGGCTCCATTGACTCTGGGTACATGAAGAGGCAGAAGCTCATGATGTGCAATGGTTCCGTACCTCACAGAAGACAGGAAACAGACAGAAGGGCATCAAGAACAAAATATGTGGAAGGACTCACCTCTAGTGACCTAATTCCATTAGTGTGCCTTCACCTCCTTACATTTTTAGAACCTACCAAAACAACGCCACTAACTAGGGTCCAAGTCTTCACTCCTTGAGTCTCCCACAACTCTTTATGTGCAAACTCTAACAGACTGCACACACTACAGGAGTAGCTTAAGCTCGTGTTGACCTTATATAAGATCCAGTTAGCCAGAGGATGAATGGAGCAGATGGGATTAAGACCTTTTTCATTGTGACTACTGTGTCTCTATTCTAGGACAGACGTGCAGATATGGTGGGGTTTGGGGGTGGGGAGGGGTTAGGCTTCAGAGAATGGCTCCTGATAGCTTTCCTTTCAGTTTTTAATGAACGAGTTTATTACAAGTATGGCAAGCAAAAACAAAAGAGCCAATGGCAAGAAGCTGATAGGCAGACAGACAGCTATCACCATCAAATCAAGGGCAAACAACTGGAATAGCTCAGTTGAGAGAGTAAGAAAAGGGGACATCATCAAATTCAGGGCTTACAGCGCTTAGCAGAACTTGATAAGGAAGGAAGCGGCCATGTTGCAGTGCCTGACTGGGAGTCTATCCATTGATTGGCTTTTGGCTTCTAGTTCCCAGTGCAGTCATATTTCCATGAAGGGATAAACAGTAGTGGCCTGTGTTGGGTAATGGTTTACCTTCCAGCTGTTCTCAAGGGCGTGGCGATTTTACTCATAGGCTGCTTTCATGTCCTTTCTCCCCATTACAGTATTGGGGGTGGTGGGGGGAAGAACAGCTTGCCTCGGGACAGGGCGTCTTGAAGACACTGAAAAGAAGCATGCCGGAGTTTGGGACAAGTGAGCCCTATTTGCTTTCAGAGTCTGCTTTCAACAAATGTAACTAGTGCATGACAATTTTATTAATAGTGTCTATCACATCTCCACTCTGACTCGTCCTAGCTGGACAGTAAATGATGATGATGAGCAAACCTTTAAAAATGACGGCGTGTCTTACCAGTCTCCAAAAGTGGATGTTTGCAGCTCTGAGGGCATTGAACATCCATGGAACATTTACTAAATGCCAGGCACTTCACAACTGGGACGTCAACATGTGACTGGGGAAGGGATGGCTACATTTTGTAGATTTCGAAAGTGGGAGCAAAGGTCAAGCCCACTGGTTGTAGATGGGACAGCCATCTCAATATTGATTGTCGAGCTCGCTTTCTTTACATTCCTTGCTTTCCTGTGATCATCACATTAGCCCTGGAAAGGAGCCAGAATGTGTCATCTGTCTCCTGTGCACAGGAGAAGAAGCTGCTGTTCAGAGAGGGGAGCAATGAGATCACAGGGTCTGTCCAGCTCCTGATACAGTATTTCTTCTCTGACCCCCAAGAGCATCCCATCAAAGAGTCAAGGCAGGGAGATCACTAAGGATGTGGGTGTACGTCAGGAACAGGTTTGTCCAAGGTTAGTGACAGTGGGAAGTTTGTGGAACTCACAAACTGGTCAGAAACTATTCTCTCCAGTCAGTGGTTTCCCATGTGACAGTCATCTGCACACCATCCCAGGAAAACATGCTTTCTGTAGCCTCTGAACATGCTCATCTATTTGCTAGATTGGAAATCATCCCTTTTTGGGAAGATCAATTTGGGAATCCATTCGCAGCTCCCTCTTCCCCCCATGCTATAACCCCTGAAATCCTACCTGTGCTTCTAAGGCAGTTGCCCCCACAGCAAATGAATTGAGATGGAAATGTTTCCATTGACTAGCTTGGGCTTCTGGAAGTTTGGGAACCCTTTCAATGCAGTGCCATCTGCTCTTCAACTGTGTTGGCTTCACATTTCTAAAATGAAATTTTGCCAGCGATGCCAACTTCAACTTTAGCTCACATGTTCGTTGATGTCAATATATACCCTATTTCAATGTAAGCCTCTTTTGCTGAGTGTCTTCTCATGATGGACAGGGGCCATCCCTGGAGATGCTACTTGCTGGCAGAACTGAGGTATGGTTTCAGAGACAAGCTTAGGCTGAGCACTGTCATTGGTGAGGCAAATGCCACCCAGAGGACATGATGGCTATACAGCAGGTAGTATGAAAGAATATACAGAATGCAGAAGCAAGGGCTGGGCAGATGGCTCTGTCAGTAAAGTACTGCTGTATAAGCATTAGGACTTAAGTTCAAATCCACAGGACTCAAGAGAAAAAAATAAAGCTGGAAACGGTGGTCCACAACTGTAATCCTGGGACTGGGGAGATGGAGACAAGAGGATCCTCAGGGATCTAGGTTTAGTACCTTTGGGTTTAGTGTCTGGAAAACACGGTGGCCCAACAACAAATGTTTCATGGTAAAGGTGCTTGCCAATCCTTATGACCCAGTTCAATTCCCAGAACCCATATGGTAGAAGGAGAAAACCAACTCCTACAAGTTTTCATCGGACCCCTCCACAAGTACAGTGGCATGAATGTACACACACACACACACACACACACACACACACACACACACAGAGACAGAGACAGAGAGACAGAGACAGACACAGAGAAGGAGATAAAGAGATGCATATGCATTGAAGGGCACTTTGGGGTTGGGCCTGTGGATCCTGTCATGAATCCTCAGGCTTCCTCTGTAAAGCAGTAAATAACTGGGCTCCTGTGCCTTCTCTGCTTACGGTCACTCTGCTTGCCAAGAACCCCAAGAAGGGAGATGGGGAACTCTAGTTTCTGTCAACAGAGAAATGATTAGTCTAAAGTCACAGATAATAAATTGAGACTAACGTGGGAGCTGGACAGCAAAACTTCAGCAGGTAGAAACAGTTGTTCAACGCCTATTTTCTGCACGTTAGTTACTGACCAGCTGCAACCGATGGGCAATAAGGCAGAAGTCCATCTCTTGAGAGGCAGTAGACACAAAGGTTTGAGCCAAAAAGAGTGAGTCCAAATTCTGGCTCTGCTGTTTGGTGGCCCTATGACTTTCAGCCTCAGCCTCCAACTTTCAGGAGACACAGCTGCATCACCTACAAATATGGACATCGATTATCACACCATTACCACCACCATACTTAAGGTACATAAAATGCCTGATGTAAATGTGTATCCGACACATGTATGGTCTTATCACATATTTTTAAAAATAAAGCCTCCCTATGCAGCCTAGGCTGACCTTGAACTCAAAAATTTCCTGCCCCAGGTGCCTAAGCACTGGGCTTTGCAGGTATATGCTACCATATCTTCCGTCTTACTTCATTTCAATATACAAAATCTTATAACCCATGCCACAGATGAGGAAAGCAAATAGATTGTATGATGTGTCCACTATTATCACACAGAAAACCGTGAGGACAGGATTTGAGCACAGGCATGCTGGACCCATAGCCTTTGCTTCTTTTTACTCTATTGTAGGGCCTCACACCAGTGAGATGGTTGGCTGGGTCAAGTGTCTTATAATACAGTGGTTGTCAAGGTTCTTTCAGATGAAGCAGGAGAGCACAGGGAGAAGGGAGCAGCGATGTCCAGCCCCCCACGAGTGGGTCTACCCACAAACTAAGTATTTCTCCAGTGGGTATACCCTTTTGAGCTCTGTACATCTTATTCTCCCTCCCTCCGCCCCCGCTCCCAGCGCTTCCAGGTCAGGGCAGACCTTTCCTGCCCCTCCATATAGCCAGTGTGCCTCCCCAGCCCGGGTGAGACATTAAAAATTGAAACCTCCTTTGAAGAGAAAACAGTTTAATAAATGCTCCATCCATTTTTCATGAGAAGAACAGGGCACGGATGGGGGAGGGAGAGACAAGGTGGAGACAAGCAATAGGTAGGCAGTGGAAGTCTTGGGGTTCCCTGATGGGGCTAGTCTCCCCTCCCCTTCTCTCCCTCCACCTTGTCGGTAGGGCCTCTGCTGGACTTTCTCTTGGGGACATCTCTGCCTTCTCCCAAGAAGATCCTGGCTGCACTTCCACAGATGAAGGAGAGGACTAGGTGACCTATATGACTTCTGGGACCTGCCTTCACACCAGAGTAGGATGAGGCCTGTCACTTGAGCCCTGGCCACTCATGATGCAGCACAGGGCTAGAGACCCTTGACTAGACAGTGGGCAAGTACTAGGCGTCCTGCAGAAGCCCAGCAGAGAGGTTTGAGCCACAGGGAATCAAAGCAAGCCTATTCCAAACCCGGGGTCCCATTCTTCAGCCAGGGGCCTGTCTAATTAGGAGAGACAAAATTAATTTACTCTGCCCTTTCTTATCTCTCCCACCTCTCCCATGGGAGATCTAGCCATGAGAGAGATCCCTCAGTCTGACCCTGGCAGGAAATATGTATACCCAGGCTTACCAGAAAGAGGTATCTACCATAGAGCTCTTTGTGGGCATGCTACTTTTCTGTGTGTTTCTGTTTGTGTCTCTGTCTGTGTATCTCTCTTTATCTCTCTGTCTCTTTACCCTTTTCTCTGTCTCTCTTTCTGTCTCTGTCTGTCGTGTGTGTGTGTGTGTGTGTGTGTGTGTGTGTGTGTGTGAGAGAGAGAGAGAGAGAGAGAGAGAGAGAGAGAGAGAGAAAGGTGACTCTGGGATGTGAGTAGATGTCCCTATTTGAGCACAAATGTTCCTATCACTCCCTGCTGTGAACACACACAAACCATCCCTCTGCACACACTCAAGGGCAAATGGAATGGGTAAGGTGTATGAACGGCCATGGTGGGAAGAAAGGAAAGGAAAACAGGTGCCAGAGAACTGATCAAGTTCAAGTGCCTGAAAGGCTGGCAGTCCTGACTAGGCTACCTCCAGCCACGTAGCTGTTCTATTTGGGCCCTAGAAAGAGAGAAAGAGCTTACTTCCAGATCCTGTCCAACTGAGGCAGGCAGCATGGTGTTCACATGTCTATTGGCATACAGGTAGGACTCGTACTTTGTTAGTATGGTCAAGAGTGGCCTTGGGGGACTTGCTTTTGGCAAGAGCTGAGAAGCTTAATAGAGGCTCCTCTTGCTCAGGAAACCAGCTTTTAATATAAAAGCCCAGGTCAGTGTCGGCAGAACATTATTCCCACCTCTCTCTGATAAGGAAGCCAGGGTGGCCTTGGGCAACCCAGAGCATCTCTGTGAGCTCAGTTTATCCATCTGTAGAAAAGCATAAGAAAACTGCCTCGCTCATAAGGCATTGATAGTGGGTGCTCACATAGGTGGAAATCCTGGCTCGGTATGTATGGGCCTTGGGCAACACGAGGCCTTTCTCAGTCCATTTGTGCTGTTGTAACAGAATACTAGACTGAGTATTTGTAAGAAGCAGGAGATCCACTTCTTACAGTTGGAGAGGCTGAGAAGTCCAAGGTCCGGGCCTATATCTGATAAGGACCTTTTGGCAGCTTCATCTCATAGCAGACAGCAGAAGGACGAGAGAGCTCGTGAGCGAGGCTAAACTTCTCCCATCAGAATCTACTGCTATGATAACCTACTCTTGTGAGTAATCCAGGTAGAGAGGCCATACCAGGTGTGTGCTCTAACAGGTCTCCTTCCTGCCACCTGACTCCAACGTGGGACCCTCCCAGTGGCCTCCTGTGTGGATGTTAGACCTAAAGAAGAACTGTTTTGCAGGTGAGTGTTAGCAAGAGAGTTGGGAAGAGAAGGACATTGTGGGCACACGGTGGCCCCTCTTTCCTGCTTTCCCTTCTCCACTGTCCTTTTTCCTCCTCACTCAGAGGATGGAATGGCCCCAAGTCCCAGCTAGTCCATCCCCCCCCCCAGGAGACCACACTCCAATAATCATCTCTCCTCTGTTGGCTCCTTGCCCTGAGTCTGCAAATGCTTTCTAGTTTCTTCCATCTGAAAGAATCTTTTCCTCTGCAGCTAGGCTAAGAGGCCCCATTGAGCTCCTTCCCTCCTGTGTGCCTCCCCTCTCACAGCCAAGCCTCCCCAGCCAGAGTCTATACTCCTTACCCCCTGCCGGCTCTGCCTCCCACTCCCTGCTGTCACTGTGAGAAGCAGCCATGTCTGGAGGACTGAAGGTCATCTCCTCCCCTCTAGCCCTGGGCCTTGACAACCACCACCTGGTGTTTGGACATGTGTGCGTGGCCATCTCTCCACATAGGGCTCATTCCTAGGTTTCTTCCTGTTTGCTAGTGTTTCCTGACCATCTTCATGCCTGGCCTCTAACTCCCATTGTTCCCTTTCCTGGATTGCTTGTTGATGAACTTTCTCCTCATGGTGTTGGCTCCCTCTTAGAATACAGGAAGAAGAGGCCAGGGGGAACATTTTCTGATGTCCTTCCATGAAGAGGTAAGGAGTTAAAAAAAAAAAAGAGGTCAGAAGGCAAGAAGGGTGGCTCATTCTGGCGATCCCAGTCCTGAGGAGGCAGAACTTTCTGAGGCAACCTGGGATACAT
Source organism: Mus pahari (assembly GCF_900095145.1). Lineage (NCBI taxonomy): Eukaryota > Metazoa > Chordata > Mammalia > Rodentia > Muridae > Mus > Mus pahari. The sequence goes on from NC_034613.1 coordinate 85,320,675, forward strand.
TGAGGGATTATCTCTTAACGTAACAGGCAGCACCGGGGACTCTGGGTCCTGGAAGCCATGAGCAAAAAACCCAAGTGATTTGTGTTTGTTTGTTTTTGTTTGTTTGTTTGTTTGTTGCAAGTCAGTCTGTGACTGGAATCCAGCTTTTGTTTGTCACAGGTCTTACATCTCAAATGTGTCTTGATGTGTCTTGAACTTGCTCTGTATCTGAGACCTATCCTTACATCTTTGCTGGGATTCCAGGCATGCCGATTCAGATTTTTCAAGATACAAAATCCCTGAGGTCTCCAGGGATGGCGACAAGCTGTGACAGAGAAGGCAGTGAGGGGAGGCTCTCCTGTGGCCCCTTTACTAGTCTGGAGGAGTGAGGGGGTGGCTTGGAGCAGGGTGCCTGAGGGGTGACAGGGTTCAGGATGCACTGAAGGGGAACGCTGGACTTGTCTAATGGATTGGATGTAGAAAATTTCAAAGGTAGTTCTTAGGCTGCAGCAATTGAGATGATAGTAGTGTCATCCACAGAGATGGGGAATGCCACAGGAACCAAGGGCCTGGTGGGAAATAGTCAGAGCTCTGTTTTAACCATGGTAAGTTCAAGATCCCATTAGATATTTAAGCAGAGGTATCGACTTTCCTGGAGCCCAGCTGAATGGCCAGCGCAGGAGCTCTGAAGTGGAAAGTGAAGTTCTCACCTTGGGGACTTTGAGCTTGCTCTTCCCTCTGGTTTGCAAACATCACAAGGTCACAGCTCCAACTTCTCTTTCAGTCCTCTTCTTTCTCTTTGCACATGTATGTTCATGTATATGCAATCACATGTGCACATTAAATTGTGTCCGGTGGGAGACCGGACAACTTCGAGTTACCATCCGCAGATATACAGCCCATCTTCTTTGACAAAAGATCTCTCACCCGGATCTGAGGCTGATCAATTAGACTAGATTGGCTGTCCAGAAAGCCCCAGGGATAGTTCTGCCTCCGCTTCCTAACTGAAGGGATTTCGGGCTATGCCACCACGCCTGGTATTTTTACATGGGTTCTGGTCTATGTGCTTTCCAGGCAAAGGCTTTGCTGACAGAGTTATCTCCTGATGTGTCATCTCGATCTGAAGTCACCTGCTGGATTTGGTGGCACTTGCCTGTAATTACAGCACTTAGGAGACTGAGGCAGGAGGACTGCATATTCCTAGTCAGTCCATGATAGTTTTATATATATATATATATATATATATATATATATATATATATATATACACATTTTAAATCATGCACATATACATGTGCATATATCAAAACTGTCTCAAAAAGAAAAGCCAACAGAGCAAACACATTCCAAGCAGTCTTCCCCTGCCTGGTCATACTGTATTACAGTTCCGGGTTTTATCCACTTCTCACCACTCACCACTAGCTGAAGGTCTCTTGTCTACTTACTTGTGTACATGCTACATTATACACTATACTACACTGTGAGCTCCGCAAAGGCAGGAGCTGGTCTTGTTTTTGTTCAGTTCCATACCCTCAGACACTAGAACAGTGTCTGGCACATAGTAGATGCTCACTAAATCTTTATGGGTTGGACAGATAAATACATCTCAGTGCATTATCCCATGAGAGTAGGAGGGTAAGGGACCTGGGTGGGAGAGGGGAAAGGGAGAACATGATCAGGTAGGGGGTGGGGAACAGGAGAGACCCCTGGAGGGCCAGAAGAATGAATGGAAACAGGCAACCTCGGGAGGTGGGAGGTGGGGGGGACCCTCTAGAATGGACCAGAGACCTGGGAGGTGAGAGACTCTCAGGACTCAAAGGGAGGAACCTTAGACAAAATGCCCAACAGTGGGGAGAGGGAATTTGTAGAGCCCACCTCCAGTAGAAAGACAGGACATCAAGTGAGGGATGGGGTTGCCATACCACTATCAAAAACTCTGACCCAGAATTGTCCCTGTCTAAAAGAACTGCAGGGACAAAAATGGAGAAGAGATTGAGGAAAAGGAGGTCCAGTGACAGGTCCAAATTAGGATCCATCTCAAGGGGAGGCTCCAAGGCCTGACACTATTACTGATGCTATGGTGTGCTTACAGACAGGAGCCTAGCATGGCTGTTTTCTGAGAGGTTCAACAAGCAGCTGACTGATACAGAAGCAGATACACCCTGTGGTTGAATTAGGAAAAGCTGGAAGAAGTCGAAGAGAAGGGCAACCGCGTAGGAAGACCAGCAGTCTCAACTGACCTGAATCCCTGAGATCTCTCAGACACTCAGCCACCAACCAGACAGCATACACCAGCTGATATGGGGCCCCCAACACATATATAGCAGAGGACTGCCTGATCTGGCCTCAGTAGAAAAAGAGGGGCCTAACCCTGGAGAGACATGGGACTCCATGGAGTGGGGAGTTCTGGTGGGGGTTGAAGGAGGACATCCTCTTGGAAATAGAGGGAGGAGGAATGGGCTGAGGAACTCTGGGAGGGCAGACCAGGAGGGGGGCAATGACTGGATTGTAAAATAACAAAAGTAATAATAATAATAATAATAATAATAATAATAATAATAAAAAGAATAGCAGAGTAGTAGTTGCTTCCCTTGGTTTCGACAAAAGGAAACCCAGGCCTAAGCTTTCTGCCAATCTAAGTGCACATGCCTAAGGAGTGGTGTAACTAGGACAGCTCCAGGTCTATTTGACTCCAAAGCTCATGCTCATGCAGCTATGCACTCTATCCTGTTTGGAAGTATCATCTAGAGATGGCCGCATTTGGAATCCACCCTATTATATCTTTGCTGAGAGAAAAGTTCTCAAGCAAGGTCTACACCCAGAACTGGGCATAATAGCATGGCTTTCTTGTAGGAATGTTTTGAGGATTCCCTATGGGAGTACATACTCAAGCCTTTCCCCCATACTATCTCTGTGTACTTACACAAGGGATTAATAACCTCTTAGGTTCTCAGCCTTCTTATCTGAATGATGGACAGGGGCTGAGAAGGGTGTAGCAGGATAGTCTGATTTCTGAGGATCTTTCTGGAATGTCTTTCCAGCTCAGCAATTACAAAATTCTTTGGTCTTCCACAGTGGTTAGAGTAAGTTGAGTTGAAATGTTCTAAATTATGAGCATTGTGAATTCAGGGGCCTCTACTCTGGCCATCAAAGCTCAGGCTCTGTGGACGTGGGAGGGCCTTTTTGAAGTTTGAGGGAGGTAAATTGAGGACAAATCAAAGGAAGTCCTTCTTCACCCCAACTTAATGAGCTTATGGCTTTCATTACACACAGGAATGGTCCAGGCAGGAAACAGGAATGACTTGGGATGAAATGATAAATACCAGAGACACGGATGGCTCAGAGCAGGAGCTGGCCCTGCTGACCTCTAAGGTCAATGGCAGGGAAGTGGCCTCTTAGGGCCCAATCAGAGACCAGCCCTAGGCTTGCTCAGAGCCAGTCCCTGAGACCATGTACCTGTTCTTTCTCACCTCAAGTTTCACCGGTGTCACCCCTGGCTGAGTAGAGGGAGGCTCAGACAGAGCATGGACACTCACCAGGACTGCAGGGTGGGTGGGGGTGGGTCTTAGCTCATGACTGCCACCCACCGCTGCCTATGCCAGCCCTCCTCAACTTCTGGGAAACATCTGGCATAAGATCTCTCTCTCTCTCTCTCTCTCTCTCTCTCTCTCTCTCTCTCTCTCTCTCTCTCTCTTTCTCTTTCTGACTCGCCCCACCCACACCTGGTAACACCAGCTGGAAGGAAAGATGTTCTCCTTCACACACTGCAGGGCAACAGTCGGTTGGTGACTTTGAGAAGTTACTAGGGTTCCAGCCTGGTTCTTTCCTTTTAACCCCCTAGAAGCCCCTCTCCTTCTACTATTCCTATCCTCCATCTTCCAAAAGCCAGTCCTGCAGGGTCCTGCTCTCAGCTGGCTGTCAACAGAGGTGTTAGCTGTCAGCTGAGGTGTTAGCTGTCAACTAAGGTGTTAACTGATATCTAAGGTGTTGGCTGATAACTAAGGTGTTAGCTGACAACTAAGGTGTTAGCTGATAAGGCTTAACACCCCCCAAGGGGGATGCGCATTTTAATAGGGAGATTGCTAAAAAGGAATGGTCTTCAAGACTCAAATCATATATGCCTCCTCGGTAGAATGGTAAGCAATCGTGCCATTTATGGGGGGAGGTGTGGGGAGTCTCCCCTGAATCATACCATTTAAATAATCACTTATTCATAAGGTCACCCCCCCCACACTCCCAACATACACAAGGGGATGCACACACATCTATCACTTTTGCAAAAAAGGGGGTTTGAATTGTGTATACATAGGTATACAATTTTATGACTTGTGAAAATAACAACAAACACCTCCATAGCTCTCACCGTCATGACAGGCACTGTTCTAAACACTTTACATATATTCTTACTTCATCTTCCTAGCAGCCTTGTGAACTACGCACAGTTACCTTTCCCGTTTTACACTTGAGGAATGCAAGGCTCTAAGAGGTGAGGTAAGGTGCAGCCCCAGGGCCACCCAGCTAGAAAATGTCAGAGGCAGGCCATATAAAGAGCCAAGGTGGCCTCAGTTTCGGCATTGTTCACAACAAGAGCATCCTCTCCTCATCCGGTTATAATCAGGGAAGGATCCCTGTGCTGTATCCTTATCCTGGGAGTGGAGGGTGTTTGTTTTCAGCCCTCCATTACAGGTCCAGGTAGAGAGCCCTCTGCAGATGAGAAGAAGTGGTGCATTCTGGACTGCGGTACGAATCCACTGCTGAGTGGAGAGGGTCTGTGGACCGAGAAAGACAGTGCTGTCTACTGTAGGGGCTGAGGCAGATATTGTGGTGTGCTGGGGACCCACACCTGGGAGTCATTACTTGTGTCACATAACAGGCTCCTACTGTTCTTGCTACATTTTAGGACTCAACCATGATGCCTCTTGTGGCCGCCCTTTTTAGAGCCCCATAATCTACTCCCAAACCACAGGAGTTCATCTCTGGCTACTAGAGAAGACAAAACCAACTCCCAGGGAAGACAGAAATGCAATGGTGTTAGAGAGAACAGATATGGAAGGATGGGAGCTTGAGCTTGAGAGGAGGCTTCATGACTAGGGCTTCTGCCAAATCAGAGCAAAAGTGGTGTGAGTGTGTGTGTGTGTGTGTGTGTGTGTGTGTGTGTGTGAGAGAGAGAGAGAGAGAGAGAGAGAGAGAGAGAGAGAGAGAGAGAGAGAAGGGGGAGGGAGAGGGAGAGGGAGAGACAGAGGGGGAGGGGGAGGGAGAGGGAGAGGGAGAGGGAGAGGGAGAGGGAGAGGTGGGAGATAGCAAGGGGTCTTTCTTTCTAGGAGAGGAGCCTGGGAAATGAGGTTTTCAAAGACACCCCAGGGCCTAGCCATCTTTTCCTATGGGTACTTAAGATCTACCAATGTGGTTTGCAGGCCAGAGATAGATGGTAACATGGAACTTGTCATGAAAGTGGCTCAGCTTGCCATATGAGGAAGGTGGGGGAAGGTTAGCTGGGGACAGACCCATGGGCAGGCTACAGGGCCCTGGCCCCAGATCATGCTGTGGCCCAGGATGGGCCATGCCTCTGAAGGGAAAGAGAAAGGCTTAGACTTCAGGGACACTGGAGACTTAGAGTTTCAGAAGACACAGGGGCAGAGAAAGCCTGTGGCCCCGCTTTTTGCCTCTGGGCTGAGCTTCCTGGTTAGCAGGTCTAGCTAAGGCTAAAGTTAGGATTTAGCACCTGGAAGACCGGAGACAAGCTGGAGCTGGGGATAGGAACCGATTATGGTTTTGTTTTGTTTTCCATTTCACTTGTACACATACCCTTTTACTGCTTTTTCTTATTACAAAAACTATCCATGGTCTAGTCTACAAAAATACCAACGATGTTGTTGCCATACAAAACAATGTCACCAATCATTTTCATAATCTGGCTCCAGATAACTAGTCATAGCATTTGAGCATATTCCCACCTGTTTCTCCCCTCTGTATATATTTGTAATTTTGGTTATATAAACTGGTCTTTAAGGTAGATCATAATCATTTTTTCTGATGTGAAATATGATCCATAAATTCTTTTTGTTACAAAGTATTCAATACTTATGAAGAAATTGGAATTTCTGTACTCAATTCCCTCTTGTTAAAATTTCCCTGCTATGGGTTGGGGAGATGGCTCAGAAGGCAAAGCACTTGCGACAGAAGCATAATGGTCTGAGTTTATATCACTAGAACCCACAAAAGGCTGGACACAGTAGCCCGTATCTGTAACCCTGGTATTCTTATAGCAAGATGGGAGGCAAGCGACAAGAGCATCCCCAGAAGTGCATGGGCCAGGTAACCTGGCATACATAACAGTGAATGAGACTCTGCCTTATACAAGGTGGAAGGTGAGCACCAATCCCCAAACATGTTCTGACTCCACATGTGTACTATAGCATGAAGGCAGACAAATACGCCTGTGCACACACCTCTTGGTGTAATTATTGTAATGGGTGTCTTTATGGCCAATAACATAGAGGTTTGGAAGTTGTCATTTTGTTCCTCCTGACCTCTCCCTTGCCAAGGTGACTCCTAAGGGAGGATGTTGGGTGCCCTGCTAGAGAAGGGCAGTGGTGTGTAGAGTGAGCCCTTTGTCTTTTGGAGCCTGTCTTACTGTGTACAGCAGAGAAGATGCATTGGCACAGCCATCCATGGTCTCTCACAGAGCAGTGTGCTTCCTGTCCATTCTCTTCAGCATATTTCTCCAGTATCTATCTTCTCACTATCCGTTTCCTTTTGTCATGTCTCCTGTTTCTCTTCTCATCCATCCTTGATGCCCCCTGTGAGTCAGCCAACCAGGGGCCATGGACATTTCTCAGCTGGCCCAATGAGCCTGACGAAAGCACGGATGTCAGGGGTCCTGGGCAGTTAGAGCTTTCATGGCCACAATGGCACTGGGTTTGTTTGTTTGTTTGTTTGTTTTTGCATCAGCTTTCAGGCAACTGGGAAGGTGACCAAGATGGTCACACTGAAGAAATAAAAAGGCTTTGGGGAAAGGAAGGCTCTCGTGGGTTCATCCTGAATGGGAGGACTTTCTCAAAAAGACACGGGTGTCAGGCCTAGAAAAGTCATGGGATCAGAGGTTCTGGATTAAAGTTCATAGCCAGTATCTTCAGACAGCTTCCAGGTGTCGGAGGACCAGTTCTTCAAAATGACTTCTTTTCACAGTCCCTTCCCTCTTTGAGGTAATTAAAGTTCATGACTTTAAAGAAAGCAAAGGTTTATTCCCGGTATATATTGTCTCTCCCCCACCCCCTCCCCGTCCTCTCCTATACAGACATGCACACACATGAACATGTCCTAACTCTGGCAATGGACTCCACTGGTGGCACAGCCCTGGCAAGTTCACCCTGTCCATGCGTTCTCCTGAAGCCTTCAGAGCACCTTCTGCGTGGCTCTCTGGGATAAGTAAGCAGTTGCTTGGGCTGGGGACAAGTTGAGGCTTCTGCAGGAGACTCAGCAAGGGCTACAGCATCTGCTGCCTGGAGCCCCTGGAAGTGCTGAAGGACTCCATGTGTGGAGCAATGCAGGCACCATTGGAGAGGGGGAGATAATTGACCTCATAATTGACCTAATTAGTGAGTGGCTGTGTGGAGAGCCCTTGGGGATGCTGGGCCTGCAGGTGGCATAAAGGCCAGGCAGAAATGCAGAGGCTGGGAGAGCTGAAGCCCGAGCAATTGCCAGCAAGCGGGCTAGGGAGAGGGACAGATGGGGGGGGGCATAAGGAGAGTGGGGCAAAAGCAATGGGGGTGCCATCAACATGATGGAGTAGGATGTGGGAGAGACCTCAAGTGCATGGTGACAGCATCTGAGGGCCCGTGAAAGGAAAAGATTGTATCTGGGAATGCTGATGGGAGAGAAGCAGGGACTGATAGCCCATGGGAAGGTGATGGGGCCTATGAGTACTGGGGGTCAGGGGGCGGTCAAGAAAAGAACAGGGAAGACCTTGAAGGCAGAGAACCAGAGTCTGGGTGCCCTGAAAGGAAAAGGGATCCACTGGATTAGAAATCCAAGGGATTAGAAACCACTGGAGGGAAACAACAGAGCCTGGAGTTTCTCTGGAGTTGTGGGCTAAAGACAGAGTTTTTTAAAAAAACGTTCTGGGCAATATAGATGTCTGTACATGTGTGAGGGCACATGCATAAAGTCCACTTGAGCACAGATGTGCATTGTTGGTCTCTGTCTATCTGCATCTGTGAGGAGAGACATGGTTGGGTAGTATTGGAAATAGAAACCAGAGCACCTGCATCCCAAACTTTATGGAAAGCTTACTTCTGTATCCTAAAGAGCTTCTGTCTTAGGCTGCACTCTTTCAATGAGGTAGGACAGAACAGTGGTTAGGCTTGACAGACCCTCATGGAGCTCCATCCCATGCAGATATGATAACTGCTCTGGGGAGAAAGAGGATGGAGAAAGACTAGGGACTGCCTCAGCAGAGCAGGTGGGGACCTCTAATTTTAACTAGAGTGGTCCATATGAGCCTCTTTGAGAACATGCTGGGATATGTGAAGGATGTATGAGTAAGTGCAGTATGAGGTTGGAGAGTGCCTGGCATACTGGAGATCAGCAAGGAGATGCTGATCTCCTTGTTGACCCTAGAGAGGATGGGAGGAAGGGTGGTCAGAAGAGAAACTGTTGGGAGTGGCATGGGATGGAGAGCACATCTTATGAGGTACAATAAGGCTTGCTGAAAGGATTATGGCTTTTACTGTAAAGGAGATGGGAGTTACTGCAGGTGGACCACTTGAACATCCTCCTCACTTGAACCTCCTCACTGTTACATAGGAAATAGGTTTTGGTGAAGCCAGAAAGGAAGCAGAGACAAGTGAGTCTCTCCATGCAGAGATATGTATGCAGCAATAGAAGACGGGCTGGAGAGGTAGGGTGGAAGGAAGAAGAGGTGCTTAATAAGACCAATGTCACTAGTCTACCACAGTTGTCTGGCTCTGGCAAGGGTTCACTGGTACCGAATGAAAGGCCCTGTCAATGAAGGAATTGGTTCCAGTTCCAGGAGTTCATATCCATCAGGACTCTGGTCTGTTTGACTGAGAACTAAGAACATTTGAAGGAACCAAATTTGCAAATAGGGCCATATCATTTAGAGAGAAAAACTCTCTCCAGCCCCAGTGTCTGATAGAATAGAGAGGACATGGAGGCATGGGGCTTTTAGAGGTTCATTGGAACTCAGAAAGACTTGCTTTGAACCCACTGGCCAAGCCACAGACAAAGAGATGAGACCCCGGAGCATATGCTGATCCCAGTGCCCATCAGAAGTGGCCATCACTGCCCATGCACACAAGCTGATATGTGTGATGATATTTACAAGAACATGCACATCCTGACTCTCGTGGTCCTCAAATGATCATGGGCACATCAAAGCAGCGTCTCCCAGTCTCATCGGCTCACCCCTCGATGGGGACCAAGTCCCCATTGGAACTATGTCCCTGTGTATCTGCATGTGCCGATGATCATGATCTTGTCCTCTGGAGTCCAGAAGTGCAATATTGTGGGACTGAGTGCATGTTGTTAGTTTTGCATCTGTCCCCTCTCCTCCTTGCTTTGAGAACTCCCTTGGGCCTTGTCTGGCTTGGGGAATCACTAGACTTCAGATCAGAGCCTGGTAAGCACTAAAAGCACTCAATCAATTGTTGAATGAATACAGCCCTTCAAGAAGTAGAGGGTCCGCAGGGCGTGGTGGCGCATACCTTTAATCCCAGCACTTGGGAGGCAGAGGCAGGCGGATTTCTGAGTTTGAGGCCAGCCTGGTCTACAGAGTGAGTTCCAGGACAGCCAGGGCTACACAGAGAAACCCTGTCTCGAAAAACCAAAAAAAAAAAAAAAAAAAGTAGAGGGTCCAAGGATTGGGGAGCAGATAGCGCAGAAGGCTGCCAGAGCAAGCTGGGTCTTTCTCTCTGAAGGGTGGCAAGGAACCATCTGTGGTCTTGCTGCAGCACCAGGACACCCAGGGGTTGCCTTCATCCTCCCCAGGCCTGGGAGTACTTCATGGGGCAGGGACTGGGAGAAGCTAGAGGGAAGGAGACAGAGAGAAGAAGCAGATTCTTCTGGAGATTACTTGAGGAATTCAGTGGCCCAAACAGCATGTGCGTGGGGCAGCAACTTCACTGGCTTAATAAGGTTTCAGACCCTCAACAGCAATTCAGTTCCAGGGTTCTGTGGAGCCTACACCCTGAAATCAGGACCCAGTCTGAAGCCTGGGCCCTGAGCGTTCATTGGACACCCACTGCCTCTGCAGACTAGTAGGCCCAGTTCAGTGAGTGGGATACACAGGTGGGTATAGGGTATGAAGCGGCCACCCAGATGAGGTTCAGAGCCAAACTCCTTGTCTTCTTTAGCTGTGTGGCCATAGGCAAGTCAACTAATCTCTCTAAGCCTTAGCTTTGCCATTCACAGAAGGGACAAGAGTAACGTCTTCAAAGCATTGATGTGGGGAGCTAGAAACCAGATCAGTTGAGCTGGGCACCTATCTCTCTGATAGAGCACTTGTCTAGCTTGTGAAAGATCCTGGGTGCAGCCCCCATACCGTAAAAGATCACATTATGTAAAAACACCTTGCAAATATTCCTGGGTGGATTTAGTCAACCTTTTCTTTCTTCGGAGGCCAGAGGTAAAGAATTCGTACAGAAAAAGAGTAGCAAGAGGAATGAGCTACCATTTCAACAAACACCCTGTTGTGACACTTCACAATCAGGAAAGTGTCTTCTCTTCCATGAGCTGATTTTGCAGAATGCATCCCTAGGGGACAAGCATACGGGGGATGAGTATCTTCCATGAAGACAAATATTGGGCAGACAGTAGAACTGATTGGCTTAAACCAATGGTCATAGCTGTGTCCACACAGGGAATCCTCCTACACATCTTAGACTCATAACACAGAAGAGCCAGGCATCAAGTAAGTTGGGGCCTCCTTATTAAGCTACTAGGCCAAAAATCTGTCCTGGGTGTAGTACCCAACCTGGTCCCCATCCTTCCTACCTGGAGCCATTCCAGGCAGAACAGAGCTACCATCTTGGAGTACAGAGAAGCTCAGAACCTCTTTCTTGGACCCAGACATACCTGTGGTTCTGAGGCCTTCTCTAGGGCTGGGCTAGTGAGGCCTAGAGATATACCCAGGGGGAGCCTCCCTGCAGGCAAATCTAGACTTCTGGGAGTCTAACTGGCCAGGAAGATAGCAAAGGGAGCCCCAATGGATGAGGGCATGTGGGGAGGTGTTGTTTGGGAAGCAGACTGCCCTCCGGTCTACCCTCCTCTCACACTCAGAAGTTTATTAAGAGTGATTTGTTAAGCTGTTCCAACCTGTCAGCAGCCACTTCAATGGCTTTACTCCTGCTTGGGTTTTTTGGGGGTGGGGTGGGGGGAGAGTGGGTTCAAAAATGTGAAAAGTTGAGAGGTGAGCTAGAGAGGGCTAGAAGTGGACCTCTGGTGCAGAAGAAGGTGCAGGCCTGGCTTCACCCTGAAGCCTTGTTTCAATCTCTTGCTTTCAGGGTGGCTCTAGCCTCAGGCAAAAGAGAGGGATTGGGAGGCAGTGATGGTTGGCTTGGGCTCAGGCAAGTAGGGTGAGGCTACTAATGAGAGAGGATGAGGACTGAGTCTGAAATGGAGGTGGGGATGAGTAGCGAGTGGTGCCGTCATGGGACACTTGGATGCCTCGCTGGTCTTTGGAGCACATGCCCAGATGTGTAGTTGAGGGAGTGTGAGTGTGTGTGTGTGTGTGTGTGTGTGTGTGTGTCACACTGCACCCAGACACTCATGTCCAGCCCTCTGTATCATTAGCTCATTCCATCCACTTAACCGTGTCATTTAGAAGTGGTTTTTAAAAGGCTCACAGAAGTCAAGTGACTTGTTAGATGTTACATACATTGAAAATGGAAGGACTGAGTTGGGAGCCCTATCTGGCCAGCCCCCAAGACCTTCAGAGCACCTGGAGCATTTTGAGCGAATCCCTGAAAAAGCTCCACAGATGTAGATGACTGGGCGAGGGGAGCTGGCCCTTACTAGGGCCTTGATTTCTTGGTCCCACAAGGAGTAGGGGCTGAGCTATAGGAGCATCAAGGGTCCTAGCAGTTTAAATGGTCCAAGATTAATCTGATCTATTTTCTCCTTGCCATGGACAGAAGGTGTGCTAGCCAGCCAGGGCCAAGGGCAGGAGCCTGGGAGAACTGAAGCCACCCGGAGTGAGGGAGGTGGGGGGGGTGGGGGGATGTTCCTGAGAGGGCCAGGCCCATGGTACCCGACCAGGTGCGGCTTTGAGCAAGACTTGGCAAGAGGAGACAGGTCTGAGGCGAGCCTTGGCTCTTAATCACTGCTCCCGCCCTCTTGCACGCCCTGCCACCCTCCCAGGAGTTGGGCGCCATGGGGGGCTGGGAATGGGAAGGGCCTGCCTGCCACATCCCCTCTTGGCCCTGGCCCTGCCCCATGGACTCTGGGGGGAAGCTCATTAGCTGGAGGGGCGCCCTAGCCCTCCCCTCACAGCTTGTCACACAATTAGCCACCCTCTCTGTACAAGTTGCTGTGTAATTATTGGGTCTTGGCGGGCCATGTAATTAGCCTGCCCCAACCTCCAACCAACTCTCAGGGTCATTAGTGGGCCCACTAGGGGTGGGGGGAGCGGGTAGAGAATCTACATGACAATGTACACATTGTGATGCCTCTGCCTACATCCAGGGCAGAGGGGCAGCTGGTTCCATTGTAGGGCTAGTTCCTGGGCACATCTGCCCCTGGCCCAACCCTTGCTCAGAAGCACCTCCACCCTGACCAGCCACTCACAGGTTCCAACCTTTTCTTTCCTCTCCCTTGAGACCCACAAGCCTCCCAAGAGCGTTCTGCTATTCTGTTCATCCCCACTTCACAGATGTGGCAACTGAGGCTTGCAGAGAGCTCTGGACTCTCCAAAAATGATTTAGCACAGAGGTGGTTCTGCAAGGATTGGAATGGCAGATTTGCCTCATTGAGTCCTTGCTACTACCACACTGCCTGCTTCCCACCAGGGCTCTCTTTCCTGCCCTGGGAGTGCCCTTCCAGCCTACCCCACCAGCCACCACCACTCCTCAGTCCATCCTTTCAGGAATCCTTAGAAAATTTCCTCGAGCCAGCAATTTGTCCCCCTCCGCTAAGCCCCTGGAAGAACTGGGGAGGTCACTATGATCAGTGTGGCTGCCTTGAAAATAGTTCCTTCTATTTAGGCAGCTGCAACTTTGGAGAGCTTGGGGACCATCCCTGCTTCCCTGATGCCCATCCTTAGGAAGACACTGTCCCCCTGATCCTACCCTGTTAATTTACCTCACTCAGGAGTCTGCACTGTGCTCTGCTATCAGGGTATGCCGATGGAATGGTGGCCATGAGAAGAGATGAGAGAAAACGGTCCTTGGATGCTGAAGAAACCACATGTCAAGGTGTCACAGGTCCTTGGTCTGTGTGATAGAGCTTGCCTGGCCATTTGGAGCTAAATGACCTTGAGCAGCTTCTCTGTGGCTGGAGTGCCGGGGAATTGCTGGGAAGGTTAAATGACCTAGCTCTCTGGCCAGTGCCTGGTTTGGTTAGTGCAGAGAAGAATGTAAGAGAGTTTTAATTTCTACCAACTCATGGTGTCTGAACCCAACCCGAGCTGCCATTTCTCCCAGGGGTACAAACCAAGTCTCTATGGACTGACGACCACTGTTCTGAAACTCATCTCTCCTGCCAGCCCCTGGAGGCCCCACCCATCTTCCAGCTCCCCCAGAACCTTCTCCCCATTTTGAAGGCAGCATTATTGGAGGCTGCAGGGAAATTAGTTGTTCCCTTGAAACCCCCTGCCCCGCCCTCCCCACCCCCCTTCCCAGGGCTGGTGACAAGTATGTGGGACTTAATTGGCTGGCATGAAAGGCAGCACTGACATTAATTGGCTACATTTGGCAGGCAGGCCCCCGGTCTGCCCCTCCTCTCTCCAAACCCCTACTGCTTCCCAGGAACCTTATCAATCCCACCATGGGGACCAAGGGCTTCCAGGCCCCTGCCAATTAGGCACTTTTTACTCCTTTTCTTCCCCTGATGGGGTTTCGTTAGAATTTATGACACTCTATAGGGTTGGGGGCAAAGGGGTGGGAAGCAGGAGATGGGGAGGCTGGGAGAGGCCCGCTCCTATGGAGAACAGGCAGGGGGAGGGGAGGGTGCGGATGTGAAAAGGACACTTGGGATTAGGCACCAAGCAGGAGGGAGGGAGGGAGGTCACAGGATGGAAGGTGGTGGGGGAAGGGAAGGGAGACTTTGGCCAGGCCAAGAAGACTAATTTAATAGGCACTGTATGTATACTTGGAGGAAGGTTTGTAAAAGTTTGTGGTGATCTGGTGCCGTGGCTCCAGGCCAGAGCTGGGAGGCCAAAGACATGGCTTTGCTTTCTACCTTTCCTTTCATGGCCTTGGGTAAGTCCCTGGTCCTCTCTGAGACATGAAGGGCCTTGGCAGGATGGATGGTTCCCACCCTGAGCAGAGTCCAGGAAGAAAGCAACTGGTCAGCCTTGTCACTTTAGAGAGCCCACACTGGCTTTGGCCACTGTGCCAATGGTGATGCAGTGTGGTCTTGGCCAACTTCACAGGGACTTGACTCTGTTCTAAGCCTTGGTTTCTTTATCTGTAAAAGGCAGATAACAGGCAGCTTAGGGGACCTGTGGATTGAAGCTGAGGGGACAAATTGACTTGTCCCTCCACTGGATTCTGTGTGTTTTGGAGAAGAACTTCTTTTGTTTCCTTGCTTGAGAGAGTCTTTCTATATAGACTAGCTGGCACAGAACTTACAAGCCTTCTGCCTTAGCTTTCCAAGATGCTAAATCTCTCAGACCTTGAGAGCTAGTTGAAAGTTGTGCTAACAGGGCCCACTGGGACAGATAGAGCAGGGACAAGGGGCCACCTTTTCTTATTCTGTGAAACTAGCTTGCAGCCACTGTAGCTGCTCAATGGTCAATATTTACAAATGCAAGACTCCTAGGTGCATCTGGATACACACACACACACACACACACACACCCATACTGTCTTTTGTGAGCAGGAGGTCTTGGACATTTTCAGTCTATACTAGTTTTTTGGTTTTACAGGGAGGATCAGGTATGATCCTCATCATTCCTACACGTCAGTTACTTCTTTCACACACGTTCATGTAGCTCTTCTTCTATACCCTTTAATATACAGCAAAATCCATTTCTGTTCATCCCTTTCAGGCTACACATGAGCCTTCTATTGTAAGAGTCACCTCTCCTTAAGCAACTCTGTTCTCCAGTCTTTATCCTGCCTTCCTTGGCTCTATGTTCCCAGTCAGTGTTCAGGAATAAGCCAAGCTGGATGAGCAGGGCAAGCCACCCCCCCATCTTGGTGAGGAATGGCCTGCTTGCTTCTTTGTAAGGTGCCCAGCACCACCTTCTCCCAACTATATCCTTTCTGTGGTCCAGAATTAGAATTTAGAGAAGACACTGGTCTCCTTTGCCATTTGTCTTCTGAAAAGATCATGGTCCCTGAAGGACATCAAGAATGCAACAGTCATTCCCTTCCAGCAAAGTCCTGATGCCCACTATGAGCTAGAGAAGGAACATTTTTTTAAAATTTATTTTCACACAGAACGATGCAAACAGCCCCTGTTATCACCATGGCATACCATTACATCACTAGGTGTGTTGATCATGCAAGACTTACTCTGGCTTGTGTCTTGGTGATTCATTGGCTCACACATGGTCTAAAAGGACTGGGCAGCAGCAGCTGGCACTAAGAAGTCTGAGCTTTTTTCAGATGGATCTTAGACACAATTCACCTGTGCCCTTTTGCCTCCTTGAACAGATATATCCTATGCCCCGACTTATCTCTTTTCTCAATTTAGATGCCCCATCCCCCAAACTCTGAGTAGATCATTGTAACTATTATCGTTTTGAGGCTCTGCAATTGTCTGGGGGTTATTATCAACTCTTGATTTATATTAACTAGGTTAGTTATTACAACAGATCTATAAGGTGTGGACAGTACTTTTCCTTTTATAGATAAGGAAACCGAGCCTTAGAACAGAAAGTCACTTGTTCTGAAGCATACAGCTAAGATGGAAGACAGATCATGAACGCAGGCAGACCTAGGTGACACACTGCTCTGTGCCTCTTGCCTTTGGGAGCAGCTGCGAGTCCTTCCTCATCTGGCTGCTGCTTCTACAACTCACTCATGAAGTGCCTGAGTGAGTAACTGCCCTTCCTTTCGTCTTGGCATTCATCTTAATGCCCCACCAGTTCATTAGACCTCTCTTTTTGAGAAAGCTCTCAGTTTCTCCCAGGCTAGCCTTGAACTCATTATCTTCCTACCCCAGGCTTCAGAGTGCTCAGATTATCGATGTGCACCACCATGCCTGTACTGCTGGACCCTCTGAAGTCCTACATGACACCTTGCATCCTGAAAACCTTGGACCCCACACATGACTTACATTCTACCTGCAAACATAGACTCTCCTCTGAACACTCTGGGAATGTGGGATGAGAACAAACTGTTGGCCTCAACCTCCAGCTCCAAATCTCAGAAAGGTACAAATTGTCACCAGGGCTGGGTTTTAACACCTTCAGAGACTCTAACCTCCAAGTAGACCATGTAGTACACTCATTTCTTACGCCACAGACCATATATAGCTAAAATGAAAAACAATCTTGACTCATAATATGTATAGAGAACTCAAAGCTTTGATTTTTTTCCCTCCAAGATACTACTTTGATATTTGAAATTTTTCTTTCCAAAAGTTTTCTCTCTTTCTATCCCTCCCTCCCGCCTGCCCTGCCCACTTGCCCCCTCCCCATATATGTCTGCTATGCTAGATCCTTACGCGGAGCTACCCTTATTTATCACATTTTCCCTTTTGCTGGCTAAGTGCTCTGTCTTATCTCCTCTTTGTTTTTTTGTTTTGTTTTTTATTTTTTTTATTTTTGGTTTTTTGGTTTTTCAAGACAGGGTTTCTCTGTGTAGCCTTGGCTGTCCTGGAACTCACTCTGTAGACCAGGCTGGCCTCGAACTCAGAAATCCNCCTGCCTCTGCCTCCCAAGTGCTGGGATTAAAGGCGTGTGCCACCGTGCCCAGCTCTTATCTCCTCTTTGATACCACCTTTTAATCTAACTTGTGCCTCCCAGACCCTGTGTTCCACCCTGCAGCTCTGTTTGTCCACCAACTGGGAAGAATTGGCAATGAACTGTGTGCCCATCTCTCCTATGAGCTTTGCTAGGCATAGGATGCTCAGGCTAGCGGCAGTGCCCTGTCTGCAGAACCCCAGACTTCACTTCAGCCCTGCTTCTTCAGAATCCACTGCCCAACAACTTCCCCCATGTGTTGGGTGCCTCTCTGCAGTCCTGGGAAACCAAACTCTGCCCTTCGTGTGTCTTAGGCAAGCATGTTACTTCTGAGTTACATCTTCAGCCTCACAGAAGTTTGGGATACACATGAAAGTTAGTTGCTGCTTTGAGGCAGTGCATCTCAAAATGTGGTCCCAGGACTAACAGCATCAGCAGCTTCATGGAATTTGTTAACAATGCACATCTTTCAGCACCCATCTCGTTCCCTCACTGAATCTGAAACTCTGGGGAGTGTGGTCCAGGAATCTGTATTTTTAAGAAGCTACCTAGCAGACCTTAATGAACTAGAGCATTTGAAAACTGTGGATGCTACAAGCTGGGCTAAGCAAAAGTTCACCCAGAAAAGTTCTAGCTACCACCCACGCCCATGTAAATGGGCACCAAGCTGGCTAAAGGGACCAAGTGATCACAGGCTGCCTGGTGTTTTGATTGAGCATCTTCAACCGTCTCTAGGAAATAGAGCCAGGTACTTGGCAGGATCGGTGGCAGGCTGTTATTTTTCGAGCAGCTGAAATGTAGTAGGATAGTCAGATATATCCACGGACATTTCATCATTTAACCTGAGGCCACCCGTGTGCCGAGTTAATCACCAGCTACTGTAAAAGTGAGGGATTGGAAGCTCAGAGAGGTCAGGAGCAATGGAGAAGTTACACCCGCACCTGTCAGAGTTCACTCAACCTAATGCTTAATGCCTGCTGCCTAAGCTGGCACCCCAGAGGTAATGAATGAATGCTCACTATAGGCCAGACGTCTTTCCAATAGCTTTACCAACGTCGGGTCATTCCGTCCGTCTGTGACTCCATTTTAGAAAGGCCCATCTTGAGGCGCATCGGTTTACCTACTCAAGGTCTCACCACGAATCTGTGTGTGGCTGGGAATCCCAGTCAAGACCGAGGGGGCTCTGGCAGCCTCATTTACAAACTGCATTCCTTTGCTGTCCCTTGAAAAGCCAAGCACAGGTGACATACTGGGAGTAGGGTGGTGTGCCCGCTGGCCTCAGCAGTCCTAGTCAGGTGGGTTGGGTTTGATCCTACTAGCTTTCAGCTGCACAGATGAGCTCATATCCTTCACCCCAGTCAGCTTCACCTGCCTGTGGATTGCTGCTTCTCTCATTGACTCTCCAGTCCCCCCTCCCCCAGTGTAGGTTGATCCCCTGGTATTCTCACTCAACATCTAGCTGGCCAGGAGTCCTGGAGACATGGACTGGAAGTCACAGGTCATGATGGCCAGAGGGGATGGAATCCCAGCAGTTAGGTTTCTCCTGCCTCTACCAGGTTCTTACCTGCCTGGGAGCCTGCACAGTCCCAGCCTGCCATGGGTAGTTGATGGCAGCTTCTTATTCTGACAGGTGGAAATATGAACTGCTAGATGGTTGGACAAGCCCACGTGTCTGCAAGCCTTCATTAGAGTGCCAGAAGTCATGATATGTTCCCAGGTGGCAAGCCTGTGCCATACTTTGTTTCATGAGCTGGCAACCCCCCCAGTCAGCAAGGTATTCTCCCATCATTTCTTCAGAGACTCTTGAGAGGCAAAGCCCCCAAGGGAACACATCCAGGTTTCTTTTCACTGCCCCGTGCCAGGCCAGTATTATTCTTTTTCTGCAGAAGCAACCTCCTTGCGGCCTGATATCAGAATGGAAACCTGGAGATTCCTTTAGCAACTTGCAATGGCAGCTCGGCTTTGCTTGTCTAGCTGGGCTCCTGTGCCTGTGTCCTATGTCTCTCCCACAAAAAAAACCTTCCTTGCCAGCCCTTACTGGCCCTCAGAACATCCCTAACTTTACCCAGTGCCCAAGTTTTTGTACCTTTCGCTGGCTCTGTCTTTGGCTAGCCCTGTCCCCAGGCCTGACGAGGTAACTTGTAGTATCTCTATGTCAGCTTCAGCCTGCGACCTTTAACTCCTCTCAAGGAGGAAGCTCCTTGTGTTTCTACTCTTCTTACATTTCACCCCCTCCCCCACCGTGTCTTCATGTTTGGCTTCCAGCTTCACTAAGACTCAGGCTGTGCACCGCACCTCAGTATCTCTGTACATGCCCTCCCTTCCTCCCTCCCTTTCTCCTCCCCATCTCCTGTTTGCCTCCTAAGAGGCATGTCTCTCCTCCCCTCCATACTTACCCTCTAATGCCATCAATTACACCCTTCGTTTTGTATTTTCACCTCTCCCCCTTCCTTGAGTGCTATTTCCTCCTCAGCCTATAAGGATTTTCAGCTCTCCTCTATCCTTCAAAGAGACCCTCCTTTGACCCTGCCTCCCCCTCAGGCTGGGCCTTCTCCCTTCCCTTCTCTGTTCAGTTAGACTCTCAGGCAGGGCTGTCTCTCTCTGGGTCTGCTCTAGGCCTCCCACTCTCACCTCAGTCTACTTCAGTATATTCCCCCCTCCCACCTCTTGCTGGGAAGTGTTCTTTCACAAGTCATCAGTGATCCCCTTTGTCACCAAATGGAGTGGCCATCCTCACATCTGTCTCTGCCAACTGTCCCTTTTTGCTTGCTTTTCTCCACCCTGCCTTGGCTTTGGGTTCATGGAACATTCTCCTGCCTTCTTTACTGCCTCCTGTGGCTCCTTTACCATACAAATGCCATCTTTGCTCTATCTGAGCCTAGTGGCTATCTTTTCCTCTTTCCAGAGCAATAATGTCCACTCCACTCCACAGCTTCTGGTGTTTTTATTTTCTCTCTAACCTGCTTGCTTCTTTCTACCCCCATTTTCTTTGGCTCATTCAACAAATAGCAATTGAATTCTTTGTAATAGTCATTGTCCTATACTCTAGGGCAACCACAATTAACTAGACAGTCAACACGTTTGTCCTAATTACACATCCACTCTGGTGAGGACAATAGAGACGAAACAAATACGCACAGGGACGAGGAAGGACTAAGTGGATCACTATTACAGAGACTAATAGGAGAAACCTATTTTACCTATGATGTTGAGTGAAGGCCTATTTATGGAGATGCTATTTAAACTAGGAGCTATAGGCTAACCAAATGTCACCAAAGAGAGAGAGTGAAGAAAGCTGAAGAATGAAAGCACCTTTCCAATGAAGAGAACAGCCACTGCAAAGGTCTTGTGCTAAGGACTGAAATAGATGCCAGTACACGCGAAGCATGGACAAGAAGGGAATCATAGGACCCACATTATGGGTCAGAAGGAAGTGGGTACCACACATCTTGGAAAGAGGCTTGTCTGATTCAAAGCCCAGGCAGAAAGCACAAGTTGGAAGTTACAGAGAAGGAGAGTCTGATAGGCACTTTGCACCCCACTCTGGTGATTGCTAGGAGACCAGACTGTAGCAGGGCACAGGAAATAGGGGCAGGGATAAGGAGGCCCATACAGTTGTTCTCCAGAGAGAAAATGCTGGCCACTGCACATGCAAGGGAGGCATGGACGGCTGGCATCCATTGGAGGAAGAGTAATAGGACATGATGTTCAACTGAAGGCGAGAATGAGAAGGAAAGAGTCCAGAATAGCCCTGGGGCCTTGGGTCCAGCACCTAGTCAGTTGTGCTGTTTCCTAAGATGGGAAGCCATGGGGGGAACCACGCTTTAGAGTGAGACAGCACATTTCTCCCTGAAGCATTGAAATCAAGGCATCAAAGTAAATGGTTAGTTAAATGAATCTGGAGATCAAACAGGCTTGGGAGGGCAATAGACACTTGGGGATGCAAGATTTTTGGCGACGTTCAAGATCCTCAGACTGCCCGAGCTCACTGAGGGAACCTAGCACACGTGTTTAAGGGGTTGCAATAGGTGTTGCAGAGTAATGGCTGGGGAGCTTGGAGAAAATTGAGTGTGAATTGTCACAGGAGTGCAGAAGGACTTGGACAACTTTGGGGAGGGCTGCTGGGGGGTCATACGAGCTAGCTTGTAGCATGTAGATGGAGCTAGCTCATATAGAGCGCCTGCTCCCAATGGGAGCTGGAGTCGGGGCTAAAGGGCTTAACTGAGGTTAACTCCTTTAATCCTTACACCAACACTACCAAGGTTAGTGCTATTATCAGGTCCACTTTACAGATTAGGACATGGAGTCTCAGAGATCTTAAGTGGCTTTCAAGGTTACCCAGTTGGTTCAGAGGAGGGTGAAAGGTCAGTCTTCAGAAACCCTGCCCAGGCCACTACCATAGCGAGCTTGCTCTTAGAAAGACCTGCTGCCTCTGGCAGCCTGGCACTTGCTGGAGCTCTAGACAGAACCAGCTCTTTGTTGAAGGGTAAAGAACGAAGGCAGAATCCAGTGGCTGATTAACAGGAGGTGTGAAGTGGGGACAGTGGTCAGACAGCTTTTTAAGAAGTCTCCTTGTCAAGGAAAGTGAAGAAAAGAGGCTGTAGGTAGAGGGAAACACACGCCAAAAGAAAGACTTGTCTGAGACAAGGGCTCTTTGTGTAGCCTGTGCTGGCCTGGATTTTGAAATCCTCCTGCCTCATTCTTCTGAATACTGGGATCATACCCCATACCACTCCTCCACTCTCCTCCCTTCTCTGTCACCTACTCTTTCTCCTTATCTTCCTCTTCTCCTCTCCTCTCCTCTCCTCTCCTCTCCTCTCCTC